>NW_028327171.1:152077422-152385469 GCF_987537825.1 Furipterus horrens | reverse complement strand
AACCACTCCAAGACACATTATAATCAAAATGTCAAAAATTAAAGATAAAGAGAGAATCTTAAAAGCAGCAAGAGAGAAGAAAAGAATTATGTACAAAGGGGTCCCAATTAGACTATCAGCTGACTTCTCAAGGGAAACCCTACAGACAAGAAGGAACTGGCAAGAAATATTCAAAGTAATGAAAATCCAAAACCTACAACCACGAATACTCTATCCAGCGAAATTGTCATTCAGAATAGAAGGACAGAGAAAGTGTTTCCAGGACAAAATAAAACTGAAAGAGTTCATTAGATCCAAACCACTGTTATATGAGAAGTTAAAGGGACTGGTTTAAAAAACAGAAGCTAGGGAGATGAAACAAAGGCAAACGAAACAGGCAACGAGAGTGGAAAAGGAACTGTGGGTAAGGGAAATATAGTGGGGGGAGGTCAACAGGGAGGGGGAGTGGGGAGAGGGAGGGAGATGATATAGGAATTGGAGATCATGGTAGGAGGGAATGGAATAGACGGAGAGAGGTTGGGAGGAACTGTAAGCACAACTAATGGACATAATCTAAAAGGGGGGGACAACTGGAGGGAGGGGGCCACCGGGTGGAGGGGAGCAGAGGGAAGGGAAAGTGGCACAAATGTAATATTTTAATCAATAAAACACATTAAATCTTAAAAAAAAAAAAAAAAAAAAAAACAGTTATAAACCTTTTTGAATTCAGTTATAATGCTATATATTTTTCCTAACTTTAATTTTAAAAATGGAGTGTATAAATTATTACTCTGCCTTAGGTGATAAAGGAAAGGAAAAAACTGTAATGTAATCTGTCTCTTCTTCTTTTCCTGATCTACTGATTCTGAACTCCCAGAACTGGGGATTAGAGTTATGGAGAGTATTTGAAATGTATTTATTTTACATTCAATAAACATAGACAATCCACTTGCAACATTTCTGAATTTTATTTGCAACTGTTGACACGCATGTTTTTAAAAACTGTACAATTAAAGTAACAAAATGAAAAATAAATATATTTAAGTTCACATAAATTTTTTTATTATGATTTTATAATCTGCAGGGCACAAATTTGCAAAAAGAATGATTAAACTAAAACATTAATACACTCTGAAAAAGTGAGAGAAGTATCAAGAACCATATGTGAAATATTTCCCTTTGCCTTTTTCCCCAATTTTATCTATCCTCAGACTTCACAACTGCTAACAGCTGGTAGCAGTTTCTAGCTTTTTTACTATGTGCTCAATATACAGTATATACATATAGTTCTTTTCCCTGGCTGGTTTGGCTCAGTGGATTGAGCGTCGGCCTGCGAGCTAAGTGTCGCTGGTTCGATCTTCCAGTCAGGGCACATCAGAGAAGGAAAACTCTGACTCCAAAAAACCTCCGCTGCCTTGCGGCATACCTCTTCAGGGGAAAGGCTAAGGGAGTAAACCCCGACAGAAAATCCGGAGCCGGAGTCCCTAAGGCGGTTTGACGTTGTAGTCAACACCGGCAACTCCTGCGGCGCACCTGAAGCCAAGCTGTATTGACTCCGTCTTTCCCTTGGATCCTTCAGCTGTGAAGAGAGGGGGGGTCTGCTGCATGGGCAACAGCAGACCCTCCATATCACCCTTCCCAGGCTCTGTAGCTTCAGCTTCACTGGAGAGGACACTCCAGCGTCATCGCAAGATGTCGATTCAACACGGGAGGAGACAGATACCGTGTCACTCCCGAGTCGGACTGCACAACCATTCTCGGCGGTGCAGATAGACTCTTAAGAAGCTACACCATCGTCTCTCGAGACGGACGGCTGCCGCCGCCGCCGACGACGACATATAGTTCTATCTGTTGGCTTCTTATTTGGATATTCTAACTATTGGAGTGCTCCAGTGCCTAGTCTGCCTCATTTCTCTGCACATTCTAGGTGTGGAGTTAAAGAAAAAGTCCACAAATTCTTTGTTTCTTCCTTCCCCCATTGAGGAGCAGACTCCAAGTACCTGTTCCTTAAACCTGGATGAAATTTGAATGGGTTTGGATAAGTTTGCCACTGCTTTGATCAATGAGTATGGTGGAATTGATACCATATGACTTCACAGGTGGAGGTGTGGAAGGCCAGAAAGCCATAAATCCAAACCATAGGCAGAGAGTTCATGTAGGGCAGGTTTTTAGTGTATTCTTTCAGTTGGCCAGACAAGCTGCCAGATGTGTGTGAAGGAGCCTTTGGATGGTTTCATTCCCTAGCCATTCACAATGTAGGCTTCAGATATCCTGGAGGAGAACAAGCCATTTGTACTATGCCATGTCTGAATTATCAAGCCACGAACTCCTTGACCATAAAAAGTGGTTGTTGCCTTCTATCAATAGATAACCAGAACAGTAGTGAGTCTTATTTAGCTTCATAGCTTTAAAATGTATCTATATAAAAATATATTATCCGTATGAAAATAACTCCCTGGTTGCTCTCCTTAGGTGCAGGGGTTCTTGCCTCTGTTAGGTTGCACTTGGGTATGCAATGGCTATCTAAGTAATAAGGTTTTTTGAAGATTGAATGAATTAATATACAACAAATGTTTAAAATGTAAATATTTCATGTGTTAGGTTTTTTAAAAATATCTTACTTATTTAATTTTAGAGAGAGGGGAAGGGAGAGGAAAAGAGAGGGAGAGAAACACTGATGTATGGTTGTTGCCTCTCATTCACTCTCAATTGGGGACCTGGCCCATAACCCAGACAGACACCCTGACTGGAAATTGAACTGGGGACCCTTTCGTTCACAGGTCAGTGCTTAATCTCCTGAGCCACACCAGCCAAGGCTGTGTTAGTTTTATTATTAATATTAACTCAAGTCTAAGATGATAAAAATTGAATTCGTGATTCCTACAAGTTCGACATCTACCCCTTTTTTTGTTTTTCCATCTTAAACAAAATCTTAGAGTCTAGTTTGATTTCTTTTTCACATTTTCCATATTAGTAGGTTTTGTTGTTTTGTCTCAATTATACTAAGCTCATGTAATATTCTTTATCTCTAAAGCTAATGCATACCACTGTAATCTGTCATTTAAAATGTTGGAACATGTTCTTAACTGGTCTCTCTGTTTCACTTTTGTCCTCTAACATTCATTCCGTGGCAGTGGAAATGATATTTCTAAACACAAATCAAGTTATGTTACCTGATGAAAACCCTCCATTTTATTGTACTTCTAATAAAATATAAACTTTTTGCTATGGCCCTTGGGGCACTTTGTAATCTGGTTTCTATCTTCATCTCTGCCTGGACTGATCATATGCCAGTCATAGAAGTTGTCATTTTCCATAACTAAGTGGCCTACACTAATTTCTACTTCAGGGCTTTTGCATACTCTGTTCTTGAAATCTCCTTTTCCATTTCTGGTTTGCTCCTTCTCATTATTCAAGTTACAGTTCAAATGGGCCTCTCTTAATGCTGCCATCTGTAACAGTAAATCTGTTATTTGCCACAGCCCTTCTTTCCTCTTCAATGGTATTCTTTGTATTATTTTCTTTATAGTACTTCTTAATGTGTGAATAATTACTATTTGAATAAATTCCTTATACTGTTACTTATTTGTTCTTTTACTTGTTTATACATTTTTGTCAGCTTCTGGAAAAAGAGCTCCTTAAGAGCAGGGACCATGTTTGTCTTTATTGTGGAAGAAAACTAGTGTATAGTAGATGTTCAACAAATATTTCCTGCTTGAATGTGTTTCCTGCTTCCCTCCCTACCTTCACCCTCTCTGTCTCTCTCTTTTTCTGCTGTATGTTCTCCTTTAAAAAAAGAATATACGTGATTCATTTTTATATATACAAATTGATTCGTGTATTTAATGTGTTTTAGAAATATTGAGAAATCAGTGCATTTAGTTCTAACCTATAGTTTTAAAATAACTCCAAGGTATTGTATTGTGTAAATGAATGATAACTTATTTAATCATATCATAGTGAGGGAAATCAGTATGGCTTAACAATTTATTTAAAAATAAACAATTGATGTTATAATGAATGTCCTTATATAGTGTTTTTTTAATTAATTAATTATCTATTTGTTTGTTTGTTTGTTTATTTATTTTTAGAGAGAGGGGAAAGGAAAAAGAGAGGGAGAGAAACATCACTGTGTGGTTGCCTCTCACTCACACCCCCAACTGGGGACCTGACGTGCAACTTAGTCATGTGCCCTGACTGGGAATTGAACCAGCGACAGTTGGTTCACAGACTGACATTCAATCCACTGAGCCACATCAGCCAGGGCCCTTACATAGTGTTTTAATTTATGAATCTTGCATTTTTACAAAAGAGTTCTAGAAAGGAAAAGGTTAATCTCCTAAAGTCTTTACTAAAAATACAGAAATGACCATTTTTTTACTTTTGTCAAAACTGGATATTAATATATTTAAAATTTGCTCATTTTTTTGATGAAACATAAAATCTTATTTTTAAGTTGCCTTACCTGGAATTCTTAGTCAGGTGGAAATATTTTCATGTATGTATTGGCTAATTATATTTCTTTCCTGAGATGGTTTTTCTTAGTCTTTTCTCAATTTTCTATGGCATCGTTTCTTCTTTTTCTTTTTTTTAAATCATTTTTTATTGTTATTCCATTATAATTGTCCCAATTTTTCTTCCTTTGCCTTCCTCCACATATCTTACCCACTGCCTGCTTCCACTGATAATTCCCACACTGTTGTCCATGTCTGTGAGTCATTCATACATGTTCTTTGTTTAGTCCTTTCCCTGTCTTTCTACCATTTCCCCCTCCCCTTTCCCCTCTGGTCACTTTCAGTCTGTTCCATGTTTCCATGCTTGTAGTTATATTTTGTTCATTACTTTATTTTGTTCATTAGGTTCCTCTTATAAGTGAGATCATATGGTATTTGTCTTTCACTGACATGGAAGGGAAAAATATGATATAGATTAACCCCAGGCAATCAATTTTTTAGGTTTAAATACACTGTTTAAAAATTTAACAGAATAGAAATTGATGTATAACTTCTAAAACCCTTGATAGATTTTAAAAATGAAGAAAGAAAATTTGAACAATCCAACCAGTGGCAGGAAAAATAAGAAAATACAAGAACAGTAAGAAAGCAGGGTAAGAAGAACATTTAAAAAAATATATAGCAGGGTTAATCTGAGACAGACCAGGAAATCGTGATAAATATTAAAAAGTAAAGCAAACCTTTTAAACATAGAGACTCTTGATTTGTCTTTTCACTTATTTATTAAATTTATTTGGGTGATGTTGGTTAATAAAATTATATAGGTTTCAAGTGTACATTTCTATTATACATGATCTGTGTATTGCATTGCATGTTGATTTGTCTTTTTTAAAAATATATGCTATATACTATAACAATTCCACAGATAATACATTTAATTACACAGAAAATGAAAATAAAGAAGTAAAAAATATATAGGCCATTAATTACACAATATAGTTTCTGATAAAAATAAGTCAAACAAAATATCATTAAATGAGACAGGCATTGTTGTGTGTCTGTCTCTGTCTATCAATACCAATGTTGTGGTTCTGTTACTGAGGTGCTCTTTTTCTCATAGACACAGTAAAGAATTACAGATGAGCCAGACAAAAGTGGATGAATAGGAGTTTTATTCGTGCACCCTCAACGGAGAGATTGGGCCTGCCAAGAGTGGCAAGAAGTGACTGTCTCCTGAATCTGCTGCAATAAGTACACCTGTGATTGTGTTAGGATAGGGGAGGGGTTCTATACTGATTGACAGATATTTTGGTTATATAACTTTAGTCTCTTCTGCACATGCCCTTTCCTATAATTCTCCTTGAATGCCCACGGAGAGGGTAGGAGAGCTTGGGGGTGGGGGTTACGGGGTGGGAGGAGTAAACCCCGCAATGGAAATTTTGCTAACAAGGGTGGTTAACTGAAACTATTTCAACTATTTGCCTTGGGTTAATAAGGGCGGTGGTCCCCTTCCTCCTTCCTCCGTCCTCACACTGCTCATTTCTAATGGCTGCCTAACAATTGGACCAACCTTGTGGTTCTTATTATGGTTGCAAGATGCTCTTCAGTGATAACCATCAGGTAACTTTGAAAAGATAGAAGTTTACTTTTAGGACTTCTGCTTTTATTGAGGTTGAGGATGGGGGTGTAGAGTTTCTCAGGCTCATTCTTTATTGGTGAATTTAAAACAGAAGAGTGGGAATTTAAAGTGAGCGAGGAGAAAAACAAGTGGCCCAAATGGTCAGTTATTGGAATCAACCAAGATCTCTAAAACAAAAGAATCTCAGTGAGAAGAATGGGCCTGACTCTCTAACGTGTGTGTGCCTCACAATGTGTTTATTTGATATGCCCATTTTTAAAGTGGATGAGTTTGTGTATGCCTTTGCAATCAAAGCTTATGTCAGGCATTTGCATTATAAAAGTAAGAAACTCAACTGTCAGGGCTTATGCTATAAGCATTTTGTGTAATAAAATGAAGCACCCTTTATTAAAAACATGTACATTTATGTGCCTTTATTTACCTAATAATATGACAGCTTCAAAATATAAAGAAAGATATACTGTAGAAATGAACAATCAATAATTAGTAGATTATTTCTTTTTCAGAAAGGCAAAATAAATCAATAATGAAAGGTAAGTAACAATGAAGGGGTTTTAAATAATATTTATATATGGTTTTTTTATACCAAATAAAGGATATTCAAATTTCAAAGGACCAGTCACAGAAATTGTTGAGTGAACATCATGAGCAATTTCTAAGAAAATTCCTAAAGAATTCTGGTATGCAAAAATAAGAGAAGCTATATATTTACCATTTAGAAGGTAACATTAAAATTAAACCACAAAAAAATGTCCTATGGCCTATCTAATAAGACATTTTAAAACAACATTCCACATAGCTTTTGTGTAAAGATAAAAACAATTGAGATATCTCTTTGAATGACAAAGAGAGTTCTTATATATACCAACACTTATTAATTAAAGCCGAAGGAGCAGTTAGCAAATACAGTTACTGTTATAATTTATTTATTAGAAAACAAGAAAAGTAGAAAATATTGTATGTGTTCTACATAAGAGAAAACAAAAAATGGTGATCATAAATATAATATTTCTTGAAGGCATACTATGTTCCGGGCATGCTTCCAAGCCACTGATATATACATTCATTGAGAATTCAGAACAATTCCATGAGGTAGGCAATTGATATGCCTATTTTATAACAAGAAATTGAGGCACAACAAGCTTAAGTAAGTTGCCTAAATTTATCCCAGTAGTAAGTTGAAAAAGTTGGCAATGATTTTAACCCAGGATTGATAAAATAGCAAAAATAAACTGAATCACATCATTACATTTTAGAGATTGTTCTTGGAAAATGAATAAAATGAATGCAAAAATGAGCATTAGGAATAGAAAATGGTAAAATAATGGATAGGGGTAGAGTTTAACATTTTTATGAGAATATTATACCCAATTTTATAGCAATATATTTTATAATCTGGGTGAAATGTATGACATCAAATGTGAGTGTGTAGAAAAAAATGGACTCAAAAGAGATTTTTTAAAAAGCCTACATAAACTAATATTTATGGCAGAAATTGAAATATATTTAAGAATTTACCTTTGAAAGCAGATGGCCCAGATTTTGATATGAGTATATTAATGCATTCAACAAATATCAATGGATCCTTTCTCAGAGTAAGAAAGCTACTTTGCAGAATGACATTCCTGTATGAGCAAAGGTCAAGCAGGGGATTCTTCTTTATTCCTTGTCATCTAACTGTCCCTGGCCCCTACTTTGGCTACTACCTAGAGTCTAAAGATTCTTATCATGTGTGTGTGTGTGTGTGTGTGTGTGTGTGTGTGTGTGTATGGTGATAACTGTTTTATCAGTCAGGTGAATTATTTATATTTTTTCTCAGAAAAATGTTATATGCATAGAATCACACACAAATACATATGATCATAATAAATAAGATTACAAAGAAAACCAATTATATTTAAATATTTTTTAGCCACAGGATCCCTGGGGGTGAATCTTAAGATCACATTAAGGTCTTGTCATCACTATTTTAATTAATTTTAGGTCCCTTAAGTTTCAGTGGACCTTCAATACTGCCTAAGAATCCTGCATTTCCATAATCCATTCATTCTCCTTCCCTTCTAAATGACCGTTATCACCTTCTCTATTTATCTCTATTCTCCCATGTTTCCTCTTAATTCTCCCTGTCTGCAGTGGAAAATCACTGTTTTTTTTTTTTCCTTTTTTTAAAAAAATAAGTAACTTAGAAGAAATATTCTCAAAATTTTACTACTACCGTTCCCTTGAAAATAAGATATCCCCCGAAAATAAGACCTAGTGCAATTTTTTTCAAGCTTAGAAATATAAGGCCTCCCTGAAAATAAGACCTAGCGGCAGTCATTGCTACAGCTCCCCCCCACACCATACATTAGCGTTAGCAGATCATTTAGATAGGTCTTACCTTGTGTGGAAGGCATCTGGGGCCCGAAGAACATGAAAGGGAGAACACTGCAGCTGCTGCTCTGAGGACCATTGGACACAGGTGAGCTGGAAGAGGCCCGCCGCTGCAGCCGCCGCATTTGCTGTACATGGAAATAGAGTCACAAGAAATTCTTGATGGAATTCAGAGTTTGGCTGGTTATGCTGATGTTTGTGATGACATGACTATAGTATATTAATAAATGTTGATTTTTTGTTCAACAATTAATGTGAATTCTTGTTCATGGAAAAATAAGACATCCCCTGAAAATAAGACCTAGCGTGTCTTTAGGAGCAAAAATTAATATAAAACACTGTCTTATTTTGGGGGAAACACAGTATATCTAGTTGTTTACCTTCACCTGTGCTCATATACTTTACCTCTTTTCCTGTTATTAAAGATTAACTGCCCATTTTCTGCCTTCCAAATGTGTATTATATTCTTTTCCTCTTTTCTACTTGAGGACCTTTCTTCTATAATTCGCTTCCCTCCCTTTCTCTACAACATTACCAATTTCTACCTTTCTACCGGAAAATTCAAATCAACAGAAGATAAAACAAAGAAAAACTAAATAAGATTTTACCATCTTATGTAGATTCTAAAGTAAAATAAGCCCGAAACATTGCTGGAGGCAAAAATGACAAAACTGAAGATTTCCTACTTAGGCAACATCATGAGAAAAGGGGTTCTTTGGAAAAGACAACAATACTGCGAAAAATAGATGGTGACAGGAAAAGAGGAAAATAATATCTGAGATGAATTTACTCTATAAAAGAATCTATAGGCGCCAGTCAATAGGAGCTGAACAGGGCTGTTGAGGACAGGACTTTATGAAAATCAGTCATGCATAGGTCACCAGGAATCAGAGCCAACTCAACAGCATGTAATACACAATCTATTCTTTGTTGAGTAAAGGCATCTTTATCTTCAAAAACAAGTTAATGGAGGCTTTTCTGTTTTCTACACAGTATCTCATCATGTATCATCATCATTTTCTTATGCTTTCTTCAAAAACCAAACTTTCATTCTAGCAGGTGACCTAACATACTATAATAAAATTATTTTTTCAGAAATGAAAAATAAAAAGTAAAATAAAATATTGTATTATCTTAAAAAATAGTCTTTTGACTTCATATTCCCTTTCAGTATTACCCTATTTTTGTTCTCATTAACACCAAAATTCCTTGAAAGAATTGTACTTACTCTCTCCAATCTAGCATCTCTTGTTTTCTCTTGAACACACTACAATCAAGAATTTATTTCCAACTAAAGAGACACTGCTCTTATGAGGGTCAACACTATTCTTAATATTACTAAAGTCAATTGTCAGCTATCATTCTTCATTGTCATAGAACCCAGGAAGATGCCAGTAGCTGGTAAAGTTGTTTGAGTGACTCAAGATAGTGTATGTGAATGGTGCCTCTGGGCTGTATGATCACCCTTGGACCTAACAGCATGATTTGAACTCTTTTGAGTTTTCTCTTCTCCTTGAAATACATTTATTTGGTCTTTATTACATAATTACTTGTCTGCTTTTCTCCTCCTTCTAAGACCTTATCTGTATCCTTTGCTTATTTTGTCTCATCCTCTTAACCTCAATTCCTGGAGAGTCCTGGACCTGTTTTAGTTCTCTTCTTTTCTCTCTTTGAACTTGGTTCTCTAGGTAACTTTAGTCTAATGTGCTGATGAGTTCCAAATTTATACCTTCCAATCTGATGTCCCCTTTAATCTCCAGACTCAGATATTCCAGATTAGTAGTACTCAACATCTTGATTAGCCCTCTAACACTTGACCTGACATTTTCACGTTCCTTATGTTTCTCTTGCTCTAAATCTCCTCCTCTAGTAGCCTATACCATCTCCATAAGTGGAAACTCCATACTTCTATTTGCTCAGGACAAGCCTGGCAGTCATCCTTGACTTCTCTGTTTCTTTTATACCCATCAGCTAGTCCTGCTACTCTACTCTTAAAATGTATTACTGCAGTATAATATTTAAGATAAATATATTAGTTTTTAAATCTTCACCCAAGGATATGGTTATTGGTATTTAGAAAAGAAAGAGAAACATGAATCAGTTGCCTCCCACATGCACCTCAACCAGGATTGAACCCACAGCCTAGGTATGTCCTGACAGGGGATTGAACCTGAAAGCTTTTGGTGTATGGGTTGACACTCCAACCAACTGAGCCACTTGGCCAGGGAGCCTTGTTCATTTTTTTTTTTTTTTTTTGTCTGAAATATCAATCCATTGATGTCAGTGGTGTATTAAAATACCCTACTATGACTGTATTGCTATTGATCTCTTTCTTAATGACCACTGAGATTTTCTTTTTATATTTAGTGCTCCTATATTGGGTGAATCTATGTTTATAAGGGTTGTATTCTCTTGCTGGGTCAATAACTTTAGTATTATATAGTGACCTTCTTTGTCTCCTGTTACAGCCTTTGTTTTGACTTGTCTGATATACATATTGTTACCCCAGCTTTTAAAATTCCTTCCCATTTGCATGAAATATTTTTTTCCAACCCTTCGCTTTCAGTTTGTGTGTATCTTTTGTTCTGAAATGGGTCTCTTGTACATAGCATATATACGGGTCATATCTTCTTATCCATTCAGCTACCCTAGGTCTTTTTTTTTAATTATTTATTTATTTATTTGTTTATTTATTTTTAGAGGGAGGGGAAAGGAGAAAGAGGGAGAAAAACATCACTGTGTGGTTGCCTCTCACTCACGCCCCCAACTGGGGACCTGAAGTGCAACCTAGTCATGTGCCCTGACTGAGAATCGAACCAGTGACAGTTGGCTCACAGGCCAACACTCAATCTACTGAGCCACAGCAGCCAGGGTCTCCCCTAGGCCTTTTGTTTGTTGTTTGTTTTTATTGTTTAAGATCTTTATTAACAGGTTATTGAAGTATTTTTGAAGAAATGAAATTATAAACTTACTACAAATTAAAAATGAGGTTTTTAAAAATATTAACTTAACCAGATATGAAACAATTTAAAAACGTTTTAAGGTGTATTGAGAAAAACTAGGTTTGGAAGAAAAACCCCACACTTTTGTCATAACCAAAAAATGATGCACAGACAGTGTAAGAAACAGATTTGGTTTTATCAACAGGAATGACACCAAGGAAGATGTATTTGTACACCAGATTGCCATAAAGAATAATAACCCCAGCAATGTAGGAGATGGAGAGACTGTGGAGTTTGAGGTTGTTGAAGGAGAAAAGGGTGCAGAGGCAGCAAATGTTACAGGTCTTGGAGTTCCAGTGCAAGGCAGTGAATATAAAGCAGACTCTAACCATTATAGATGCTATCCATAGCTCTATCCTTTTTCCCAATCTCTATGTGGCTTCTTCTGTATATCCTTGGTTATGTTATTTCAGTTTAGCCAGCCTTCAGTTGGTTAGTCAGGTTGATTGTCCTATAATTTGGTTTGAAATCTGATTTGGTACTTGAAGAGGGTGAGTGTAACTTCTGCCTATCTGCAGCCATCTTGGAATCCAAGATTCATATTCCTATAAGAAAAAATAGATGCAGGAGAGCTTTCTCTCTTTCTCTCTCCATTTCTATGTGTCATGTAAAAATACAATGTGGTTATCCCAGGAAAAGAGCTTTCACCAGAAACCAAAATGGCCAGAATCCTCATCTTGGACTTTTAGCCTCCAGAACTGTTCTTTGAGCTATTCAGTTTATGGTACTTTGTTGTGGCAGCCCGAGCTGACTAAAACAACATTATACAAGACACAGAAACTTGGGCAGGTAGAGGAATGGTATAGACAGATTTAAGAAGCCATATAATAAATTTCAAAATATTACTTTCCCCCCTGGACCAAATAAGTTGCCTGAAATTTTTCAATATATATGATAAATGTTTTGGTTTAAGGCTCCTGTTTTTAATATTATATGAAAGACAGAACAAAGCAAAAATCCATCATTGCTCTTTAACCCTTTATATTATATTATCTTCTTAGATTGTGATTGAATGGGACTGAGAAGAGTTGATGTAGAATAGGTCATGAAAATTAGTGATGGCACACAGATGTTGCCTGATGTCATCTATGGGACAATAACAGTGTTATTCGGAGCTTGTGGAGACCTTGCAAATCAGGAAGTTCTCATTTTGCTGATGGGAAAGCTCAAGTCCAGACTTGCAAATTGATTTACTCATGAACATCAAAGTAGTGAAATGAACAGCACCTAATCTAAATATCTTTTTTAAGGTTTATTTTATTCTCATTTGAGTGAGAGGGGAAGAGAGAAACAGAGAAAAATCGATGCAAGAGAGAAACACTGATTGGCTGCCTGACGTACATGCCCCAACTAGAATTGAGCCTGCAACCTGGGCCTGTGCCCTGACATCCTGACAGGAAATCGACCTGGTGATCTTTTAGTTATGGGACAATGTTCTGTCCAACTGAGCCATGATGGCAAGGGCTAACTCAAATATCTTCATTCATAAAACTTTCACTCACAAAGCTTTCCATTAGGAGTCCTCAACATTTGTGATGGTGACTCATGAGTTCCAAGTCATACTTTATTTATTTATTTATTTATTTATTTATGTATTATTTTAAAATAAAAAATTATGTTTTAATTATAGTTGAAAAACAATATTATATTAGCTTCAGGTGTATAACAAAATGATTAGACTTTTGTATAATTTATGAAGTGATCGCCCCTATACGTCTAGTGTCCATTGGCCAAGACATACTTTAGATGAATATTTTTGGAGGTACATATTTGTAAGCTCTAATTAAAATATTGATTAGAATTTTTTCTGTATTTTTATTAATAATTTATTTTTAAGAGCAGTTCAGAGCAAAATTGAGAAGATTATATAGAATTTTCCATATATCTCCTTCTCCCACATATACAGTTACCCACATTATCAATATCCCTCACAAATGTGGTATATTTGTCACAATAGAATAAATATTGATACATTAGAATCGCCAATAGTCCATATTTTATACTATGGTTCACTCTTGGTGTTATACATTCTATGGGTTTAGTCAAATGTATATGGACATGTATCAATAATGATATCAAACAGAATATTTTCACTGACCTAAAAATCTTCAACACTTCTATCTATTCCTCTTTATTTTCACCTTCAGTTCTTCAATACTTGCGAACTTCTATTCTTTGTATGTCTTCATATTTTTGCCTTTTCCAGAATGTTGTATAGTTAGAATTATTCAGAATGTAGCATTTTCAGGTTGGGTTCTTTTATTCAGCAATATGCATTTAAGTTTCCTCCATGTCTTTTCATGGCTTGTTAGCTCAGTTCCTTTTTGCACTGAATAATATTCCAATTTATGGATATACTACAGTCTATTGATTCATTCACCTACAGGACATCTTGGTTGCTTCCAAGTTTTTGCAATTATAAATAAGTTTCCTATAAGTATCAGAGTGCATGTGCGTGTGCGTGTGTGTGTGTGTGTGTGTGTGTGTGTGTGTGTGTGTGTTTGTGGATATAAATTTTCAACTCCTTTGGGTAAATACCAAAGAGTATGATTGCTGGGTTACCTGGCAAGAATATGCTTAATTTTATAAGAAACCGCCAAACTGTCTTATAAAATGGTTGTACCATTTTGCATTCCTATCAGTGATAAATGAGAATCCCTTTTGCTCTTCATCCTTGCCAGCATTTGGTGTTGTCAGTGTTCTCTATTTGACCATTCTAATAGATATTTAGTGGTATCTCATTGTTGTTTTAATTGCAATACCCTAATAACTTAAGATGGGAGCATCATTTCATACACTTATTTTAAACATATAAACATATTCTTGCCATGTAACCCAGCAACCACATTCTTTGGTGATGTATCTGTTTAGGTCTTTAGTAAATTTTTAAAATCAGGTTGTTTTCTTTTGTTACATATTAAGATCTTTGTATATTTTGATAAGAGTCCTTATCATATACATCTTTTGTTAGTATTTTCTCTTGCTCTGTGGCTTTTTTTCTTATTTTCTCGATATTCTCATTCACAGAGGATTAGTTTTTAATTTTAATGAAGTCCAGCTTATCAACGATTTATTTCACAAATCATGCCTTTTTTGTTTTATGTAAAGTTATAGTAATACCCAATGTTATAGGTTTAATCTTATGTCATCCTCTAAGAGTACATATTTATGTGTCTTATATTTAAATCTGTCATGCATTTTGAGTTAATTTTTGTAAAGGGATTAAGGTCTATGTTTCAATTTCTTTATTTATACTTTGCATGTGGATGTCTAGTTGCTCCAGCACCATCTGTTGGAAAGACTGTCTTTGCTCAATTGTTTTGCTCTTTTTTGGTCACAGATCAGTTGATTATATTTATGTGGATCTATTTCTGGACTCTCTGTTCTAGTCCTTTGATCTGTTTGTCTATTCATTCATAATGTTTTTTTTTTTCTTTCCTGTCATTATTGCTGTAGCTTTATATTAAGTCTTGAAGTTGGGTTGTGTCAGTACTCCAAATTTGTTTTTCAATTTTACATTCACTATCCTGGGTCTTTCACCTCCTCTTTATATAAACCTTAGAATCAGCTTGTTGATATCCACAAAATAACAGGCTAAGATTTGGGGATTGTATTGAATCTACAGATCAAGTTGGGAACAACCGACACCTTGATAATATAGTCTTTTTACTCATGAACATAAAATTTTCCTCCACTTATTTAGCTGTTTATTTATGTCTTTCATGAGAGTTTTGTAGTTTTCCTCATATACATCTTGTACTTATTTTGTTAGATTTCTATGTATTTCATTTTGGAGAGTGTTAATGTAAATGGATTGTGTTTTTAATTTCAAAGTCTTTGTATTCATTGATGGTATACAATCCAAGTAAGCAATTGGCTTTTATATATCAGCCTTGTATTCTGCAAACTTACTATAATCACTTACTAGTTTTGGGAGTATTTTTGCCAGTGTTTTCAGATTTTTGACATAGATGAGCATGTCATCTGTGAACTAAGATGGTTTTATTACTTCCTTCCCCACCTATGCACATTTTCTTTTCTTTTCTTGTCTTATTACATTAGATAGAATTTCCAATATAATGTTGACATGGAGTAAGTTTTGAATTTCTCACCATTACTGTTATGTTAGCTGCAGGTTTTGTTTTTTGTTTTTCTGTAGGGGAAGTGTTCTGTAGCCTGCTGATTAGTTCTCAAACTCTTAGTGAGCCTGTGCCCCTGGGCTGTGAATTTCAGAAGTGTTTCTCAGTCTTTTTTTTTCTTTTTCCCCTTTTCAGCAGGGCAGAATAGCAAGTGGGCTGAATTGGATATTTCCCTTTCCCAGGTTAATTAGGTTCTTCCCAGCAAGTTAGGCTTTGGTTAACTGGTTTTTCATGAAGGCAGGCCTTTTTAAGCACAGTATTCCAGTGTATTTTAAAATAACTTTTCCCCTCCCACTCCTGGAAACAAATTTTTTTTTTCCTGATATTTACTGTAGGAACCTGGTCAAGCTTATTTCTGGCAGTAAATATCACAATACTATGGAGGCCCCTCTGTGACTAGATTTCCCTGGAATTTTTAACCCTCTGACTTGTCCACAGTAATTCAGCAATTACGTACTGTTCAGGTTTTTCTGCCTGGCACTGATTCCCTCCACAGTTAATACAGACTCCCTGTCTTTGTCTCTCCAATTTTGGGGACAGCAGTTTGCTCTGTGTCCTCCCCTATCTTACAGATCCAAGAAGAGTTGTTGATTTTTCAGTCTGTTCGGCTCTGTACTTGCTTGTTAGAATGGAGCGGCAACTTCCAAGCTCTTGACACGGAAACCAGAAACTGATCTTCTTTGGCTTAGTTTTCTTAAGCCATTTTATTTTTCATTTGAAACATTTATTGGTGTCAATCACGTATATTAAAAAAGAGTGTAAATCTTTCACACCCAATTTCTTTTAAATTTCATATTTTTGCAGTAGACATTTGCGGTTAGTCTGCCAACAATATTTTACCTCAATAGGTAAATGCTATCAATATATATTGAGCATAATAATTAAAAATTGTCTTGAGTCAAAATATTATGTATTTCCACATTTGGTATTCTTCTCTTGCTCCTAAAGTTTTACTTCAAGTTAATATGTAAAAAGACACTTCCTTAGGGAAATAGAGTACAAGAATGCTCCTCTTTTGACTTGGGACATCTTATTGATTTCTTCATTTTCTTCACTGTTGGGCCTATGCTTGCCAATACAGCCCCCTGTAGAGAAATTTTTTAAAAATCCCAAATGTTTTGAAGAATGCTTTAGAATGCAACTTCTGCCAGAATCTAATTATACAGGAAACCTGGATTTGGGAAGACATTCTTTATAGCTGGCTTACTTTTTCTTTATGCCTATTCTCAAAAAGAATCATAAAAATATTGTCTTCATAATTATTCCTTCTTATTTTTGGCCTTTTCCATGATGGCTTAAAAATTCTTCTAAACAATAAGAACAAATGTTATAAACAAACTCCTTCACAGGCTTTTTCTTCCTCACATCCTCCTTCTCTTCCTACACTCTGAATAAAAAACAAAGACAAAACTTCATGAAGCAGAATTTCATGAAGCAAATGCAGAAATCACAAATTTAAAAAATGAGGCATGGATCAATCTCTCACAACTTATCAATACATTTAGTTTTTCAAAGTGACTTTTCTATCATATCTAAGGAAGTTGATCTCATTAGCAACAAGCTAGCCTGGTGGTGGAGAGGCTGCTGACCATTCTGGCATTGATTCTGCCCACAAAAATATGCAGCATGTTACAAGTGGAATTTACCCTTTGGCCTTTAGCTCCCCCTCTTTTAAACCAAGAAGTATTGTTTGCACTGTGAGACCAGTTTTCCACCAGCTAAAAGTGTTTGTAGCTTATTACCAAATGATCTTAAATCAGTTCCAGGAAATATGGAATTTCTTTTTTCATGAACACAGAAAGAAAAACCTTAAGTTACCAGTTTTCAAATAAAGTAAAACTACTAATATTCTTCGAAATTTTTGTTTATCCCTGACATTTTGTTTCATTTCAAAAAATATTGAAACTTATGATTATAATTATATGCATCTGAGATAATGCAGTGATTTCCTATGTGTATATTCCCACTTATGTATCACCTTCCTTGAGTTCACTTATCTTTACTTTTAAAGAAATGAATAAAAATAGTTGTAGAGTTTTCCGAAAACAGGGCTGGTACATAAAAAAAAAAAAGATGTCCAGCATTCAGAAGAAAGATCTTTGTCTTCTTTTCTTCTAAAGAACAAAGAACATAAATTGGTCCATTACAAAAGCAAATAAAACTCAGAACATGGATAAAAACTGCCTGAATAATCTTATATATACAAATGTAGAGAATATTGTTGGATAATCTGTGATTATGATGTTTAAAAGATCTGTCTTTACCATGTGAACATGGGCTGTTACACATTTTTTATCTTTTTATATTCAAGAAAACTAAAGAATAAAGTAAAGAATTATTCGAGTTAGTGCCTGAAGTTAGAAGAAAATAAAAATACACCTTTGTGTCTCTCAAATCTTTCTGTTGCTGCTGAACACTTAGCTTCCCATGGTAATAATGATAAGAATGAAAGCATGGAAGCAAAATTTTATGAAAATTGGCTATAACATACAATAGAAGTGGAAAAAGAAGAAGTAAAATGTTAAAATGATAAATGTGATTTTCTTGGCTTAATCATCTCAATTTCAGATTAAGAACTAAGATTTATTTAAGTCTCTTTTGTTGGGGCATAAGGATAGAGTTCTTGTCAGAAAATTGTTCACTTTTTTTTGGCTGTAGTAACATTATAAATGCTGCCAAAAAAAGTGGCAATAAAGAGTTAACTAAATATATCCACATCTCAAAAGCATTTTAATTTGCATTTTAGAAAAAGACTGTAGTTAATTCACTTTTAAATGCTGCAAACTTTCTTAATTGAAAGAAGTAAAAATGGAATTTATATATTAAAAACTGTACGGTTTGCTATTTAAGAAAGACAGTGAGAGACAGAGAAGCACAGATTCAAAAATAATTAGCAATCTCTTTCAAATCTATTCAGAGACTGAGGGTCATGTCCAGGATGAGGACCAGTGATGGTACAATTATTTATGTGCTCTAGGTCACATAATCACAGGGGACACAAGGAGAGAAGAGACTGCCCACATATCATTCTCTCTTATTTAATTATTTGACCAGAATTCCAGTAACATCTTATTTGTTGCAATAAGAAACAAAACACTTCTTGCAGTAGCAGTGCTTTAATCCCAAGGAAATGTAATTGCTGGAAAAGATACCATTTTTCAGAAAGTTAGAATTAGTAAAAAATAAATAAAATAAAAATTTTAAATGGGGGAATAAAATAAATGTTTTTCAGAATGCTTCCATTCTCCAAATGGTCAGAGTTACAGAGGAGCACAGATTAGGTATTCTTTTTCTTGACTGGGCATGTCAAAGATGAAAGGGATACAAGAACAAGTAAAATGCAGATACTTTTAAAAATATCAGTTTTATTGATATATAACTTACATAAAATAAAATTCATTGAATTTAATTATATAATTCAACTGAGTTTGGAAGTGTATGTCTTTGGATAATATACATCACAATCATGATATAAACTATTTTCCATCACACCAGTTAATTCCCTATGTTTCTTTGTTGCCAGCTCACCAACAACCTTTGGCAACAATTGATCTCTTTTCTTTATTTTCCTCTTTTTTCCCCAGAATTTCTCATGAATAGAATTATAAAGTACACAGTCATTTTATTCTGATCTTTTTCTTTTACCATAATATTGTGGAATTCATCTATATTAATATGTGTATCAGTAGTATTTTTTATTTTCATTGTTCAGTTGTATTCTATTATATAGATATTTGACAATTTATTCATCAATTGATAAACACTTGAGTTTTTATCTATTATTAATAACACCTTTATAAATATTTGAGTTCATGCCTTTGTGAGAACTGATGTTTTCATTGCTCTTGGGCAAATATCCAAGAGAGGGATTGCTGGGTCATATAATAAATGTATATTTAACTTCATAAGAAATTGTCAAATTTTTTTCTAAAATGGCTGCAACCGTTTGGGCACCCCTATATTGTATTAGGATTCCAGCTGCTTCACATTCTTAACCATGCTTTGTATAGTCAGTGTTTTTAATTATAGCCATTCAAGTGAGTACATAGAAGTATCTAACTGTGACTTTAATTTACATTTTTTCTAATAAATAATGGTTTTGACTTTTATGTGCTTATTTACAATTTATTGGAAAATATCTATTCAAACATTTTGCTCATCTTTGTTCATTTTTAAAGTGAGGTTGATTGTCTTTTTACTACTGAGTTTTAATATAGCTTTACATATTCTAGATTGAACTTTTCCCTTTTTTAAGATAATAAATTTTAACAAATATTTTGGGTGAAGTCTAATGTATGTTTTTCTCTTTATAAATCCAACTTTTGGAATAATATGTAAGAATACTTGACTGTCCTATGATCACAAAGATTTTCTCCTTTGTTTTCTTTTGCTATATTTACAGGTTGAGTTTTTACAGTTAAATCTATGACCACTTTATGTTAATTCATGCTAATGATATATGATTAGTGTAAAGTAGTCTTTACTTATTTTAATATATAAACACCCAACTGTTCTAGAACTATTTTTGAAAAGACTATTTTAACCACTTGAATTACCTTGGCATATTTTTCAAAATTAGTTAACCACATTTGCATAATTTTCTCAACCCCCTACCCTATTGCACTGACCTAAATGTTTTTTCTTTTGCCAATTTCACAATGTCTTACTGCATTTTTAAAGGTATTGAAATAGAGTAGAGTAAATCCTCCAACTTTGTTCTTCTTTCCCAAAATTATTTTGGTTATTCCAGGTTTTTGCATTTCCCATACATTTTAAATCAGCTTGTGATTGCTACCAAAAAGTCTTAGATTTTGATTGGGACTGCATTGAAATCTGTAATCAGTTTGTGTCTTCTCTTTCATCTTTCAGCAAATTGTTATAGTTTTCAATGCATAAGTATTATACATCTTATTAAATTGATCCTAAATATTTTATCTAATGTTATTTAAATATCTAACTGTATGTTGCTAGTATATGGGAATACCATTAATTTTTTATGTTAGTTTTGTATCTTATGAATTCACTAAACTCTCTCTCTCCCTTACTGAACAAAGAATGAAGAGGTAGGAAGATCTGAAGATAGGTTAATTCAGTATTATGTAATATCAGGATCTAGGTATTTTTTATAGCTTAGCTCTGCCATCCCCATCAGGTTGGCTTTGACCTCTGATTTATTTTGTTATAGTCATAAAATGGCTACAGAATTGCAAGCATCATATTCTCGCACAGAGACACACACAATCCAAAGCATAGATGAGAAAATGTTTATTTTTTCTGATGACTCTTTATAAAAGATTTATCAAATATTTTTTTCTTCTAAGGCCTATTCATCGGAATTTAATTGCAAGTCCATTCTTGAACAACTGTAATCAAGGAAACCAGATTCATCCTGACTGGCTCTTACTAATAAAGACTCATCTGCTGGGTCTGGTGAAATGTTCAGCCTCCTCTAAAGCATGTGATTGCCCCATCCCCAAACAAAATTAGGTTCTTTTCACAAGAAGAATAGGAGAGAATGACTAATATGTAATCAAAAAGAGTTTTTTAGGTCCTGATAATTTTAAGGATGGTTTTATATGTTTTTAATTGCTTGGCCACAGAATGATAAAAACAATTATTTTGAACTTGACATATACACCAGTATTATGAGACAGGGACATGGGATATTATATATATCTTACCCATGATTGCTCTAAATCAACTCTTAACAAACACAAGTTAATGGAACAACAAGTCAAGTACGGACCATAGTAATTATACACAAATTTTAGAAAAACCTTTACTCCTCTTTGATAAGCAAGTTTACTTAAAGTTTTCCACAGTTATAAACTTAAGGTTAATCTTTTTTTAGTGAAACAATAGCAAAGAAAAAAATCCTTATTCATGTTATTTTTGGATGTTATAAATAGTGGCAGAAATGACTAAGAGTGTATCTGTAATCTTAAAAAAAGAAACATATTAAAGTAACCAAAAAGAAACTGGCCAAATAACACACATGAGAAGAATGTAAAATCAAAAAGCATAATGCTGGAAAATTGTTCATTGATCTCTTAAAATAGATATTCATCTGTGAAAGTGCTTGAGATTCCAAAAAAGGCTACTTAATTAAACATAAATTCAAAATAAGCATTGAAGTGAAAGTTTAGACAGTTCTTTCACTTATTTCCTTCTAAAAAATACCCACAGTATTTTTGGTATATGTGATCCTATTCATTAAACTCCTTCCATCCTAAAAGTACCTTATGTCCAAAAAACTTTAATAAAGCACTTGAGCTCGAAAGGTTAAAACTTTAAATTTGAAAGTTAAGAGTATAATAGCATTATTAACAAATCAGACTATTTTGTGTTCAACTGGTAAGTTCTTATATATCTGTATGATAGTAACTTTATAAAGTTAAATTTTCTAATATAATTTAACATACTTTAATACATATATAGATAATGTGCATATGTATGTATTAAAACAATGATTCTAACAAGCAACAAGACTAGCATCAAGGAAAATAAACCAAAATATTAAAATACATTGTTTTCTTAGCATTTGGGAGGATCAGAGAGCCTCTGGGAACATTTTGCCCAGGGTAGCTGGGGCAAAGCAGTAAATGGCCATCTCACCAGTTCTGCCCAGTGTCTGCCCAGAGTGGAGTCTAGGTGAGCATGGGGACAGCGTGAGGACATTGGAATGTTGTATACTGGCAGACTCCTGAACTACCTCAGTGTTTTAACCCAGTAAACACTACATATTTCATATCCCAGGGTGATAAAAGGGGGAGGGTGAATGCCAGGACCTCTGAGTCCAAATGGCCTCCGAGTGCCCCAGGGTCCTGAAAGGGGCCTTTAGGGCTGGAAGAAACTATAGGAATCAGAGATTCTATTCCAAAAGGGAAGTTGAGAGTTGAATATATATTAACTAGGGCATGTGAGGTTAGCGACTTTCTAATTCTTTCTCAGATTCCCAGCCTTGTATAATTTTTCAATTTTCAGAGTATCCATAATTAAACATTTTAGAGGGTGAAATTCTCTTTCTAAGAATAATTTGTGCATTATTAATCCTTGAAATCAGAGAGTTTGGGAGGTCAAGCATGCAGTCAGTATGGGATGCTGTGGAAGATGCTAGTGATACAATGATGGTAAAACAGATATTCTTTCCACTTGCTTTACCTCCATCCTGTTTCTTTTCCTGAAGGTTGTAAATAGACACAATTATCTCTCCTACTTAAAGTAAAACAAAGCAATGCAAATGAAACTAAACTGAGCCAATACCTTCTTTGGATAACTAATCTCTGTTCTCAGTAACTTTATGAAAATGTCCCCTGTTGCCATCTCAGTGTACAGTATTCCCTCAGTTATCATGGTTATTACGTTCCAGACACCGCCCCCCCCCACGAAGTAGGACCCTTACATTTATTCTACACTCTTAAACCTACATAACTTTAACAATGTACATATACAGTACCACAAAATCCTGCGATATAGCAAAAAATCCATGATAAATAATTAAATATAATATTTTTAATAATCCCGCGATACAGTGAGGCCGCAATAAGTGAACAGCGATATAGCGAGGGACTACATTACTAACTTCTCTGCTGTCTCAGCAAAAATGTAGCATACTTTTCCAGCTGCCATGTTCAATGTTCTCCTTTCAGTTTTCCTTTAATTTCATTTCTGAAATGATAGATATCTTTATCTACTCTTTTCTTTTTGGAACTCTCAACCCCCTTATCTTCTGTGACTCCATTTTTTCTCATTCAACTTTAGATTTCTGACTACTCATTTTCAGTCTCCCCTCTGACCTCTACAGTTTTCTGTTCTTTGAAACTTACAGGGTACTATCAAATAGTCTGATGCTTCTCTTTTGCCCATAGTTGGCAGTAACACCTGTATGCTGATGCTCTCTATTCTATATATCCAGCCAGACTTCTTTTGTTTGCTATTGTACCAGCTAGACATAATAAATTGAAAATCTTACTAACACCTGAAGCCCAAACATATGCTAGAAAGTAATTAAATTCACCAAAATAAACTCATTGTTTGACTCTTAGTCCAAACCTCCTCTTTTCCTTTGTGATCAACATCCACTAAAGACAGGATACATTTATCCAAAACTAAATACAGGAATTAACTTTAATTTTTAGCTCACTTCATTCATTCATCGCCAAATGTAATAGAAACAGCCTTTTAGCACACTGTTTTTGATGTAGGCATCTGCTGAAATTCTGGCCCCTTTTACTTACCAGGTCTGTAAGTTTTGGAAGTTACCTAACTTCTCCACGATTGTCTGACCATCTCTAACACTGAGAAAGTGATGTAAAGAGAGACACCAGTGTGATAACATAAATTAGCTGAGAGGCTGAAAATAAAGGGAGGGTGTTGGAGAGGATTATTAACTTTTTCTTGATATATATATTTAATACTTGAAAAGAGAACATATTATTTTGTAAATTAAAGAATTTATAAATAAAAAATTGAAAACAAAACTATTTAACTAAAAGGCCCTAGATTCAATAGTCCCTAAAACCATTATTTTAAGTGGTGATGATAAGAGTATCATGCTCTCCCAATTTTCCAATTACTGATAGTGATTGTCAGTAGTAAGTGCTTCCTAAATTTCTCATTGGTACATATTGTTCAGATATACTTTACCTTAGTTTGCCTATAGTCAGGAACTGCTTAAGAATGTTAAACAGTGTCCAAGGTCTACCTGGAAATGCTACCTGCTAAATAGTGAAAATTAAAATCTCCCTACTAATTTCAGTTTCAGAGAATTCTCTGAAATATGATGACTTACAGAAATTCTAAGAACAGAAGGGTGTAGTTCTTAAAATTTTAATCATTTGGGATTGTCTTTAAACAGATGTGTTCTTTAATTTGCATAGCATATGTGATATCACTTTGAATATTATCAAATGAGAAGATAGTGACACATAAGGAAAGAGAAGTAAAAATATTAATGACAATTACAACAGGCCCATGAATAAATGAAATAACTTGATAACACCATAATGAATTTTTCTCTGCCAATAATGTATATCACATTTAAATGGGACATTCTTTAGCTTTGACCTATCTTTTGCTTTATTATAGGAAGTGTTAGCTTATATTAACCACTTACTAGATAAATATAGGAATAACGGCTATCGTTGATCAGTTTATATGTTGTCACCTCAAATAGGCCTGAGTAGTCTGATTTCAAAGTGACAGCTGGTGGTGTCTTTTCCTGATACATGCTAATCCACTTTTTATTATGGAAAAACTGCCTGTGCTTTCAGACAGCGAAAGGGAGTTACTAAATGTAATCACTGAGGAGCAACCTTGGGATTGCAAACATAAAAGGCTAAAATGAACAGTTTTCTCATTACAGAATGGTTTCCTGATTAAATACAGATTAAGGGCAGGGAGAAATCATTTAGAAACCTAAATAGCATTTTCCATTGTGTATATACACTCAGAACCACAGATATACACATCTTTAAGTGGATATGGGTATCAAATTATATGCACAAAGATATAGATATAGCTTTGGTATAGCATAGTATGTGATACTATGCAGTCATAGCATTTAATCTCTCTTAATATACTCATAAAAGAGTTTAAGAGAACATGGATCAATTCCCATTTTCAGACTTAAGTTTTGGGGACCAGGGCATAAAAGAAACAGTTGTCAGTTAAACAAAGTAGGACTTATGGATAGATCACTGCTATGGTTTTATTGAATCACTCTAATGTAGACTGACTTGTATCATAGAAATGAAAAACTTCTCACTATCTTTTCCCAACAAAGGAAATGAGAAACTAAGGGAAAGCTATCAAAAAGGACTTGGTAGCTAGTGTATTATAGCTGCATGATAGAATCACCATAAATGAAAGCATGCAGTGTTTACAAAGGCATATCTTCCTCATATTCTACTTAGGGATTTTGATGCCATTTTTACTATATAATAAACAGCTCTCTCAAATTTAAACTCCAAGCTGTCAGTTGAAAAGGCCACCTAACTATTTCATTAGGCCCTAATTAATAATACACTTCAATAAAAATAATTTCTTTACTCTATAATTTATCAGCATGTTGAATATCTTGCCCAATACTTCTTGCTAGAATAAAATAAGTATCCTATCTGTGAGAGTATAGAGAGGCTGTTTAATTGACAGAAGAAGAGATGAAGAGTCAAATTGAAAAGCAGTAATCCCTTGTCTTCAATATCCATAGTTTTGGCCACAATTATTTTGGACCTAGAAACACAAATACAAATAACTGTGCTGGAGTTAGGTAGTTATGCCAATGGATGATCAGTTGCCAGCATAGTAAGCCATCTGACCTGATTTTGAAAGTATAAATGTTCATAGTTTCTATGTCTTTGGTGCAATTTGTGACTACACGCAGTTCTGGTGCAGATGTTGGCACAAATAGTGCAAGTCAAAGGTCTAGTGGAAACCTCTTTCAAAATCTAGCTGTCAATGTCAACAAACCCTTTTTTTAACCCATCTGTGGATTCAGAAAGCACAAATAATCATGCATAGAAACAAAAATTAATTTGAGAGGCCTAAACTAATGCTGCAATTGACTATAAGGGAGTGTCTTAGTCCATTTGCATTGCTATAACAAAATATCAGAGACCGGGTAACTTATAAACAACAGAAACTTATTTCTCACAGTTCTGGAAGCTCACAACTATAAGATTATGGGTTATGCAAATTATGCATCTAGTGAGGGTCCACTTTCTGATTCACAGATGATGCCTTCACCTTCTTGCTGTGTCCTGACATGGTTGGAGGGGTGAGTTGGCTCTCTGGAATCTCTGTTGTTCGTGCACTAATACCAATCCTTCAACCTAATAACATCCAAAAGACCCTATCTCCTTTAACCATCACTTTGGGGGTTAAAATGTCAACATACAAATTTTGGGGGAACATAAATATTTGGACCACAGCAAGGTGTAGAAGACTATCACTCATGATTCAAAGAAGTCATAGTTGGTCAAATGGTAGACAATGGATTCTTTAAATGGGCATTTCTTTTTTATATTTAATGTCTTTTCATTGTACATAACTAAGGAAAACTTTCAGAGACCATCGTGGCAATACTAAGGTCAAAACCATTAGATGCTATTCCGTAATGTCACTTAAACTGGTCAGTTTATATGAGAAAGACCCCCTGTCTATTAACAGTACTGCCAGGCTACGTTTCTATTTACAAAATGGACTTTTTCATCTTTAATTTTTCTAGAAACAATCGCGTTGACATTCGTTTTATGCTTGCATTCTGTAATATTATAAACAGGAATCAAGATTCTTAAATATTAACATCAAGAATGGAGGGGAAAATTATATAACGGGGCAAAATTATATACTTACTAATCCACATTGATTCAGTTATGCTACTGTAAAACAGACTCAAATGAGAATTAATATTTCTATTTCAAGAATGTTGGTACTATACTCATGGCTATAATAGATGAAATAATAAAACAGAAAAATAATAAATTTTCCCTTCCAAATGCCCCATATTTTTGTTCTAAAATTTGTAGAATATTTTCAGAATAACCAAATTAACTAATACAATAAATTATGTAAGAATTAAATTCATATTTTGAAATACAGAAGAAAAAAAACAATAAATTGCTGAAATAAAGTAAAAACCAAAAATAATATTGTATAAAGTTTCTAATTTAAAATACACATGTATCTGCAAATCATATAGGACATATCTTATTTTGTCTGGGTATATTTGCCTGACTTCATATGGACCTCACCTAAAATTCTGAACAGTGAATCAGAAGACGTAAATTTTAGTCTCTAGGTCAAACTCCTTTATTATTTCATGAACATCAGTTTTCTTCATTGGTAAAATGAATCTTATAATAATTGGCTTTTCTTCTCCATAATGTGAATGAGATAATATATGATAAATCAGATTGTAACTTCCCAATTATTTATTTCACTGTCTTAACATAGATTTATTATTACTGTCTTAGATTAAGCTTCTACAAGTAAAATAGGTTTAGTTAATAATTAGTCTTGAAATCTAAAGAACTGCTAATTAACCTTCTTGGAAGGTTTATTTTAAAATTTATTCTTAAAATGCTAAAAACCCCAAAATTGCTGGATATTTCTACTTTGCGTCTTGTCATCATTTTAAACACAAATATCTTCTTTTCCCTTTATTTTTTTGTCCCTGTTAATTACTTCTGTTTGGTCAAGCCAAGCCAAACTTCAAAATGTTTAAATCCTTTTATATTGTTATCTGCCAATATCCAAGCAGTTAAAAGTTCCAGTTAGACTTACTTCCTGTGTCTTTTCTTTTCCAATTATATTATTAATTCTCAAGCTCATAATTATACAAGTACTAAAATGTTTTTTCCTGTTGATTTTTAAAAATTACATGTTCAATATGAACTGCATAAACATTCCAAAAAAAATAAAAAGAGTAACACAATCCAGTGTTTCATCCCCCAGAGTATACTACTGTTAATATATTTGCATAAATTTCTTTTTTATGCATAATTTTTACATCAATTGAAATCCTGTTGTATATATACTGGCATTATTTTTTTCAGAAAAGATTATTAAGATATAGTAGTCCCTTTCTATATTGTGGTTCACTTATTACAGCCTCACTGTATCACAGGATTTTAAAAAATATTATATTTAATTATTTATCGAAGATTTTTCACTACATCATGGGATTTTGAGGTACTGTATAGATATATTGTTAAAGTTATGTAGGTTTAAGAGAGTGGAATATGTTTAAGAACATAAGTCGTCGGCGGCGGCAGCCGTCCGTCTCGAGAGACGATGGTGTAGCTTCTTAAGAGTCTATCTGCACCGCCGAGAATGGCTGTGCAGTCCGACTCGGGAGTGACACGGTATCTGTCTCCTCCCGTGTTGAATCGACATCTTGCGATGACGCTGGAGTGTCCTCTACAGTGAAGCTGAAGCTACAGAGCCTGGGCAGGGTGATATGGAGCGTCTGCTGTTGCCCATGCAGCAGAACCCCCCTCTCTTCGCAGCTGAAGTGTCCAAGGGAAAGACGGAGTCAATACAGCTTGGCTTCAGGTGCGCCGCAGGAGTTGCCGGTGTTGACTACAACGTCAAACCGCCTTAGGGACTCCGGCTCCGGATTTTCTGTCGGGGTTTACTCCCTTAGCCTTTCCCCTGAAGAGGTATGCCGCAAGGCAGCGGAGGTTTTTTGGAGTCAGAGTTTTCCTTCTCTGATGTGCCCTGACTGGAAGATCGAACCAGCGACACTTAGCTCACAGGCCGACGCTCAATCCACTGAGCCAAACCAGCCAGGGGGAGAACATAAGTAGTGTTTATAAAAGGTTAATAAGGGAGTGGAAAGGGTTAATAAGGGACTGGGAGTGGTTTATAAGTGTGTGGGAAGGGTTTATAAAGCCTTAAAAATATATAAATACTAAAATAAATGTAAGGTTCCTACTTCGCATATTTTCACCTATCACGGGGGTGGGGGGTCTAGAATGTAATACCCGTGATAAGTGAGGGAATACTGTATACAAATTATTTAATGTCACTAACACTTCACTTAATATGTGCATTTTAAAAGTACCTTTTATTTATTCAAATAAGTAAAACATGTATGTGGTACAAAATGGACACAATGCGCGCTGTGAACATCCACCACCCTCTGAAGTCTGTTTCCCATCCAGCTAGTATCCTTGCAGAAATTATAGTTTCTGCCAGTTTCTTTATTTTTCTAGAGATAATTCATACACATATAAGTGCATATAAATACCAGCATATTTACTACCATATACATCAACATACTTTAAAAAAGTGTACAGTATATTTTTATAATGTGTATGTACATACACAATTACTTAAAAAACAGAAGTGTATGAGATCTGTCTAAAAAATGTCCAGCCATTGTTAATATAACAAGAATGGTTTGGATATATTGATGTAACCTGGAAGCCAAGGAGAGTGGACTGGAATGTGCATGTGTGAACAATGACGACTTTACTGTACTAGTCAGTGGGGACAGTAGATGTCATTCATTGAGTGAGCATGTGTACTGTGTAGCCATCACATTCAAAATGACTGAGTGAATAGAGCAACAAATGTGCATCAAATTTTGTGTTAAACTTGAACATTCCTCCATGGAAATTATTTTTATTTGGATGATCAGAAGGCTGCAGTTATAGGCAACTGGTGATTGGCAGCTTCATTACCACAATGGCGCCCACTCATACATCATGTCTCATGCAGAGTTCTTCGTGAAACATCAAATCATCCACGTGACTTAGCACCATTCACCCCCACCACCCTGTCCCAGCCCAAATTGGGTGCCCCGTGACTTCTGGCATTTCCCAAAACTAAAATCACCCTTGAAAGGGAAGAGATTTCAGACCATCAATGAGATTCAGGAAAATATGATGGGGCAGCTGATGGCAATTCCACCTAAGGATTTTGCAGAGTGTTTTGAACAGTGAAAGAGATACTGCCAGAACTGTGTGAGGTCCCAATGTGCCTGCTTTGAAGAAGACTGAGGTGCTGTTGTCTTATGTATGATGTTTTTTGTGTCTTGTATCTTCTTCAATAAATGTCTCTATTTTTCATATCACATGGTGAGATACCTTCTGGACAGATTTTGTATATCATTCATTATATTCCTTGTTTTAACAAGGAAATTTTATAACAAATTTAGTAAAGTTAAATTGAATTACAAAAGTTTTGGTACTTTATCCTTATTTTTAATATTTTACATCAGAATTAATAAAATGCTTTTGTAAATAAAGTGCTTCTTCAAGATTATAAAGTTATCTGATAACCATCCAATGAACTATTAGCTAAGGTAAGGACTACCTAATGCATTCATAAAACACAATAAAATAGTGAATATACAAGGGGGAGACCCAAAAAACAGAATTATGTTCTAGAGGGTGGGTCTTGTGTAGTACAGGCTTCCTCTACTGGGTGAGTGTTCTAGGAAATCATCTGTATCCCAGTGCCTTTTTTTGTTTCCCTGTATGAAAAATGTCCCGAAAGAGAAAGATTTGGCTGATGTGGAAGAGGTGAAGCAAAAAACAATAGAAGCACTAAAAGGCATCAAAATTGGTGAGTTCAAAAACTATTTCGAGAAGTGGAAAAAATGTTTTGAAAAGTGTATTGCATCAAATGGAGAGTACTTTAAAAGTGACTGAAGTTTAAAGAGGTAAGAATAAATACATAATTTTTATAAATAACTTCTGATTTTATTGGAGTCCTCTGTCCTATAAAAGGTACTATAACTAAGACTTAATTTTTTTGGCAGAGCAAACCTCTGAGCTACATTCTATTTCTTGGTAAAAAAAAAAAAATGATATTTTATTATTCTTACTTGTATCCTCTTTAATGATAATTAACTTAGTCAAATATGCAATTTTTGAAAATATCTTTTTCTGTTCAGTCAGTTCCTGAGAGTGGTTAACATCTCCCACTATTATTGATTATATATATTAAAATTCTTATAATAGTTATTATTCTTACATGTGTTGAGGGTATATTTTTAGGCCCAAAGAGGTTTAGCACTAATATATCTTCCCGAAGAATTGTTATTTTTATTATAATTGAATGACCTTCTTCTTTCTTAAATAACTTTTGCCTTAAAGCATAATTTTCCTGATTCTTATATTGTCATACCAGATGCTAGGGGATAGTATTTGCCTGGTTTTTGGTGTGTCTCTTATAAAGAGTATGTGGAGCAATCATTAAAATCTAACCTTAGAAATGTTGTCTTAAAAGGAAAGTTTTGTTTTTACCTTTATTAGGATAACTCGTGTATATAAATTGTGGTTTTGTTAGTTTCATTTACCATATTTTTCTTTACTTATTTCTCTTGTCCTTTATTGTATTATTGACTCTGCATCCCCTTTCCCAAGTCTTTTTCCTTTAGTGTTTTAGAAGTTATTTCATCATTTTTTTCTTTTAGTGGTTTCCCTTGAATTTTAGCAGGCACACTAATTCTACTTAGTAAGTCCATAGGCACAACTGTGTTTTTTTTTTTTTTTTTTGAGACATCTGTGTTCTTAATACTTTATAATGATCAGCACACTTTAAAACCTCATTTTTCATTTCATCATACCATTGTCTTGTTGTTTAGTTTCATCTTATTTTTAATCCCACCAAACATAAATTATTATTATTGTTTAATTTTACATTATAAACGTTTGTTGAATGAATAAATGCAGACAGAATTTTGACTATGCGTTCATATTTTTTACCAGCTTGTATTTTTATTTCCCCTCATAGATGACTGTGTTTCTTTGTTTCTTGTTTTCTCCCTAGCAGTTTTGAAGTTTTGGGCAAAGATAAGGCTCTAGTCTTTCCAGACCTATTAGTTTTGTTTTGTTTTGTTTTGTTTTTTAAGTTTTATGGAGCTTTAAAGCTGTATCTTTTAATTTACAGGTTCTAAATTTTGGAGAAGTTTCACCTAGGTTCCTACAATATTGGCTAGTAATAATACCATTTCACTTTAAGCTTCATTTTCTTTTTGACACTCAGCAATTTCTCTTTGACTGATTTCTAAGTTATTACATATTAGCCTGCATTTCTATGTAACTGTCATTAGAGATGAATCTATATAGGTTCAGTTCAAAATGCTGTTAAAACCAAAATTTATATCTGTGTGCACATAATTTTATATTCTATATTTTTATTTAACATTGTTCATATTTTCTCGCATGACCACTGTATCTTTGAAAATATTACTTTCCACTGCTTTATAATACTCTACATTTTAGACAAAGTGTTTGAGTTTGATTCTTGACTCTGCCTCTTACAGGGCTTAGAAGTTTTGAATAAGGTAGTTAATCCTTCTTTGCATAAAATGGGGAAACTAATACCACAAAATTGTTATGAAAAACAAATGATTTCATAATCACAGCATGGGACACTGAGAGTCGTGCTTGGCGTCTTTGTATCACTCAATAAATGTTTGATACTTTCACTATTATTTTATCTTTATCATCACCTTCTATTACCACCACCATCATCATCATCAATGTCACCATCCACACCTTTGGGCAGAATTTTCCTCCAATATAAATTCATCAATATAAATAGTGCTGTGATTAGTATGTCTTTGAACAATCTTTAGCTGCATATTATTTTCTTAGAATAGTTGTTAAAAATGGAATTTTAAGGCACAGAATATGGTCATTTTGAAGGTTTTAAAAATATATACTGATTTCCAAATGCTTAACATTATCATAAATGCCCCCCCCCCTTTTTTTTAACTTTTCAATATGTCTCTTGGTAGTTTCTGGTCCCATTTCTCCTTGACCTTTCTGACTTTATGTGGTAAACTGAGGCATGCTCATTTGTCTGGGTCCCCCTCCATCTCTACCTGAGGGCTTTCTCTTCCATCCCAGGAACTTGCTTGACCACAGGTGGGGCAAGCTGAAAGTGCTTGGAATTAATACCCTTGGGGACAACCTTCAATCAGCAAGGGATCAGAGTGGATGGATAAATGCTCCAGTCCTCCCATCTTCGGATGAGAGCATTATGAGATGTGTCCCACATGGTTTCTCACAGGGTGCCCAGTGATGCTGAGCCCCAGTTACCCACAATGACAGCCCACTTCTTAAACCTTTAATGCTTTTCTCCCTTCCCTGTCCCACTTTCTCTCTCCTTCATGGGTGCTTCCTGAGGTTTCTTCCAAATGAACTACTCAGATTTAGTCTCATTATTTGCTTTCAGAGAAGCTCAAACTAACACAACATCCTACCACAGTTTAATCTTCCTAAACTCTTTCTATAAGTTAGTTCAACAATCTTCCATAGTTCCCATGCAAACAAGGCAAAGTATAAACTCAGACTTAGAAATTAAGATTCACTAAAATATGTCTTTCTATTTATCCCGCCTCCATTTTCTCCTACAAACTATTTTCTGAACCAAATGGTTTACTTATTTAAAAAAAAAAATGTAATGGCACATTATTCCTTATGACATTACTTCACATCACTGTGTCTGCCTGTGATGGTAGGCCTTCTTTTCTCTGTTGATATTATACTCTTTAAAAAAAAATTGTATTGTTTCCATTACTATTTATCTCCCTTAATTCTCACCCCAGCAATCACAACACTGTTGTCCATGTCCATGAGTTCTTTTTCCTTTTTGCTTTATTCCTCCACCTCCTTACCTCCCTCCCCCAGAGCTGTCAGCCTGCTCTCTATTAGTCTCTCTCTATTTTGCTTATTAGTTCAGTTTTCTCAATAGATTCCACATATGAGTGAAATCATGTGGTATTTGTCTTTCTCTGACTGGCTTATTTCACTTAGCATAATGCTCTCCAAGTCCATCCATGCTGTTGCAAACTGTAAATTTTTCTTCTTTTTAATAGCTGGGTAGTATTTCATTGTGTAAATGTACCATAGTTTTTTTTATTCATTCACTTACTGATGAAAATTTGGGCCACTTCCTTATCTTGGCTGTTGTAAATAAAACTGCAATGAACATAGGGGTGCTTATGTTATTTTGAATTAGTGTTTCACATTTTTGGGGGGTAAATTTCCAGAAGTAGATTTATACTCTTTCTCCACAACTCATCTTTGTGAACATTCCCAAACTGCTCTAAACAGGGAATTGTTTGTGCTTCCCCCTGAAGTCTGAAGTGTGACTGCTCTCCCCACTTATTTGGCTCTTGGAATAAGTTCCTTTTAATGTACTACTCTATTGTAATACTTCAGGGATAGGGACTCTGTGTTCAGGCTTCTATAATGCATATTCTTTAGAGAAAATGAAAATATAATGAAAAGGAAAACAAAACTACTTTCTTATCATGCTGATTAAAAATAGCAATATCAAGAATTTGAAATATTTCATTCTAGACTTTATCTTGATGATTTTAACATTTATTGTGAGAATACATATATTTTGTATATGGAAAGTTGTACAACAAATAGTATAAAGAATATTATTAATTGACCCCATTTACATACAAGGAACCTAAGGCTTAAAGAGTTTATATAATTCTTTTTCTGTTCAAATGCTATTAAATGGTTAAATTGGGACTCAAACCTAAGTCTGTCTAGTTGATATTTTTATACTAACCATCTTCATCTTCTGTCTCTAGATTTATATAGTGATGAAATAATCATAATCTCCAATGATGATGCCTGATCATTAATCCTCCTACTTTTCTGTCTATGTATATCATCTATCTACTAAGATCTGTCTTTCTTTCTATCTTCTTCTTTACCATCATCATCATAAACATCAATCTATTTTTTAATGTAATAAATACTGATGAATCTACCATAAATTTAACAAAAACTCTAGCATATAAGCTCTCCCCAATCCTATCATCCAGAACTCCTACTTATGATTACCTTGTTTTCTGTTTTATATATATTTATTGCATTTATGTGATGTGTGTGTATGGTTGTATATTTTTAGATTCATACAAAGTGTATCATGCTGTGCTAATTGTTTTAGGTTTTCTATGTTTTATTTAATAGGTGTTCAGATTCAACCATATTGTTTCACACCACTGTAGTTGTCTTTTGACTACTATATAATATTCTAATTGATATTACACAAATTTATATATCTATCCTCCTCTGATGAACATGTAGAATTCTAAAATTTTGCTATTGTAAACAATGCTTCTATGAAAATTCTGATACATGTTTTATCTTTATTTACAAAAATTTTTTGAATTTAATTTTAAAATTACCTTATCTTATAAGCATTTATCATCTTCTTAAATTGATTTCTATATTTTAATTTCTACAATTAAATTGCTGACCTGGGATATGGAGGCAAAGAAATACAGGAGCCTGTCAGAATGAGAAGACAGAAACTTATGGCCCAAAAGGGGAAACAGATCAAGGTTCCAATGGGAGAACTAAGTGACGAGGAGATGGCCAACCGCACAGATGAGGAGATAGACAACCTAACAGATGCAGAGTTCAAAACACTGGTGATAAAGATGCTCACAGGTTTGACAGATATGCCTGATTACAGCAAACGCATAAGAGAAGAAGTGAAGACTATGCTAAGTGAAATGAAGGAAAATCCACACAAAACCAATGGTGGTGACAGAAAAAAAAACAGGGTTCAAATCAATAATTTGGAACATAAGAGGAAACAACAACAAAAAACAAACAAACAAACAAAAAAAAGTCAACCAGTGAAGAATGAGGAAGCAAGAATTGAAAAAAATGATGAAAACATCCCAAATTTTGTGAAGGAGATGGACATACAGGTCCGGGAAGCACAGAGGGTCCCAGGTGAGCTGGACCCAGAGGGGACCACAGCAGGACACATCATGATTGATATGCCAAAGGTGAAAGATAAAGACAGAATCCTGGGGGCAGCAAGAGAAAGGCAGAGAGTTGCCTACAGGGGAGTGACTATAGGACTATCAGCTGATTTCTGAGAGGACACTTTGCAGGCAGGAAGGGACTGGCAAGCAGTATTCAATGTGATGAAAAGCAACCTACAACCAAGATTACTCTATCCAGCAAAGCTTTCATTTGGAATGGAAGGGCAGATGAAGTGCTTCCCAGACAAGGTGAAGCTAAAGGAGTTTATCATCACCAAGCCATTATTATGTGAAATGTCAAAGGGACTTACTTAAGAAAAAGAAGATCAAAACTATGAACAGTAAAATGACAATAAACCCACAACTATCAACAAATGAATCTAAAAAATAAAAACATAATCCAACAAAGCAAACCAGAATAGGAACAGGATCATAGGTATAGGGATCATTTGGAGGATTATCACCTGGGAGGGGGAGGAATGGGGAAATGGTGCAGGGATTAAGAAGCATATCAGTTGGTACAAAATAGACAGGGGAAGTTGAGAATAATATAGGAAAGGGTGCAGCCAAAGAACTTATATGCACAACCCATGGACATGAACTAAAGGGGTGGGATTGCTGGAGGGAAGGGGGTTACTGGGCAGAGGGGAGCAAAGGGGAAAAAATTAAAACTACTTTAACAACGTAATCAATAAAATATACTTAAAAAAAGAATTTAAAAAATTGCTACTCTATGCTTTATTATATATTTCACTTAAAAGCTATCTGTTGTTATAATTTGTAGATAGTCTCAATTTTTTTACACAAAAATTTCTGTGCTGACACCTTTGTACTTAGAGTTTTTCATGTGTAGGAGGAAACCCTTATGATCCATGTGAATTACTGACATCAAGATGGAGACTACAAATAATACCTGTAATATATGCTAAGATTACACTTTCTGAGTCTATCAAATAAATGATAGGGTCTCAACTGTGCAATTAAAATATGATTTGTCATCTGTTATGAAAACAGTGACTCTATGTTATTGCAACCATAATGACATCTAATTTCTTGCTTTTAATAACTTGTACATTAAATCAGGTGTGATGTCAAAAAGTTCTATTGATCCACTCATCCACTGATGGGCACTTAGGCTGTTTCCAGGACTTGGCTTTTCCTAAATAGTGCTGTTATGAACATAGGGGTGCATAGGTTCTTCTGAATTGGTGTTTCAGGATTCTTCAGGTATAATCCTAGCAATGGAATCATTGGATCAAAAGACAGTTCGATTTTCAGTTTTTTGAGGTAATTCCATACTATGTTCCACAGTGGCTGCACCAGTCTGCATTCCCACCAACAGTCCCCCTCTCTGAGACCAGCGTTTTTCTCCACATCCTTGCCAACACTTGTTTGTTGATCTGTGGTCCATTTACACAATGGAATACTACATAGCAGTAAAAAAGAAGGAACTCCTACTTTTGCAACAGCGTGGAGAGTATTATACTTAATGAAATAAGCCAGGTGGTGAAAGAAAAATACCATATAATTTCACCTAATACAGGACTCTAATGATCAAAACAAACAAATGAGGGAACAGACTGACAGTGACCAGAGAAGATGGGGGAGGGATGAGGAGGGGAAAGAAGGGGAAGGGATTAGTCAAGGAACTAGCATGAATGGCCAATGGACATGAACAACAGGGTGGGGATTGACTGTGGGAGAATGGATGGGGTGGGAAGGGTGGGGGAGAGCAAAGGGGGAATATGGGACAACTGTAATAGAACAATAAATTAATTATTAAAGAAGTTCTATTGATACATTTGATGGAACTTAACATGAAAAGCTCAGCTTCTTGAGGAGAAAAGATATGATTTGTCACTTGTAAATGGCTCAAATTTGTCTAAAGTAGAACTATTTTGAATGTTTATTTGACATAAGATCTGTGTATACATGTGTAAAGGAGATCGAATTAACTTGATTCAGAATAAAATAAAATAGGACACATAGAAAAAAATTTAAAAAGGAATAGGACACATAGGACCATATATGCCTTTTTGCTAAGTTTCAGTCCTAACTCTTCATCTGGGATTATAAAATTGTTTTCCTCTCAACAATATCTTTTCAGTACTATTTACAAGCATATAAAAGAGATATAACAAAATATTCTACTAAACACTTTGAGCTCTATTATCATTGTTCTTATCTGTCAAAATTGACAAGAACTGCTCCATCAGTCTTAGACTATTTTTAATGATATAATACCATAAAAATGTACATTTATTCTAGCTCCCCTTATAAATAATTTATTAATTAATCCTAATTGCTACTATTTAGAACCTGAAAGCATGTTTATTTCCTTAACCTTACTAGTGACTGTATGGGCACAATAATGACAGAGAGAAAAATGAAGAAGAGAGCTAATATATATATTTGCATTAAAAGTTTTCTTGGGGGCAGGCTTTTATTAGTTTTGGACTGCTCATTCTTGTGCTAGTCAAAAGATTTTATTGATATCTTAGTTAGAGAATTAGGCATGTTCCTAGTTAAAAAATTGGGCTCTACAATATCTGAAAAATATTCTTAAATAAATGACTTATAAATTATAACTATGTAATAAAACATATAAATTATATTCAAACCATTTAATATTAGAATTCTTGTAAATCTGAAAATTGTCTACTAAAGAAATTACTTAAAATCTATCACCATGTAATAAAGCATATAATTGCATACAAATAAAAAGTATGAGAATTGCCATAATATGTATGCCTTTTGATTATCTTTCCTCCTATTAAATTGTCAAATGTATGTTTTTTGTGTTAAAAGAAATTTCAAATTGACATAAAAATCATTTTAAAATCACTCACTTTAATATTTTACAATGTGAAAAATTAAGCAGGTATAAAAAAGAAACTTTACAATAATAACATTCAATATTATATGCAACTTATTTGAATCAAATAGTTACTGATACTATTCCTAATATATTTTGTCATCAGCATAACATATTCTGCACAATTTCCAGTTTTTATGAAAAGCAGAAACCAAATTGCACAATTTAAGTTTATAGAAACACAGGGAAAAAAAATAATTAACATTACTGAGACTAGCAGCAATATGTCCCACAATAAAAACGTTAAACACTGAATAATTTTTTCAGTGTATGAAACAATTTTTTAAATGATGAGAATTATCCAAGTTATGATAATTATATACAATCTGAATATAATCTGAGACTCGAGATTAATTGAAAGTTATAAAACCCATATTATTGTTTTCAGTGTAAAATATTCTCATGAAATAAAATTTTAAAAAATTGTAAAATGGCTTAAATATCAAAATCATAGAAAGTGAGAAATTGAGAGAAGGAACCCTTCACTGTTCATTTAACTTCAAATATTGTGGTGAGTGATTATGTCATCACTACTATTCCTCATTTGGAGGATTGAACTCAACCGCTGATATTATTTGAGCATAATTTTTTGTGGTATAAAACAAAATGATTTTAAGTTAGATTTTGGTAGAAAATAGTCAGGGCCCATTTGGCTGCTACTTTTCTTGAAAGAGAAAAAAAGAAAAGCTTTATCTTAATTAAAGTTTAATTAAGGATCATGTTTGGCAGTACTTTTCACACCGATCTACACCAGCAGATTTTCTAGGGCTTAACTTTATCGTGCAGAAAATCCTCTTTTATTACTCCCAACCTGTTGTAAAAGCTGTTGGCACAGAGCAGTGGTTGCTTCATTCAGATGCTTTGTTTGCCACTGGAAATATCCCAAGTCTCTAGAGATAGCACCACAGTGGTTCAATTTAATATCTGTCCTATCACTACAAGACTCCAGCTCATTATTAATGATACTATTCATTAATTTCTTGTTGGGCTGATGTTGTTATTTATTAAAATATTAAAGAATGCCCCAGGGACACATGCATAATGAGGGACACCTCAGTTTCATCAGCAGTACCAGCTGAAGGAATGAATGAACACACTACAGATTTACCCAGCCTGTGCTGCACCGTTCCTCCCTCATTAGTCCAGCTACATCTCTGAGTGACACTGTAAATTCATTTTGTGCCCTGGCCAATCAGAGCTTAATACAAATGCAGGGCCCCCTTTTTTTAATGAGCCATTCCTATGCAAAATGAATTGACTACTTTCTAACTCATCTAATCCGCCTGTATTTTGGGGAAGAACTAAATTGCTTATATTTATACGAGAGATAAATAGAAGTTGACATATTTTTTCCTTTTCAGTCTTGCATTTGGAAAATTTCAACATAATAAATTCTCCATCTAAAGAATATGCCACCTTAGTTAACTAAATCCCAGCATGACATTTAAACATGTGATCGTTGTACTTAAAAAAAGCCTAAACAAGCAGTTTGTACACAGCAGTGGTCATTTGATGTATGTTTGCACTTGCATTCAGGTGCAGCTTACAGAAATTCTAAGGAGGCTTGATGTATTTGCTCACCCTTTTAATACTTGGGTATGTAGAGACATCCTTTGAGAGTGCTAAAATATATATGGCAATATGAAAGAGGAAAATGTGTGAAATATTATAACCATTTTCAACCATTTGGGAAATAAATAATATTAAAATATTTTACTTAGAGAAGAAAAATCTTATTATTTGATTCCATTGCTGGTTACTGAATGCACAGAGTAAAATCTGCAAAACAGTTTAGGTAGCATCTGAAGGTAAAGTTTTAATTTGTTCTATATAATTGTTATTTTCTCTCCTGTACAAATAATTATTCTAGTGAAGAAATACTACACTGTTTTGAAGGGATTAACTGGGCATAATTGCAGCCTGTTTTGATCCCTCTTTTAATAATGAATTCTTTCAATCTATATCTGGTAGGCCAGCTTTGTAGGGATAGCTTAAAAGCTTTTATAGATGTCTATGCAATCTTTATTCTGTTAATTTATACCTGTGTCTTTCTGAACCAAAAGAAAGGCACTGTATTTATATGGTGACATCAAAGGTGCACATTGCAAATCTTAACCCGTCTTTGCCTAAAACAATGAATTGTGACTGTTTTAATCCCATCCACTAGTATATATTTCAATATACATCATTTCTAGATTATATTCTGTTGAAAATAAAGCTTATTGTGTGTTTACTTTGAAGTACTGACTCATTTCATGAAATAATATTTCCTGACCAGAGCTTAGGTATTCAAAAATCATTTTCAAAATCAAAGTATACTAGATAGGCTGCAAAATACATTATTTGCCTAAATTTGCAAATCTTGAACTGTTAGTGAACTAATTTCAATATGTAGTATATTTGCTTCACACTAGTGGCTTAGAAAGGTACTGATTTTAAGTCATTTTTAAAAATCCTGATTAAGAGAGATGATATCTTCACATTTTAATTTATCAGTAGTGATCATATTCAAGAAGGGTGCATGAGTTCGTTTTCTTCAAAGTAAAAGGAACTATGATGACCAAATTATGTTTTTGGTTCTCATAACCACATATCAGAAGTGATGTAATCTAACTTCAACTCTAAAAAAAAAGGAATGAGAAATGCCCTTAATTATATGAAATAAAAATAGACGCAGGAAAGATAAAGATCGAGAGAAGCAATGGTCAGATTTTAACAAAATCATGAGAATGCAAGGAAATAATAATAATAATATTTTATGATCCTGAAAACTAAAATTGGGCTTCTTTTGGAAGGAGGAGAAGGAATTGTTCATTGAGATAACAGGGTTGAGAGGTGGAGAGTGGTGGGGAGACAGAAAAATGTTTTTCTCTTTGGGGAGAGAGCTAGTGGGAAAATGTGAGAGAAAGAAGAGCTTTCAGATAGCTATGCTGTGTGCCCTCCTCCGAAGGTCTGTAGAACATACTAAAACTTACCGAATGCTTGGAAGGAACAGATTTTGGAGTGGGAATCAGTGGTAAGCTTGTCTTCAGATAAAAATATAAAAGTTAATGTAAATGTGGAAAGGCTGAAGTAGAGCAAAACCATAGTACCAGGTGTTAGACCAAAAGTAACAAATTAATTTATGAATGGGAAACCTTCAGCCAATAGGAGGATAACACAAATTTCTACAGGCAGAGCTAGAAGAACTCATTCCCATAGCTATTTTTCAGCTCAACAATCCCTCTTATTTATAGATAATAAAAAACACATTAAGAAGTTAAATGGTACACCTAATTACACTCTAGTTAATGTAATTTCCATTCTACTATATTTGCATAGGATGTTTATAGGCTCATAATGTTAAGAAGTAGCATAGAATTAAACTATATAGTGCAGAAGGTCTAAGGTAAAATTATGCATTAAGTATATATAGTGGGTAACACAGTTTTGGGCCAACAGAGTTCAGGATTTATTTTAACAGGTAAAATTAACATTGGAATAAGTCGTTAGACATTAGGACAAAACTTGTCATGGATCATCATCAGAGAAAAAGATTTTGTGTGTATTGACAAGTGGTATGGCACTCTTAGATTCTGATGACACTTTCATTACTTTATATGAGAAAACATTCATTTACTGCAACATATATTTAAATTTTTGAAAATTTAAACCATAAGGGCAAGATTCTTCATAAATTATGAGGAAAGAAACAATTTCTCTTTCAGATTACCTCTAAATTTCTAAGTTAAAGTATCCACTTAATAGTATATTATCATCATTAAATGACTGTAGTTAAGATTTTGAGAGCCAAGTATTAGAATTAAAAACGTGAAATATCTTGATGTTTCTTCTGTAGTGTATATCTTATTCCTTTGGATTAAGAAGCAAGAATGAAATGCGCTATTTATTTAAGTCAACTAGTCAATATTTTTGTAGATTTTCATAGTCAATTTGAATATAAATATATAAATTAAAAAAAACAATGTAAAAAGTGAACATTCTGTATGCCATTATTTAATTTTTTATGCACACCAAAGAGACTATATTGACAATTAAATTGTGAACTTATTTATGATATGTGACAGTCATACTGTGAACTTTTTAAATCTAATTTTATCATATAGATTTTGGTAATCAACCATTATTTTATTATCTATCAAGTACTAAGTTAATACTTGTGTTGTTCAAAAATGATCATGGGAAATAATAAGATCTTAAACCAAAGTAAATAAATTTAAGAAGAATTTCTTTTTTGAGTTTATGTTTTGGGTCATATAGTTGATTTTTCAATGGCCAGAATAAAAGAATCTCAATTTCCCCCTAGCTATATCTTTCTATGTGCATTTAGAAACAAGTTATTTTTTGTACTATATTTTGTACAGAATTTCTATCCAAACTCACTGAGAGGTTTTAAAAACTTTAGTGAAAATGATTATTTAAAATTTCAGAATATAAAAGGCAACCTATAATATAGAAACCTCCCCTGAAAAAGGAATATTTGACTGCTTCATTAGTTCTTAGTTTCTTGAAATTAAATCTAATTTAATAAAAATTCAAAGATAATATTACTTAAAAAATAAATTTAAAATATAATTTCTGACACAGACATATGGAAAAGGATTTTGTTCTTTGGAGGATGGAGGATGAAGAATGAAAAGCTTATGCTTGGGAAAGAAATGCCCTAGTGTAACTCCAATGAAAGTTATCATTCATCAATAACTTAATTATTTGAAGGAATGGAGTTGGCTTGAAAAGATGTATGTATACAAACTGATATATGCACACACACACACAAATCTTGGAAAACAAAGCAAATATAGTGCTGTTTTTCCAGTTTTATAATAAAATCAATATTTTACTTATACAGTTAACTTGGAATCTGGTCTGTTTGTATCCCTAATTCAATTGCTTTCAGGAAGTCCCTTTAACTGTAATAAATGTAGTTACTTCTTTTTATCCCTTTGTGCATATGATTAAATATACTTAATTTCTGGAATTGCCTCTTAAAATGGTAAGTATACCTTGAATCCTTGAATCTGAAGTTATAGAGTTGTTTTTTTCAAATATTTTTATAGTGGCCATATATAGTGGTGTGTGTGTGTGTGTGTGTGTGTAAAACCAAAAAAGCTCATTTGTTTTTTTCCATAAGATAGATCTATTAGCACTTAGTTGTCTTTAACTTCATTCGAAACTATTTTGTTAGATTGTATTGTGACAGCTGTATTTTCAGCGTGCATTTAAAAAGAAAACATCAAAATTGGTGAATTTTTGTGTAGCCATTTTAACATTGGAGGTGGAAGAAAATAGGCAATATTTTTGGCATATTGTATTTATTGTTTCAAGAAAGGTAAAAATGCAACTGAAATACAAAAAAAAATAAAAAAGATTTGTGTAGTGTATGGAGAAGGTGCTATGACTGATCAAATGTGTCAAACTGGTTTACAATTGACACTGGAGATTTGTCACTGGATGATGCTCCACTGTCAGATAGATCAGTTGAAATTGATGGCAATTAAATTGAGACATTAATTGAGAACAACTGATGTTATAATACACAGAAGATAACTGACATACTCAAAATATCCAAATCAATAAAGTTATTGGTGAAAAGAAAAAATGTGTCTTTTATTTTATGGAAAAAAAAAAAAACTAAATGGACTTTTTGGCCAACCATATACTTGTAAGAAAAAAGTGGTGAAGTTTTAATGAACATACAGGTCAGTGTGACCTACTGGAATGTTGGGAATCCTAAGCTCCTAAGCTCCCTAATGGTGCCTTCACTTATCACCATTACTTTTCCTTTAAGGACTTCTTGTGTAAGAGTTTGAGAGGCTCTAACTTGAAAGGCAGGGTCTTTCTCATGGAGTCATGATGTTTAAGAGACAATTATCTGGAAAAATGGACCAGTGATAAACACAAGACATTTTAACATGAAGCAAAATGATGCTAAATAAAGCTGCAAACCAGATTCAACACAGCTCATTTCTGACAACATCAGAGTGATCAGCCTCTCACACTACCTGCATTATGAGAATAAGGACATGCCTTCTCTGGGGGAAAAGATATATCAAATTATCTGACATTTTTAAATACAGAATCTGTGGCATAAAATAAAAATTATGAGATATGGGTCATTGCAAAAAAATTTGACCCATATAATGGAGAGAAAAAGTATTCAGTGAAGCAGAAACACACATGATATAAATGTGGCAATAAGCAGACAAGTAACTTGAAACAAATGTCATAAATATGTTATAAAAATTAAAAAAATGGATAGTGGAAGAATGATGAAAATTTATAAGACTGTTGAAATTTCCAATATATATATGTGTGTGTGTATATATATATGTGTGTGTGTGTGTGTGTGTGTGTGTGTGTGTGTACACATCGTCGTCGGCAGCCGTCCGTCTCGAGAGACGATGGTGTAGCTTCTTAAGAGTCTATCTGCACCGCCGAGAATGGCTGTGCAGTCCAACTCGGGAGTGACATGGTATCTGTCTCCTCCCGTGTTGAATCGACATCTTGCGATGAAGCTGGAGTGTCCTCTCCAGTGAAGCTGAAGCTACAGAGCCTGGGCAGGGTGATATGGAGGGTCTGCCGTTGCCCATGCAGCAGACCCCCCCTCTCTTCGCAGCTGAAGGGTCCAAGGGAAAGACGGAGTCAATACAGCTTGGCTTCAGGTGCGCCGCAGGAGTTGCCGGTGTTGACTACAACGTCAAACCGCCTTAGGGACTCCGGCTCCGGATTTTCTGTCGGGGTTTACTCCCTTAGCCTTTCCCCTGAAGAGGTATGCCGCAAGGCAGCGGAGGTTTTTTGGAGTCAGAGTTTTCCTTCTCATATATATATATGGAAATTGATGACACTTGAGTGAAGAGTGTAACATCTGAAATGCAGAATTACTTGGATTGGTTTATAACAACAGAATGTGGCAGAATAAATATTCAGTGAACGAAAGAAATTATTCATTCTGAAGTCCAGAGAGAAAACAAAGACCTAAAAGACAGAACAACAGAACTGAGCATGAGAGATGTAGAACAATGTAAATTCATTTAACATTTGTATAACAGAGATTCAAAAAGGCAGGAAATAGCAGGTCAGGAAATGTGATAATTGTTAAAATTTTCTTTGGAAGTGATAATAAGAATTCAACCTATGTATGCAAGAAATTAAGACAATACCAAGTAGGGTAAATCCAAAGAAAGTCACACTTAGGCACATCATAATCTTAAAAGCGGCCAGATAAAAAAGACACAATATGTTCAGGTAGCAATCAAAATACTGAAGGTTGATTTCTAAACACAAACTATAGAAGCCAAAATACAATGTAATACTAGCTTTAAAGTTCTTGGGCAAATATCTGCTAACTTAGAATTCTATAGTTATGGAAACATCATTGAAAAATGAAACTAAAATAGAGACATATTAAGAAAGGTTAAAAATGGGAGAACTCATTGCCAAAAGATACTATAGAAAATAGTAAATGAAAATTTCAGGTTGAAAGGAGACCTATATAAAAGCATGGGACAATATGTATATATTTACATATATTAAGACAAAAAGGTAGAAAAAACTATATATCACTATATGCATATTTGATAAAGTGGACATTAACTGAAAAATAATTATGGAAGGCATTTTACAATAAAATGGCCAACAGGTCACTAATAATTCTAAATATATAAGCAACTAATGATGAAATATATAAAGGGAAAACAAGAGAAATAAACCAATAAGAAAAATAGGAGAATTCACAATCACAGTTGAAGATGTATAACACCTTTCAGTAATTTTGAGAATAAGCATACAATCAGTTATAGAAGTTATAGAAAATGTAATTAAATATTATAAAACAGTATCCCTAACCACTGCAGAATACACAACCATATAGAATTTTCATCAAAATAGAACACTTGCTGGATCGTCAGCAAATGTCAGACAGTTTGTTGAATAAGTGTCTACAGAAAATGACCAAAAAATATTCCCACATGCTGGAGAAGGAGGGCAATAGAAAGAGGAATATTACTGGCAAGTCCTCCCCATCATCTCAATGGATCCCAAATGGCACTAGGCTGTTTTGGATTGTTTCACCACTGTCTTATTTAATCCCTGTCTGCAGGCGGACATGTTTTCAGACTCTGAAGAAGTCATACTTCGTCTCAATTCTGGATGTTTGTAAATTACATAGCCTCTTTCTCACTCTCAATTTTTGCCTGGGAAATGTGTTCTTATTTTTGAAGACACAGCTTGTATTTCTACTTTATTGGAAAAATTTTCTTGTCACTTAAACTTGTGATGCCCTGCTGTGTATATTCAAAATACTTGCACTTTTTCATACCTATCATAGTTCTTATTATATTTTATTTTATTATTACCATTCTGACCCAAGTTTAAACAAACCTATAGACTTCGTCTTCCTTGAAGACATAACTTATATTCACAGTGCCAGTTCATAAAGTGATCAAGAATAAATAAAAGTATTTATGATTATATATACATACTTTTGAACCTTGAAGAACAATGTAGGAGTTAGGGGAGCTGACTTTCTGTGTAGTCAAAAATCCATGTATAACTACAGTTGGCCCTTGTATACTCAGATTCCCAAGTGTATAGTTGACATTGGAACTACATGGATTTGAATTGTGCCAGTCAATCGAAAAACAGAATGTATAAATGGACTCATACAGTTCAAACCAGCATTGCTCAAGGGTCAACTGTATAGAGGCAGTGTCATTACAAATGGTAGTTTCTTTCTTCCATGTCTTTAGCAAGTCTCTCTTTGTTCTTTAGAGCAGCAATAAGTTTTCTTTAAAATGGTAGAAAAAGGCTTTTAAAAATGATTATTCAGAATATACATACTACTCAAACTCATTTTTATTTTAACTAGAAATGTACTGAGAATTGTTATACTCCCTTCCTCCATTTCATCAAATATTTATTGAGAGTTTGATATGGGCTAAGCATGGCATGGCTGAGGAAAAGATTAAAAATAAATCAGAAAACAACTGTGACCCTTAAAGATTATAATCAAATACTCAATATAACATGTGTATATTAATAATCCTATTATAATGTAAAGTAACTTTATCATTAGGTCTAAATGAAGTGCTATAGGAGTTCCAGTAAAGGAAGGATCTGATTAACTACTCCAATTTTGGGTGGTCAAGGAAACCTTCATGGAGGCAGGTACATCAGAAATGACCTCTGCAGAATGACTAGGATTTGGACACAGTGAGACAGGGAGGAAGGGCATTCAGTGTAGACAAACTGTTTAAGAAAAGACACAGATGGCAAATCAAGGTGTGTGAAAGGGAAGTTTTCAGTTGCCTGGGTTACAGGGTGCAGGCAATTCATTGAAAAAAAGGTTGGAATGGTGTGACTGATGTTAGTGTTATTAGGCTGGATTTCATTGTCCTTGGGTATTAGAGGAGGATACCCTGTATCCCCTAAAATCAAATAATGTACTCAACCTCTTACAAATTAGATAAAGTATCTATGGGGATTGTGACAACATGGATGTAACTAGAGAGAATTATGGTTAGTGAAATAAGCCAGGCAATGAAAGAAAAATACCATATGATATCACCTAATACAGGAGACTAATGAACAACACAAACAAATGAACAAAATTCAACAAGGAACAGAATAACAGTTATTAGGGGGGAGGGGGGAGGGAGAGAAGGATGATAAGTAACGGAAAGGTCTAGTCAAAGAACATGTATAAATAACCCATGGACATGGACAACAGGGTGGGGTATGACTGTGGGAGAAGGAGTGGGCTGGGTGGGGGGAGCAATGGGGGAAAAATGGGACAACTGTAGTTGAAAAACAATAATAAAAAATAATTAGCATATGCACAAAGATATACATACAATAATATTTATTATAGCATTATTTCTAATAACAGAAAGATAAAAATGGCTCAATTGCCCAATAATTGAAGGTTGTTAAATACATTAGGATATAAGAGAGTATTATGCCATCATTTAAATATAGTTAATGTGATAAAAGTTAGTATTTGTGCTACACAAATATTTGGTATACTACTATACATTATATAGTTTAATGAGGATTCTACTTTTGTTTAAAAAAATACAGCTAAGCATAGAAAAAATGTTTTTATTTTATGTATTTTTATTTTACATATTTTATTCTTTTCTTAAAATTGACATGATTATTTTGTATCTTAAAAATAAGAAAAAAAAATCTATGGAGACTGATTGTTGCTTATTCTTAGTATATAGCATAGATTCCTAAAAGTTCAATCTTAAAAATTTTAAAACATAACCTTCCAATAAAAGCAATTTGAAGGAAACTGGTTTTAAAGAACTCAAACCATTTTCAAAATTATTTCGGTATAAACTCATATTCTGAGAACATATTCAGAATCACATTGAAAAAACCTGAAGTGTTCCCTGTAAAACATTTCCAGAGGATTGATGTGTATTCCACAGTGTCAATAAAGTAGCAATTTCATGTTAAGAACTAGGCAGCCACAAAATGAATAAATTGTTAATGCTTTTTTGACCCGAGTTTGTTTTGCTATGAAAAATTTGGAGGAACTAGTTTTATAAAGGAAATAAAAAAATGATTAATATAATTCAATGTTTTGAACTGCTACTGTTAAGGTCTCAGGGAATGTGCTGTGAGGGTTAATAACTCTTGGAGAGGGAAAAATATTTATATCCTTAGCAACCTGGAGGACTGTGAAATGTTTCCAAGGGTAATTTTCTTGAAGTTAAAGTTGGGGTTGTTAAGGTTCACTTAGCAGATAAAGTTTGTTACAATTTTCTGGGACTCTTTGATAAGATGACAAGATTTCTCATTTCTAAAATCAGGACAGAATACTAGAGGGCCATGAACCACGCTCTGGGGACATTTCTAGTGTTTCTCTCTCACAGAGTCCTACTGACAAAGATATTTGAGGGTGTTCAAACTGAATTTTATACAAGTAGCCATTTTGGTGTCTTACCTTTTTTTTTTTTTTCCTTTGCAAATAGAAAGATTTTAATGAGATTTATGAAAACAGTGAAAATATTAACTAACATCAGACTTTAAGCATAACTTCTCTTTATCAAGATTTACTTAATTGGTATAGGAATACTTGGAAAAATTATATATTGTTTTTTAGTGTTCCAATAGAGACGGATTTCATAATAAACAAAGTTTAACAAACATTTTTTTAAATTAAAATAACAACTTTCAGTAAGAAAAGTAATTTAAATATGAAAAATATCTAGGTTTTACTCAATTGTATCACATTATGATTTTAAAATAATTCATATATAATTAAGAAAATGTAGATCAACGTACATTCTTAAAAACTGGATACACTCCTAAAGATTAAAAACTGGCTAACTAAAGCAAGGTTATTTTTCTCAGATGCGTTTATTTCACTCCCAGGCTCATCTTAAGAAGGTGATGTGCCTTCTTATGAGTGAGATAGTACAGAAAGTGGCATATGGTTTCCTTTCAAGATAGAGCATCAAAATAACATTAATGAGACCACAATAATATTTAGATAAAAATCACTTTATTAAATAGATACACATTACATTTTTAGTATTTTTAAGGCACACTTTAAGAACACAAAAATTTACCCCTCTTAAGAGTTCTATTCTGTGAGTTTTGTCAGTTCTTTATAATTGAATTTACTAGGGTTATACTGGTTGACAATACTATACCGGTTTCAGGTGCTCAATTTTACAACATATCATCTGTACACTGTATTGTGTGCTCACCACCTTAAAGTCAATTCTCCATCACCATTTATCCTCCCTCTAACCTCTATCTTTCTCTACCCCTCTCCCTGGCAATCACCACAACTGTTGTTGTTGCCCATGAGTTTTTTTGTTTCCTTTTTTGCTCAATTCCTCCACGTACCCCTACCCAGCACTGCCCCCACCCCCAGCTGGCGGCCTGCTCTCTCTGTTTCTGTCACCATTTTGCTTGTTAGTTCATTTGTTCATTAGATTTCAGATATGAGTGAAATCACATGGTACTTATTTTTCTTGGATGGGCTTATTTCACTTAGCTTAATGCTCTCTAAGTCATAACAAACACATCAAGATATAGAAGAGTTTTTCACCAACTTGTAAACTTTTCATATAACTTCTTTAGTCAAGTCATCTCCAACCTAGCTTCTGACAACCATCGATTTGTTTCGTAGTCCTAGAAATTTTACTTTTTCAGAATTTTATTTAGATGGAATCATACACTATGTAGCTTTTTAGTTTTGACTTCTTCGCTTAGTATTGTGCATGTAAGTTTCATCCATCTTATCATGTGTAGCATCCATTTTTTTATTATGGTGTTGCTGGATAGTATTCCATTTATTATTCAACCACTCTCCTTTTGAAACTTATTTTTCCTAGATTTTGATTATTCTGAAGAAAGATATTACAAATATTTTTATTCAACTTTTTGTGTGAACATAAGTTTTTATTACACTGGGTTAATTCCTAGGAGTGAGATGTCTAGATTACGTGATAAGTACATATTTAACTCTATAAGAAACTATCATTGTGTTTTAAAGGTGCTATGTTACATTTTGCATTCTCACCAATAATTTATTAGAGTTCCAGTTGCTCCATGTTCTCAACAGGTTCACATTTTCATCAGATCTTGATCTTATTAATTATTACTGTTGTTGTTATTATTATTAAAATATTAACCAATATAACAGAAGTGGAATGGCATTTCATTGTGGTTGTAAATGACATTTCTCTAATAACTAATGATGTTGAGCATCTTCTCATTATGCTTATTTGCTTTCCGTATGTCTTTGATGAAGTATGTGTTCAAATCATTTCCCTATTTTTTAATTGAGTTGTTTATTTTTTACTATTGATAGTCAAAATTACAAAATTGTTTATATATACTGAACATATTATTATTTATACAACTAACTTAATGATATTAATTTTGAATTTAATATCTTCAGATTTAGTTAATCACATCTGTCTTCTAAAACTTTTGTGTGGTTTAATATTGGGCTTTGGTTTTTTGTATTTTTTTTTTGTTTGTTTTTCAATTACAGTTGTCCCATTTTCCCCCATTGCTCTCCCCCACCCAGTCCACCCCCTCTCCCGCAATCATATCCCTCCCCATTGTCCATGTCCATGAGTCATTTATACAGGTTCTTTGACTAAACCCTTCCCTTACTTATCCCTCTTCTCTCCCTCTCCCCTCCCCTCTATTGACTGCTATTCTGCTCTTTGTTCTATTTAGTTCCTTTGTGTTGTTATTTAGTTTCCTGTATTAGGTGATATCATATGCTATTTTTCTTTCTTTGTCTGGCTTATTTCACAAAGCATAATTCTCTCTAGTTCCATCCATGTTGTCGCAAATGGCAGGAGTTCCTTCTTTTTTTCTGCTCCATAGTATTCCATTGTGTAAATGTACCACAGTTATTTGATCCACTCATCTACAGATGGGCACCTAGGTTGTTTCCAGCACTTGGCTGTTGTAAACAGTGCTGCTATGAACATAGGGGTGCATAAGTTCTTTTGAATTGGTGTTTCAAGATTCTTCGGGTATAATCCTAGTAGTGGAGTCGCTGGTTCAAAAGGCAATTCCATTTTTAATCTTTTGAGGTAATTCCATACTGTTTTCCATAGTGGCTGCACTAGTCTACATTCCCACCAACAGTGCAGTAGGGTTCGCGTTTCTCCACATCCTTGCCAGCACTTATTGTTTGTTGATTTGTTGATGATGACCATTCTGACTGGTGTAAAATGGTATCTCATTGTGGTTTTTATTTGCATCTCCCTGATGGCGAATGACGTTGAGCATTTTTTCATGTGTCTATGGACCTTCTGTATGTCCTCTTCGGAGAAGTGTTTGTTCAAGTCCTTTGCCCATTTTTTAATTGGGTTGTTTGTTTTCTTGATGTTGAGTCATATAAGCTCTTTATATAATTTGGAAATCAGTTCTCCCAGCACCATTTGTTAAAGAGGCTCTTCTCACTTCATTTTATGTTCCTTCCTCCTTTATCAAATATTAGTTGACCATAGAGGCCTGGATTTATTTCTGGACTCTCTATGCTGTTCCACTGATCTATATGTCTGTTCTTATGCCAGTACCAGACTGTTTTGATCACAGTGGCTTTGTAGTATTGTTTGATATCTGGTGTTGTGATTCCTCTTGCTGTGTTCTTCTGTCTCAAGATTGCTTTTGCTATTCAGGGTCTTTTTTGGTTCCATATGAATTTATGGAGTATTTGTTCTAGGTCAGTGAATTATGTCATTGGTATTTTAATAGGGATTGCATTGAATCTGTAAATTGCTTTGGGTAGTGTGGCCATTTTGATGATGTTGATTCTTCCCATCCAAGAACATGGTATTTGCTTCCATTTATTTGTATCTTCCTTAATTTCTTTCTTCAATGTTATGTAATTTTCAGAGTACAGGTCTTTTATTTCTTTGGATTAGTTTACTCCTAGGTAGTTTTCTTTTTGCTATAGTAAATGGCATTTTCTTTTGTGTCTCTCTCTGATATTTTATTGTTGGTGTACAGAAATGCCTTAGATTTCTGTATATTTATTTTGCACCCTGCTATTTTGCCAAATTCACTTATTATATCGAGTAGACTTTTAGTGGAGTTTATAGGATTTTCTAGGTATACTATCATGTCATCTGCATATAATGATAGTTTTACTTCTTCTTTCCCAATTTGGATGCCTTTTATTTATTTCTTTGTCTTGTCTGATTGCTGTGGCTAGGACTTCCAACACTAAGTTGAATAGGAGTGGAGAGATTGGACAACCTTGTCTAGTTCCTAAATTCAGGGGAAATGCTTTTAGTTTTTGTCCATTGAGTATAATGTTGGCCTCAGGCTTCTCATATATAGCCTTAATTATGTTAAGGTATGCTCACTCTATTCCCATTTTGCTGAGTGTTTTCATCATAAATGGGTGTTGTACTTTAGCAACTGCTTTTTCTGCACCTAGTGATGTGATCATGTGATTTTTGTCTTTCATTTTGTTTAGGTGATGTATTATATTTATTGATTTGTGAATATTAAATCATCCTTGCATCCCTGGGATGAATCCCACTTGATTGTGATGTATGATCTTTTTGATGTATTGCTGGATCCTGTTTGCCAATATTTTGTTGAGGATTTTAGCATCTATGTTCATCAGTGATCCTGGCCTGTAGTTTTCTTTCTTTGTTGTGTCTTGACCTGGTTTTGGGATTAGGATAATACTGACTTCATAGAAAGAGTTTGGGATTTTCCCTTCTTCTTGGATTTTTTGGAACAGTTTGAGGAGGAGAGGAGTTAGTTCTTCCCTGAACGTTTTGTAGAATTCACCTGTGAAGCCATCCGGTCCAGGGCTTTTGTATGCAGGGAGATTTTGGATTACTGTTTCAATTTCCTTCTTTGTTATTGGTCTGTTGAGACTTTCCACTTCTTCTTGATTCAGTTTTGGAAGGTTATATGTTTCTAGAAATCTGTCCATTTGTTCTAGATTGTCAAATTTCTTGCCATACAGTTGTCTGTAGTAATTTCTAACTATCATTTGTATTTCTGTGGTATCAGTCGTGATTTCTCCTCTTTTATTTCTGATTTTGTTTGTTTGGGTCTTCTCTCTTTTTTTCTTGATTATACTGGCTAGAGGCTTGTCGATTTTGTTTATTTTTTCAAAGAACCAGCTCCTAGTTTTGTTGATCTTTTGGATTGTTTGTTTAGTCTCTATGTCATTTAGTTCTGCTCTGATCTTGATGATTTCGTTCCTTCTTCTTGCCCTAGGCTTTGTTTGTTGTTGTTGTTCTGGTTCTTATAGCTTTATGGTTAGGTTTTTTATTTGAGATTCTTCTAGCCTTTTCAGATATGCCTGTATTGCTATGAACTTCCCTCTCAGAACTGCTTTTGCTGTGTCCCACAGGTTTTGGGCTGTTGTGTGCTCATTATCATTAGTTTCTAGAAATTTCTTGATTTATTTTTTGATGTCATTGTTAATCCATTCATTATTTAATAGCATGTTATTCAATCTCCATGAGTTTGGGTGTCTTTGATTTTTTTCTCTGAGGTTGATTTTTAGTTTCAAGGCATTGTAGTCTGAAAAGATGCTTGATATAATTTCAGTTTTCTTGAATTTGTTGAGGCTTGTTTTTTGTCCTATTATGTGGTCTATCTTTGAAAATGTCCCATGTGCATTTGAAAAGAATGTATATTTTGCTTCTTTGGGGTGGAAAGTTCTATATATATCAGTTAGGTCCATGTGGCTTAGTGTGTTGTTCAATGCCTGTATATCCTTGGTGTTTCTTTGCTTTGATGATATGTCTATTGTTGATAATGGAGTGTTGAAATCCCCTACTATGAGTGTGTTTTTGTTAATATCCTTCTTGTGGTCTTGTAGTATTTTCTTTATGTATTTGGGTGTTCCTATGTTGGGTGCATATATGTTTATCAATGTTATATCTTCTTGATGGATTGTTTCTTTAAGTATTATGAAATGTCCTTCTTTGTCTCTTTTTATTGTCCTTGCTTTGAAATCTGTTTTGTCTGATATGAGGACTGCTACCCCGGCTTTTTTTTCCGGTCCGTTTGCTTGGAATATTTTTTTATATCCCTTTACTTTCAGTCTGTGTAAATCTTTTGTTTTGAGGTGTGTTTCTTGTAGACAGCAGATATGTGGGTCCTATTTTCTTATCCATTCCATTACCCTATGTCTTTTAATTGGAGCATTTAATCTATTTACATTTAAGGTTATTATTGACGCATATTTATTCGTTTCCCTTTGTACCTCTGTTCCTCTTGTCTCTTTTTTTTTTTTCTTATTTTTTCTTAGAACACTCCCTTTAGCATCTCTTGCAATGCTGGTTTTGTGGAGATGTATTCTTTTAGTCTTCCTTTGTCTGAGAAACTCCTTATTTCACCTTCTATTTTGAATGAGAGCCTTGCTGGGTAGAGTATTCTTGGCTGTAGGCCTTTGTTTTTTATTGCTTGAAATATTTTTGACCATTCCCTTCTGGCTTGTAATGTTTCTGTTGAGAAATCAGTTGATAGCCTTATTGGAGCTTCCTTGTATGTTATTTGCTGTTTTTCTCTTGCTGCTTTTATGATTCTCTCTTTGTCTTGGAATGTTGCCATTTTAATTAATATTGGACTTTTAATTGTAGGTATGGTAAATGCAATAAAAACTTGAAATACTATTTTAAAAAATTCAGTTGATAAAAATACTATCAGGTTGTAAATTAGGTTAAAACTGAAAATATTTCATAATAGATTATAAACACATTATTACTGTTTTTAATAATAAATGCTTTTTTTGGTGGTGGTGTTGCAAACAGTAATTTAATTGTTTATATATTTACATATGTGACATTATATCTTCCTAAATTCTCCAATCTAAAAGCTTCTCTGAAGTTTTTAAGATTTCCAATTTAAAAATATCCTAATACTTATGATTCTGTATTATCTGAAAATTTGACTTTTACAAATTGAGGTTAGTTTTCTATGTGATTTTCTGCCAGTACTGTATCCCAAATAGCAAGATTTCTGCCCCAGGTGCTTATGGTTTTATTTATTGGCTATCTGATGATGAAAAGGTTGAGGTCTCCCTACCAGAATGTAAATGGATTTCCCAGAGCTTAGCTTAACAGAGTGCAAAATAGATACAGAAACTGAGTGATGCATGGTCTTCTCAGAGAAGTGTTCTTTTCAGTGTGTTAATAGAACACTTTTCTCATTATATGCTGTGTGAAAATCATAATTATCTGGTCAGAGGATGGCTGCTCTGCCTAGTTCACCTTTACTGTCAGGTGCAGTCATCTTGCTGTGAAGGTTGGCTACTAATAGCTCATCACTGCTCTTTTTTTTTTTTTTTTTCTGGAGACTTACCCTCTTATTAAACAATAGCCATCTTACATAGAAGGTAGCACCTCCCCTACACTTACAAGCCAGGCAACACTTAGTCAATGATTGACTAGAAAAAGGGTATAAAAAAGCGAGCTACCTTGTCACAAAGTGAGACTACTTTTGTGGCGCATTTCATGCTCCTCTGGGGGATCAAACTGAAGCAAATCTTGAGCTGAACCTGTAGTTTGCTCCCAAAACATTTTCTCAAAAATCACTTGCACTAGAAAGCCTATTTCATGCTCTTGTAGGAGAAACTTTAAGACAACTAACTATATTTGAGGAAAAAATGCTCACTACTGCTAACTCTTGGAGAGTCAGTGAACTTTGCATATTAGAGACTGTAATATTCTGTAGACATCAATATTATTTTGTTTAACCCGTAATCTCCCAAATTTACATAACAATTAAATAATTTTTTTTCTCTATAGTAACATATTACATATCTCAGTTCTATTCTTTCTCTTGGGAAAAAAAGCTGGCTTAGAATATATGATTTTTTATTTAAACCTAGAAGACACTAAATTTAGTATTGAAAACTTATATCTATTTCTTCCAAGACAATGCCACTTTTGGTCCAATTTCTTTAAGCTCCAGGAGTACAATGCCAGCTGAGTTGACAGGAGGAGTTATAGGACAGTTGAGATTTCAATCAGACATCCAAGTAGACCAATATCTTTAAGGAAACATCCTTTATTGCTATGATCAGCTCTTTTTGAATACCTTAACTTGGTGAATTTAAATTATAACTCCTTTATAATAACATTCATCTTTCTTTTCTCTGATTGTCTGTTACTAAGAAAACCATACATACTGTTTGCTCTGCATAGTAGAGTCTAGGATTCACTTGTCGTCTGGTGTAAATAACAGTGTTTCTCTCTTAAAAATGTCATGGCTTAGGGAAATAAATTATATGGTTAACATACTTATAATCAAATGATTTTACTTTTTAGACTCTGGGACTATTTTGAGACCTGATGTCATACCTGCTACCATCACGTTCTATTGAGTTTGCCAACAGTGTTGACATTTTATTGTTTTGTGAATCTTCTCTACCTAATGTCCTCTGCCCACTGATGCACTGGAATTTAATATAGAAATAAATTGAGATTATCATGCCCAGGGAGAAGTTATTAAACTTATTTAATGGGTGTATTATAATTTATTAATAAATTTTCCTTTCAACTGTAGCCTTAACACTATTTACGACAACACCAATTCTTTTTTTATTTTTTATTTTTACTTCAGAGAGATAGGAAGATTTTCTCTTTTGTAAAATTCTAGTTCTAAGATAGAATAGTGTGTGACCATCACTACTTATGCCAACTTGGAGCTAAAATTGTGTAAAAATATCACAAGTGTTGAATGTAAAACAAACTTTTGGAGAATATAGCAACAGTCAAAAATAGGTCACTCACAGCTCATGACTACCAAGATTTAAGAAAGTTGACTGAGTATGAGAAATAGTAAAAGAAAGGGATACTTTAAGAATTTTAAAACATTTTTTATTCTCATGAATAGAAAAACAAATTCTTTATATTTTCTATTTCAATAGTCCTTTTATATTGTTTTTCTATGAACTTAAAACGTAGATCAAACTCGCTTATTTTATATCTTTACACTGAACTTTATAATATGATACTACAAATGCTCCTTAAATGTTACTTTTCTCTGTTGCCATCAGAATTCATGTTTCACTATACAGGCTGAGGGTTAAGGGAGAAAAAGGATCAATCTACTTACTCATGCTCAGGAGGGGGGAAGTCCTATATCCTTGTCAAGAATAACAGCATAGTTAATATTTTGTTATATTTTTATGCTTTGAAAAAAATTTTAATGTAGTTTTATGTTAACTTCTAATACGTTATCCTACAAAAAGAAAGGCCTCCCGGTTCATGTTCCAGACCTTCCTAAATTTCTCAAACAAGCAGCATCTGGCCTTGGCATGCCCCATACCTATAATTAAGTGGCCCCAGGCACAGCACTAGAAGTAAAGGGAGTTGGCCTTGGTTTACAGCTTGGCCTCTCCTGGGCATTTTCAGTCCAGCACAAGTAGCAGACCCTTAGCCTACACCTTGTGGGAAGTTCCAAGACCAGCTCACCTGGTGGTGATCTTCAGACCATGTCAAAGCACCATCAAACCTCCTCCACAAGGGACACACTCAAGGGGTAGACTCAGTAGGCACTAGATCCCCACTGAAGTAAGTTATGCTCCATGTGGTGCATTCTTGCACAGCTAAGCTTCCATAGTGGTCACACCTGGTCCTCATAGCCAATTGGCCTAGAGGTAAATCCCTTCCACTCAAGTGCCAACAGCAACCAAGGCTCACCTACACAGGAGAGTGTACACAACCCACTTGTGGGCATATCTGGGATGCCCAGCTTGGGTGATTGAGGAGGCTGTGCCACTGGATCCCACAGAACACCTACTACATAAGGCCACTCTACCAAGACTGGGAAATATGGCAGTTCTACCAAATACATAGAAACAAACACAGAGAGGCTGCCAAAAGGGGGAGAAAAAGAAACATGTCCTAAACAGAAGAACAGAACAAAACTCCAGAAAAAGAATTAAACAAAATGGAGACAAGCAATCTACTAATACAGAGTTCAAAATACTGGTTAGTAAGTATGCTTAATGAACTTAGGAGATGAGTAGATAAATTTAGAACTTCAACAAAAAGATAGGAAACATGAAAACAGAGATTTAAAAAAAAACATAAAAAAGAACCAGTCCAAAATGAAGAATATATTAACTAAAATGAAGAATACATTTTAGGGAACCAACAGAGGACTGGATGAGTCAGAGGATTAAATCTGATTTGGAAGATAAAGTAGCAGGAAACACCCAATCTGAAAAACAAAAAGTAAATAGAATTCCTCCCATATAAGGATACTAGAGGAAGCCTCTAGGACAACTTCAAACATGGTAACATTCATATCATAGTTGTGCCTGATGGAGAAGATAGTAAGCAAGTAATTAAAAACTTATGTAAAAAAAATAATGATAAACAACTTTCCTAACCTGGTGATGGAAATAGACACACAAGTCCAAGAAGTGCAGAGAGTTCTAAACAAGATGAACCCAGAGGACCATATTAAGGTACATGATCATTAAAATGCCAGAGTTTAAAGACAAAGAGAGAATCTTGAAAGCAGCAAGAGAAAAAGTTAATTGCCTACAAGGGAAAGCCCATAATACTGTCAGCTGATTTCTCAATAGAAACTTTGCAGGCCACAAGGGGTTGGAAAGAACTATGCAAAGTGATGGAAAGCAAGAAACTACAATAAAAATCAATCTACCCAGCCAATAGAAAGAGAGTTTCACAGTGAATAAAAAGGTAAAGGAGTGCAACAACACCAAACCAGAACTATAAGACATGTTAAAAAGTCTTCTTTAAAAAAAAGAAAAAAAAAAGATAAAAATATTGATAATTAAATGGCAATAAATTTATATTATTAACAATTGCTTTAAATGCAGATGGTTAAATTCTACAATCAAAAGACATATGGAGGCTAAATGGATAACAAAACAAGACCCTTACCTATGTTGTCTATAAGACACTCACTTTAGATCAAAAGACACATACAGACTGAAAGTAAAGGGATCAAACAATATTCCATAAAAATAGAAGCCAACCAACAAACAAAAAGCTGGGGTAGCAATACTGACACCAGACAAAAAACTTTAAAACAAAAGCTATATAAAAAAGATAAAGAATGATCCAATAATTCCAATTCTGGATATTTATCAGAAAAAAACCCAAAACACTACTTCAAAAACACATACACACCTATATGTTCATTGCAGCATTATTTACAATAACCAAGATATGGTAGCAACCTGTGTCCATCAATAGATCAATGGGTAAGGCAGAAGTGGTACATTTGTAAATAGAATATGATTCAAACATAAAATATAATGAAATCTTGCCATCTGCAAGAACATAGCTGGACCTATAAGGTATGATGCTGAGTTAAACAGGTTAGACAGAAGAAGACAAATTCCACATGATTTCACTTATATATGGACTCTATTTAAAAAATGAACAAGCAGAGCAAACTTACATACAAAGAACATTTTGATGGTTGCCAGATGGAAGGAGGGTTGGCGGATGGGTGAAATTAATATAATATTGTATGTAAAGTGTAATTAAAAATAAAAAAATTACTTAAAGCGAGAAAAAGCAAAAAAAACAAAACCACTTATATGTGTCTACATGAACTTCACTTTTAATATCAAAACAGAAGTAGACCAAAGGTAAAAGACTATAACTAGGTACTCAAAGAAAAGAGTAACCATGAATGGCAGTAGCTACATTAATACTGGACAAAATAAATTAATGAAAGAAGACAAAAATGGTGAAAATAAATAACAAAGCTTACACACAGCAACTGGAAAAGGAAAAGCAAACTAAGCCAAAAGTGAGCAGAAGAAAGAACATGGTAACAGTAGAAATTAGTACAATAGAAAACTAAGACAAATTTGAATAAGTATATTTGTTGCCATAGACTGAATATTTTTGTCCCCTCTAAATGGATATATTCAAACCCAATCCCCAAAGGGATGATATTTGAAATTGAGACCCATTGCCCTTGTAAGGGATACTCCAGAGAGGTTCCTCAACTCTTCCACCATGTGAAGACACAGCAAGCAGTGAGAAGACAGGGTCCATGAACAAAGAAGCTGGCTCTCACAAGACACCCAATCTACTGGCACTAAAAAAATTAAATAAGTAAATAAATAAAGTAAAATAAAATAAATGAAAAACAAAGAACAAACAAAAACTAAGCAGAACTAAACATTAGAAAGAAATCATTTGAAATTAAAAGGTGGTTCTTTGAAAAGTAATAAAATTTATATAACTGTACAAACTTCTAAAAAATAAAAAGAGAAGACACAAATTTCTAAATCAACATTGAAAGAAAGGACACCACTATAGATCTTACAGAAGTTAAAAGGAAATTTAGGGAATAACAACCTTTTGCAATAATTAGATGACCTGGATGAAATGAACACACCCAGTATACAAAAATTAAATGTATTTTAGTATACTAGCAAAAAAAAAAAGTAGAAAATAAACTTCAAAAAAATGACATCAAAAAACAGAAAATACTTAGAAATAAATGTTAAAAATACATTAACAACTATTACTTTAAAAATGACATAAAAGCTTAAAAGTTAAAGAACACATATACAAATGGAAAGATGTAACATGAATTATTTTAAAGGTAGTTCTCTACAAATTAACCTGTAAATTCTACATAATTAGAATCAAAATTATTGTAGGATTTTTGGTCAAAACTTTCAACTTGAAATTGTCAGTTCATATGGAAATGCTGAGATCCTAGAAGAGAAATATTAATTTTTAAAATAAGAAAAAAATCAGTCTATTTTCAAGACTTTGACAGAGAGTGTGGGCTTGGGATAAGGATACACAAATAAATTAATGGTACAGAACAGAAATTCCAAAATTAGATCAACTAATATATGATAGCTATGTGCAAAAATATGTATACCCTTATCCCTCATGCCATCTGTAAATATTAATTCAAAATGGATTCTATGTTTAATTGTGGGACATAAAACATCAAAATTACTAAAAGGAAACATGAAAAGAAAATTTTATGACATTGGATTAGGCAAAGATTTATTTTAAAGAACACAAAACCATGACAATAAAATAAAAGTAGAACTTCAAAAATTAAAAACTTCTGCCTTTATAAGATATTAAGAAAAGTAGAAATGCAAGACACTAACTAGGAGACAATATCTCCAAAATATATACATGATAAAGAACTTGTGTAAGAACATATAAAGAACTTTTACAACCCAATTAAAATTTTGGTCAAAATATTTTACTAAAGAAGATACAAATAATAAAGCACATAAAAAGGTGCTCAACATCATCACTCACTGGAGGAATGCAAATTAAAACCAAAATGAATTATTATTTTGTACTCACTAAAATGGCTAAAAATAAGAATGATAATACCAGGTATTAGTGATGATGTAAAATGACTGAAACTCTCATTATAGCTTATGGGAATGCCACATAATACAGTACATGGGAAAGTGAGTAGTCACATAAATTTAATGTACACTTACCATACAACCCACCATTCTCAGCTCTCAGCATTTATCCAAGAGAACTAAAAGCTGTTCACAAAAAAGTTATGTAGGCACTTGTTCATCACAACTTATACAGAAAAGCCCCAAACTGTAAATAACCCAAATGTATCTATCAGTTGCAGAATGGATGAATGACTTCTAGTATGTATATTGTATGGATTTCTACTGAGCAGTAAAAAGAAGAAAATATATATTCATACAACAAAAGGAATGAATCTCAAAAGGATTACACAGAAGAACAATTTTTAACATAATTCCCATTGAATTCTATTTTTCAGCTGTTTAAGATTTAAATAGGCAAGCTGATTTCAAAACTGCAATTTGTTTTCTTCTCTCATGTCAAGTTTTTCCTGTACAGCTTATTTTAATGCAACCACTCTAGGCTGGATTGGGCCTGTATCACTAATGTTCTCCTATTGGCTGAGAACAAATCTCCATCGAGTGGGGGTGGGTGGGTGATGACTTTGGAGACCAGTGACAGGTTCTTGCTTGAATAGGCTATTCAGTTACACATGAGACAGTGTGGCGAGAGGTTCTTTGCCACTCTATATAGTAAATTATATTTCGAAGTGCAGTCCGAGTTCTTGTCTGTATACAGGAGTTAGCAGAACTTAATTTTTTATTTACATACGTATTTATTTCCTTTCCTTCAGTTCATGTCTGCTTCTGTTATTTCTCATCGTCAGTGCCTAACTGACCCTGATTCATTTTGTTATATCTGTGGCAGTTTCACCATTCCCAAAGGACAAATCAGTGCATTTGTCAGGCAAGCTTATTTTGCATATTTTAAAGTAAAACTTGGTGATCAAGATAAGTCTTGGGCCCCTCACAAGGTGTGCAAGCAGTGTGTTGAGAGTATATGGATGTGGACGAAAGGTACACATGATAAATTGCCATTTGGTATGCCTATGGTTTGGTGAGAGCCCAGAGATCATTCAAGTGACTGTTACTTTTGTATAGTGAAAATGTCAGAATATAACAAAAAAATAATGTAAAATAGAGTGTCCTAGTCTACTATCAGCTATATACCCAGTGTCTCATTCAGTTGAAATCCCCATGCCAGTTTTCATTGAACTACTCTCTTTTGAAAAACAGGAGTATGGTGAAGAAATAAGTGACCGCAATGATGAAGATTTTGAAATTCAAGTTGACTCAGTTCACAAGGGATTTGATCAGCATGAGTTGAATGATTTGGCATGAGATTTGGGACTATCCAAAAAGGCTTAGAACTCCTAACATCAAGATTGCATGAGAAAAACTTGCTTGAAAAAGGAGTAAATGTATCCTACTTTCATTCAAGAGAAAGTGCATTTCTGCATTATTTTTGAAGTGATGATGGCTTTGTGTACTACCATAACATACATAGTTTAATGGAGGAATTGAATTCCAATCTATAATGCACCTGAATGGCAACTATTCATTGATAGCTCAAAATGGAGCTTGAAGTGTGTCCTCCTTTACAATGGCAATTTATTTGGTGCAGTCTCAATTGGCCATTCAATTTGTTTTTGTGAAGAATATGAAGACATTAAGAGAGTCATTGATCTGTTGCAATATCACAAGCACAATTGGATCATCTGTGTTCACCTTCAAATGGTCTGCTTCCTTCTTTGTCAACAACACGGATACACCAAGTATCCCTGTTTTCTGTGTATGTGGGGCAGCAGAGCTTGTGAGACACATTGGGTGGAGTCGAATTGGCCTCCAAGATCTGATCTCAAACCTGGTGATCCAAACATTCTACATGAGCCAGTTGTTGAAGAAAGAACATTCTATTCCCACCTCTGCACATAAAACTGGGTCTCAACTTCTGACCAAGATGGAGGCGTAGACAGACATGCTGTGTCTCAATCCACAACTAAGAAGAAATACAACTACCTCAAAACTAGAAACAACCAGAAGTTCCAGAAAACCAAACTACATGGAACTCCAGCAAACAAAGATATAAAGAAGAAATACTCATCCAGACAGGTAGGAGGGGTGGAGCTGGGGCAGAGAGGACTCGGTGTGGTGGTGGCAGCAGCGGCAACAACGGCAGGCTGGTGGAAAGTGCAGTTACACATTTTAAAAAGTCAGGAGCATTCCCAGCCCCTCACCAGACCCCACAGCTCACTGTCCCAGTACCTGTCCCAGAACCGGAGAAAATCAAGCCTCATTGCTTCTAACTGTGCAAACCAGTGGGGGTTGGGGTGGAGGCAGAAACTGCTGGTCTCTCAGCAGATCTGCTTGTTTAAAGGGCCCACATGGACCTAAAATATCCGCAGACCCACCCACTCTGGGAACAATGGCCAGGGCAGCAACTACAGGGGCACCAGTCTGGTGCAGAAGTGGGAGAAGTGCTTGGAAAAGGGGCGAGTGCTGGCCAAGCGGCATTGTTCCTTCTCAGACCCCTCCCTTGCATACAGCGCCACAACATGGTGAAACAGGTCACCCATTACTAATGAATACCTAAGGCTCCACCCCTTACAATGTAGTAGGAGCAACAGCTCTACTTAAGACACAGAGGCAAACAAACACAGGGGACTTCTGGCCAAGATGGAGGCCTAGACTGACAGGCTTCATTTCCCTCCACAACTAAGAAGGAATACAACTACTTCAGAACCAGAAATAACCAGAAGTACCAGAAAATAAATGGAAGTCCAACATATGAAGTTATAAAGAAGTGGTGCTCATCCAGACAGGTAGGAGGGGCAAAGCCAGGGAGAAGAGTTCAAGCTGTGCTGTCCACGGCAGCAGCAGCAGCAGCAACAGGTGATGGGACAGCGGTAAGCACCGACACCCGTATTAAGAGGGAGGTGAGAAGCACCTTGGGAGCATCCCTGGCTGCAGACCAGACCTGTCAGCTTGCGATTCCAAAGTCAGGGAAGGCAGACCTCCATTGCCTTGGACAGTGAGGCCCAGAGGGGGTGTGGATGGAGGAGGAGGCTCCCGGTCTCTCAGCAGAGAATACCACAGCATGGTGAGATGGGTCACCTGGTTGTGATGAGTGCACGGGGCTCTGCCCCCTATAGCATAGGAGCTGTGACAGCCCTGCCTAGGAAGCAAAAGTAAACACAAAACAGTCAGGATGGCACAGATCATGATAGAGATCCCAGTGACGCAACTGACCAGACAGCAAATATCTAACCTAACGAAGCAGTAGATAGGAAATATTTCTGAGGCTCAGTTTAGAGCTTTGCTTATAAAAATGCTTACAGACCTAACAGCAGATCTTAAACAAGATGGGGAAGGGATGAGGGCTAGTCCTGCTGAAATGAACAAAAACACATATGAAACTAGTGGTGAGGGCAAGAAAACCAGGGATCAAATCAACAAATCGGAACATAGGGAAGAAACAAAGTCAACCAGTGCAGAAAGAGGAAACAAGAAGTGAGGAAAATGAGGAGAGGCTCAGAAACTATCAGAAAGCTATAAGTGGGCCAACATCTGAATCATATGGCTGCCAGAAGGTGAAGAAGAAGAACTAGAAATTGAAAAATTATGTGAAAAGATAATGAAGCAGAACTTCCCTAATGTGGGGAAGGAAATAGACAGGAAGCACAGAGAGTTCTAAAACAACTGGACCCAGGGAGAACCACACCAAGACACATTATAGTCAAAATGTCAAAAATTAAGGATAAAGAGAGAATCTTAAAAGCAGCAAGAGAGAAGAGAATTACATACAAAGGGGTCCCAATAATACTCTCAGCTGATTTCTCAAAAGAAACTCTGCAGGCAAGAAGGGACTGGCAAGAAATATTCAAAGTAATGAAAAACAAAATCTACAACCACAAATATTCTATCCAGTGAAGTTGTCATTCAGAATATAAGGGCAGAGAAAGTGCTTCCAGGACAAAGTAAAACTGAAGGAGTTTATTAGATCCAAACCACTGTTATATGAGATGTTAAAGGGACTTGTTTAGAAGAAGGAGGATCAAAACTATGATCTTTAAAATGAAAACTGTATCACAACAATAACAGAAGCTAGGGAATTGAAACAAAGGCAGACTAGGCAATGAAAGTGGGAAAAGAATTATAGGTATGGTGAACATTTTAGGGGGAGGTCAGTGGATAGGGGCAAGGGGGGAAAGGGAGGGAGATGGTACAGGAATTAAGAAGCATAGTAGGAGGGAGTGGAGTAGATAGGAATATGTTGAGAAGAACTATATGCACAACCAATGGACATGGACTAAGGGGGGAGGCAACTTGTGGGAGGGGAGTCAATGTATAGAGGGTAACAAAGGGAAAAGAAACTTAAACAACTGTAATAGCATAAATAATAAAACATATTTAAAAAAACTGGTTCTCATGAAGCAATTTGTTAAAGTTTTGCCAACTAAAGGAGACTGTTTCAAATATCTCATTTTGGCATTTCCTAGCCTGTCATTTGAAGAGATAAAATCTCTTAATATGTATGTTTGGTAGTAGAACTTTACTACTTGTACACAATTTGACTTACAGTAACAATATATAGCCTTTATGTGAGTAAAATAACTCTAAATAAACAATCTATCCAGGTAATTTTTTCATTTTCCTTTGTATGTACATTTAAAAAAAATTTTGGGACAAAGGTAGGGTATCCTGTCCCTTAAAAAGTTGACGTGATAGAGAAAAATTGTGGTCATTTCTGGATTCAGATGCCAAAAGTTAGTCAAAAATAAATGTCATAACTAACTCAACAAAAAATGTGTTCCCCAATGTTATGCTAATTTAAAAAGATAGATACACAATATACATATTGCCTGAGTCTATTCATAAAATTCCAGAAGAGAAATAATTATCGTAACAAAATGTAGAGCAGTGATTAATAGTGATCAGGGATGGGGGAAATTATATGGTGATAGAAGGAGACTAAACTTTGGGTGATCAGCACACAATGTGATATAGAGATGATGTATCATGGAATTGTACACCTGATTCATATAATTTTATCAACCAATGTTACTTAATTAATTTTATTTTAAAATAAAAGATACATAAACAAGGGAATTTAAAAATTTGTTTCAGAGTATAAATGAGTTGAGGAAAAGATGCCTAAATGCAACTGCATGTATTGGGTAGAGAACAATATCTTAGGAAATGAAAAGACAACAAAATTTATTGCAAAATCTGAGAATTATTTTTTAATAAAACTTCCCTATAATACTCTTTTATTAAATTATTAATTTAAATAATTTAATTTGCATATTACATTGTTAATTTAAATAATTAGTTATCTTTTCCTTTTTTTTGTTAAGATTTTATTTATTTATTTCTAGAGACAGAGGAAGGAAGGGAGAAAGAGAAGGAGAGAAACATCAAGAGCAACATCGATGAGTTGCCTGCACTGACCTGCTGCTCAGGCATGTGCCCTAACTGGGAACTGAATTGGTGACCTTTTGGTTCACAGGCCAGAACTTAATCCACTGAGCCACCATTCAGGGCTCCATTCCTTCTATATTTATTTTTTGTTCAAATTACTAACACTAGTTGTCAATTTTGTTGTTTAAATTTTTCTAGAAAATATAGCCTATTTATTTAGTTTATTAATTAACATAAAGCTATCTTTTAAGTTTTTGAAAATTTCTGAATCTTCCAAACCTTCAATATTTAGTTTTATGAACTTCAAGTTCTGTTGTTTACTTATTTTATATGCTTTAGTAACACAGTTTTTGTTTTCTTAAAATATTTAAAAATTTTTTCCAGTTTTATTGATGTAAATGACATATGAGATTATATCAATTCAAGTACAACAGTGATTTGATATAAGCATGTATTATAATTGTCATAACAAAATTAGTTAATACATTCAACATCTCATATAGTTAAGTTAAAAAAATTGTGTTGAGAACTCTTAAGATCTGTTCTCATAGCAAGTTGGACAGCAAGTTGGACAGCCTAGAAGATATAAATAAGTTCCAAGAAACATATACTCTTCCAAAATGGAATCATGAAGAAAAATAAAATCTGAACCAACCATAATAAGGAGATTGAATAAATAATCTAGAAAATTCCAACTATGAAAAGCCCAGGGCTAGATGGTTTTCCTGATGAATTCGACCAAACATTGAAAGAATTAAACTGATTTTTATAATACTTTTCCAAAAATTTGAAAAGGAGAGAACACTTCCAAATTCATTTTACAAGGACACAATTACCCTTATATCAAAGCCAGATAAGGATACTACCAGAAAACAAAAACAAAACAAAAACAAAAAACTTTAGGTCAATTTCCTGATAAATACATATTCTGGGTTGATTTATCAATTTTATTATTTTTGTTGTGGGGGGGAAGGTATTAAAAGTGGTCATTCTTTACATTTCTGCTTTAATCTTTATTACTTTTATTCTCCTACTTGGTATATTTTTTACATTAGCATATCTTTGCTAATTGGTAGTTTATTTTTAGAGTATATAGCTTCAATATTTAAATTTTGAAATAATTTGGCATTTTATGATTGATTTCTGTTCATATTTCTTAAATATTTGAAAAATGGACTTTAATTTTTTACTTAAAAATGCAAATATATTTTATATTTGAATTAAAATACAAAGTACTAGGTATTCACTCAGCAAATTTATTCTTTATTCTATTTAAATCTTCTATCTCCTTTGTGTCTTGTCTTCTCTGTAAAATTATAGGAAACGTGAGTTAAGTTTGGAGTGTTGCTAATTTCTTCTATTTCTAACTAATTTTCTTTTAAATATTTTGGTGCTATGATTTTTTAGTGCATAAAACCAATTAAGACTTTTATCTTTGACTTGTTATAATTTTTATTAATACAGTTTTCCACATGTATGGAGTCTAGTATATTTTTATAGATCTTACTATATTTTATTTTGCCCCAAAATTAATATTAATAGACCTCTAATTTTTTCATCTCTTTCATTTAGCTAGTTGTGATAAGCAATATTCTAAGTCAGCTCCCAAGGTTCCTGACTCTGGTGTGCATAGTCTGTATAAGGCCCCTCCTGACCTGAGTGTTAGAGAAACTTGTGAATTTGATGGAACAGTCACCCCTTTTATCAAATTACATTATAAAAGCGAGAGAGATATTACTTTATAAAAATCAGCTTTTTGATATCCTATGCAGAGAACCTCATTACACTGTGCTGGGGCTTTTGACCTACAAAATTTGGGAGATATAAATATGTGTCATTTTAAGTTTGTACTAATTTGTTATGCAGTAATAGAAAATGAACATACTATTTACACTTGTGAGCTATTCTGACTTATATGTGGCTTAGATTTTTTAAAAAACTACATTTAATGACAAGACGTGTAATGAACTTATATGAACATCACTAAGTGAAAGAAGCCAGCTTGAAAAGTGTACATACTGTATGACTCCAACTATATGACATTCCGGAAAAGGCAGAACAAGGAGACAGTAAAAATATCAGCAGTTGCCAGGGGTTAGTGGGCAGAGAAGAATGAATAGATGGAGCACAGAGGATATTAATGTAGTAAAATATTTCTGTATGATATTTTAATGGTGGACTGATGTCATTATACATTTGTCAAAACTCATAGAAATCACAGCACCAAGATTGATCTCTAATGTTAACTATGGACTTCGAGTAATAATGACATGTCAATAAATATTTATCACTTGTATCAAATGTACTACTCTGGTGCAAGGTGTTGATAGTGGGGGGAGTCTGTTCATGTGTGGGATTAGGGCACAAATGGAAACTGCACTTGCTGCTCAATTTTTCTATAAACATAAAAATTAAGTCCATTATAAACTATAATGAATTCCTCATTTACTGTATTAGTTGATATTCTTTATAACTCCTTATATCAGATATGCTAACTTAACTTATATTTATTGTTGTTATATATTTGGCAATATTGTGTGACCATAATTTGTGTTCTCTGTTTTACATTTTCTAGTTATTTCCTTTCTTTATTTTTATGAATTGAATGCTTTTGGCTCCTTCCTTTCTATTTAGCTTTTCAGAATTTTTTCATTACGTTTTCATTTTATTAGTTAACTTTAGTTTCAACTTACACATTTACATTACAACTACATACTTTTTTCTCACAGTATTTAGTGTTGTGTTAACAAGGTATAGAAAGTAATAAGAGGTAAATATATAGATAAAATTTTCCATTCCTCCAAAAATCTTTCAGGCAGCAATATAAAAAGTTACAAAAATTTTTATGTAATGCGCTTTACATATATTTCATGTTTTTATATTTGTTTAATCTTCTCAGTATAGGAGGGTTCAAACATAACATGTGAGTTATGTTTCTGCAGTTGTACTGGAAGTAAATTCCTGAGAGCTGGAGAATGATTGCAGAAATATGAAGAATGTAATATAATCAATCAAAGCTTGTTTATTATTTAGCATCATAAGTTGTTAGTGAACATAAGCTTGGCCATGTTCATTGAATTAAAAATAGACTTAAAAAATCCCTTAAAAATGGAACCCGTGACCTTAAGTAGCTGGAAGATGGTATGAGACATTAAATAATTTGAGATAGATATTGAAGCTGAATGGAAATGTGAATAATACTTCATATACAGTAGTGGAAACACATTCACTTATAAATGGATGAAAAGGAAAGGCAATCCATTATAAGACAAAGATAAATGAATTATTTTACTGGAAAGTCTTATTTAGTAGGTAGGCATAGATGAACTATTATATGTAATGATACTTAATTCTAGAAAATAAAGGCTAACTACCAGCTAAAAATGATTTCTCATGACTCTTATTCCTAGAATTAAGTGTACAATACAACTTTAAATTTTTTATTGATAAAACTAACATAAAATACTTGAAAGACTCCTAATGATTGTAAATAGAATAAAAACTTAGAAATAATAATAAATGATATACTGAAAATGTACATGCCTATATATGTGTGTATACACACACACATGTGTGTGTATTTTTTGCACCATAAGACACACCTACATTTAGAGGAGGAAAATAATAAAAATATTATGAACAGAATTGTGTACTAAAATATTTAATAAAATATAACAGAATAATATTTCAACCATGTAAAATGAACAGCATCAACAGCGGTATTAAGAACCATCATCACTATTATTAACAAATGAGGAGAGACTTTCAGGTTCCAGTACTCTTCCAGTTTTCTGGGAACCCCAAGAACTCATCATCGCTAGTGTCAGAATTTATGGGGGCCTTTAATAACAGGCATTGAGGGAGTTAAGAGGTATCACTAGTTGTAACAGTCATTGAGAGTATCACTATCCTAGTTACAGTTTCTGGTGGACTACCCCCAGTGCCTGTTATGGCTAGTGATACCCCTTAGCCCCCTCAGTGCCTGTGCTACTACTAGAATAGTGACCCCACCATAACTCCCTTTATATACTACAAACTTCAGCATTTATGGCTGCTCACCCAGTTACTGCTGGCCTCATCACAGAGAAATCTGGTGTGCACTGGAAACAGTATGGAGGTAGATGAGACAGCTGTAGCATCCAACAGAGCCAGTAGCCATCCAAGAACAAGTTACTTCAGCTCCACCCATCTGCCTCTTGTGATTGGCAGAGCTTAAGACACAGTGGTTGGTGATTGGAGGCTGTTCTACTGACACAGGCCCCACACAGTGTCAAAGACAATTGGCAATTGGCTCTGTGCCTCATATCCATTATTAGCCTCAGCTGATTTGACAAGTCAGCGGTCGTATCTGGGAGTGTCAGGCAGCTCTTTGTACTCTCCCAGGTCCCAGGTGATGGGCAGAGGTGGATGGCAACTGACAAGACACCCTGAGATTCAGCAGTAAAATGGAACATTTAAGCATTCCCAGGGCTTTCACGTTGGCCTACCACTTCCTCTTCTAACAGCTGTTGCCACTGCTGACAGGTCGGATAATACACATCACGGTCTGTGATGCAATATTTGCTCCATAAGACGCACAGACATTTCCCCCGACTTTGGGGGGAAAAAGTCGTCTTATGGAGTGAAAATATGGTATGTATGCATTATTTTCCTTGTAGACAAACTCAGACCACTCTCAGATAGCTAACTTTATATATTGTTTCAAAATGCCAGATATTTTTCTAAGCATTATAAATGATGATCTCGGTAATAATCACAGTAACCTACAAAGTGAGTACTATTATTATGTGCACTTTACAGAAAAGAAAGTGAAACACAGGGAAAATAACTAACTTATCCAAGATCACACATTTGCAGACCAACACAAAATTCTGGATTAAGTTTAATCACTACATCTTACACTGCCTCCCCTGTATCCAGCTGGTGTGGGTTATCCCAAAATTTGGAATTCAACTAAGAAAGTTTCTAATCACTCCTTTAAGATATACAAATTGGAAAAGATATTAGAGTTTATTTCAGAATAACATGTTGCTCAAAGCTGCATATGGATTAAACTCTTTAACATTTCTGAAGTACCCTAAATATGTTATTTTCATCACTTTAGACATTCATCTACAGTAAAGCAATAGGATATGAACTTCCACATTTTTCTATTACTAAATCTCACATCAGCATTAATCTGTTTATATCCAAATATTCTGTCTTCTATGTTGTTAGAATGAAAACTATGTTCCTAATACTAGGCAATGGCACTCTCTTCTGTATTCTCTATTTCCATTTTGTTTTCTATTAGGTTCTACTCTTGCATTTTTCCTTCATTCTCTCTTTCTTCCCCTCCATTTCCCCCTTGCTCCTTTTTTCCCTCTTTAATGGCGTAGGGAAGTTGAACTCCTCTCAGTTCAATCTGTTAAGATATTTTTGAAGGCTTTTTTTTATATGAAGAACAGAATATTAATGGAAAAAATAAAGGGTCATGATATCATGCAAATACACCTTAATTATTACCCATCCAAAAATTCCTTCTATTCCTGTCCACTATTCCCTCTACACACTAATCCATTTGCCTTCTCTTCATAGCAAGGTTTGTCAAAATATTGTCTAAGATGGTTACCTTCATTTTCTTAGTTGCCATTTTCTCTTGAACTCACTCCATTCTCCATCACTTCTCTGAAACTGATATGATCATGGTCAGCAGTGACATCTGACCTGTGCACTACCAACTGGGCTCATCAAAATAAGCCTGTGATATGCTGAACACCTCTTTGCTTGGCTTTATGCAACTTTACTTGTTTCTGTCTTAGCCCTGGCTGGTTTAGCTCAGTGGATTGAGCGTCGGCCTGCGAGCTAAGTGTCGCTGGTTCGATCTTCCAGTCAGGGTACATCAGAGAAGGAAAACTCTGACTCCAAAAAACCTCCGCTGCCTTGCAGCATACCTCTTCAGGGGAAAGGCTAAGGGAGTAAACCCCGACAGAAAATCCGGAGCCGGAGTCCCTAAGGCGGTTTGACGTTGTAGTCAACACCGGCAACTCCTGCGGCGCACCTGAAGCCAAGCTGTATTGACTCCGTCTTTCCCTTGGACCCTTCAGCTGCGAAGAGAGGGGGGGTCTGCTGCATGGGCAACAGCAGACCCTCCATATTACCCTGCCCAGGCTCTGTAGCTTCAGCGTCATTGCAAGATGTCGATTCAACACGGAAGGAGACAGACACTACCATGTCACTCCCGAGTCGGACTGCACAGCCATTCTCGGCGGTGCAGATAGACTCTTAAGAAGCTACACCATCGTCTCTCGAGACGGACGGCTGCCGACGACTTGTTTCTGTCTTATTTGGTTGTTTAGCCCTTTTGGTCCTTTGTCATACATTCCTTGTTCTCTCTCCAAGCATTTAAGACAAAGTATCTGAAGATTTTTCTGAGCCCTCATCTTTTTACTATCTAGCCATTCTTAGGTAGATCACATCCAGGCCAATGACTTAAAGTACAAGTTTTAAGCTGTTAACCCTCCAGTATGCCCTCTAAATTTATAATGTCAGTTTTAACTCTTCCTACTGGCTTTATGACCAATCGCTCACTCAACATTCCACTTAGCAAAATAGTACTTTTTTTTTTTTTTTTTGGTAACATGATTAAAAATTTCTTTTTGCATAGCTACTGCTTTCCTACCACATACAATCTATTTTAGTTAACGACTCTTTATCCTTTTAACTGAGCACCTCAAATACCTAATCTCTTCATTTTTTCACATCATCATAAATAAATCTATCGATCATACCTTCAAAATTCTTTAAATCATCTTTGACCCAACTTTTGCCCATCTACAGTTTATTAACCAGAGTGATCTTATAAAACTATGAATCAGATAGTATCATGTCCTTATTTAAAACAGTCAAATGTCTTCTTGGTACTATTAGAATAATGTCTAATGTCCTTATTCTGACAAAGTTATGTATCTGCAATGTAATGTTATTATACTTCTAAAGGGAAGAGAAGTTTCATTTAGAACAGGGTTTTTACTGTCTAGTTCACTACTGTTTGGAAGTGTTTATAATAGTACTGGCACTGTATATATAGAGTAGATAAGTATAATTGTTATTAGAACCCTTATATACCAACCAATAGAGTATTAACCTGAGTGACATGAACCCCCTAAGAGGTCTTTGATTAGGATTGCATTTCAATATGACAAACTTCTTTTTTTTTCTATATATTTGATTTTTTTTTATTTTTAAGTATATTTTATTGATTATGCTGTTATGGTTTTCCCAATTTGTTTCCCTTTGGCACCCTCCCCCCAGTATGAACCCCAAGTAAACCCTCCCCTCTCCCCGCTTAGTTCAAGTCTATGGGATGTGCATGTAAGTTCTTTGGCTTCATCCTTTCCTACACGATTCTTAACATCCCCCTGTCTATTTTGTGCCTACCAATTATGCTTCTTGATCCCTGGACCATTTTCCCATTCTCCCCTTCCCTCTTCCAGCTGATAACCCTCCAAATGATTCCCATACCTACAACTCTGTTCCTGTTCTGGTTGTTTGCTTATTTTGTTTTTGTTTTTGTTTTTACATTTTTTAGATTCAGTTGTTGATAGTTGTGAGTTTGTTGTTATTTTACTGTTCATAGCTTTGATCTTCTTCTTTTTTTTAAATAAGTCCCTTTAACATTTCATGTAGTAATGGCTTGGTGATAATGAACTCCTTTAGATTTACATTGCCTGGGAAGCACTTTATCTGCCCTTTCATTCCAAATGACAGCTTTGCTGAACAGAGTAATCTTGGTTTGTAGGTCCTTGCTTTTCATCACTTTGAATATTCCTTGCCAGTCCCTTCTAGTCTGTAAAGTTTTTTTGAGAAATCAAAACCCATAACCTTATTTGTACTCCTTTGTGGTAACTCTCTGCTTTTCTCTTGCTCCTTTTAAGATTCTCTCTTTATCTTTAACCTTTGGCATTTTAATTATGATGTGTCTTGGTGTGGTCTTCTTTGGGTTCACCTTATTTGGGACTCTCTGTGCTTCCTGGACTTGTATGTTTATTTCCTTCACCAAATTAGGGAATTTTTCTTTCATTATATTTTCAAATAAATGTTCAATTTCTTGCTCTTCCCCTTCTCCTTCTGGCACTCCAATGATTCAGATGTTGGTATATTTTAAGTTGTCCAGAAGGTACTAATCCTTACCTTATTTTTTAAAATTCTTATTTATTCTTTCTATTATAGGTGAGTTATCTCTTCTTTTTGTTCCAAATTGTTTGTTTGACTCCCAGCTTTCTTCTCATCACTGTTGGTTCCCTGTAAATTTTTCTTTATTTTACTTTGTATAACCTTCACTTACTCTTTTATTTTGTGGCCATACTCAATCATTTCTCTGAGCATCCTGATCACCAGTGTTTTGAACTCTTCATTTGATAGGTTGGCTATCTCCATTTCATTTCATTCTTTTTCTGGGGTTTATTTTTGCTCTTTCATTTGGGCCATATTTCTTTGCCTCCTCAATTTGGCAGCCTTTCTGTGTTTATTTCTGTGTGTTGAGTAGAGTTGCTTTAACTCTGTGTCATAGTACTATAGCCTGGTATAGTAGGTGTCCTGTAGGGTCCAGTCTCCCCTATCACGAATGCTGGGTACTTGAAGTGTGCCCTTTGCATGGGCTGAGCCTTGGTTGCTGCTGGCAGATCAGTGGGAGGGATTTACCCAGGCCAATCAGCTATAAGGACTGGCTGTGACCACTAACCATCAACCTCTGCCCCCCTATGGAGGATCAGCTGTGCAAGGGCAGGGTCGTGGCACTCTGACCTGGTCTGTAGCTATCCACTTGGTGTGCTGGCCCTGGGGTTTCCTGGGTGATGCAGGCCAAGGTCAGTCCCAACCTGTGTTTTTCCCAGAGCACCCTGCCTAAGCTATAAAGCAATTTGAGGTTGCTGCTACTTATTCTGGGTTGGAGAATCCCAGGCAAAGCCAAGCTGATAGTGTTAGGCCTTGAGCTCACTGAGGCCAGCTGTCACTTGTTGGATAGGATTTAGGAAGTTGTGAAGCATGAGTCAAGCCCAACTATTCATATGGAAGAACAGCTTGGGTGGGCCCATAAATTGAGTGGGGTGGAGTCTCTGAAGATCTCTAAGGTGGGTCAAACAGAGTTAGCCAGGTTGATGGAGTCTCAGATATGGCACTAGCTTGCCAGCTCTGTGAGGGGAGTATTTAGAAAAGAGACAATGGCCTCTGGTCGCCTTAATGGCAGATGCTTCAGTTTCTCCCTGTATGCCGCTGGTGCCTTTCAAATTACTGTCCCAGTGTTAGAGCTCAGAGTGAGTCTGCGTATGTCAATGTGTGGGCTCTTTAAGATGAACTGCTTGGGGCTCCAGCAGTTTCTTCCACTGGCTCAATTCCTACTGGTTTTTGCAGCCAGAAATTTTGGGAATTTATTTTCCTGGCTCTGAAACCCTGGGTTGGAGGATGTGATGTGGGGCTGGGACTACTCACTCCTGAGATATCCCTCCCAAATTTTTATCCACCACATGTCGGTGTGGGACCAGCCCATCCACATCTGCAACCCTCCCACCCATATCAGATGGATGATGATTGTGATTTCTTTCATCCTGTAGTTGTCAGACTTCCAGTTAACTCAATTTCTGATGTTTCTGGCTGATGGTTGTTCTATATTTTAGGTGTAATTTTGATGAGGTTGTGTAACGGTATCCAGTCAAAATGGCTCCTAGGCAGACATGATTTTATGCTTTTAATAATATTATTCTTAGAAAGGTCTATAGGTTGTGAAGGCATCCATGGCATGAAAAAGCATAAGAGCCCCTTGTTGTAGTTTAATTTGTGGTTTTGTCTAGTCCTATCTTTTCTTTCTGAGACCACTAAGGAGAGCTGGCAGTTAAATAAACATATTTTGTTTTCATCTATTTTTCATATTATAATTCCACATCATAATTACTAGGAAAATGGGTATTGCTACTAAAATAAAATGTTGAAAACATTGAATGTAACGTAATATATATATTATCAGGAAATGGTAATTCAGAGAGAGCAAAAGACCTGCCCCACTATCACTGGTGAATACTATGGAAAAGCCACTGGTAACAGAGAGGGAACTTGAATTCAGGTCTTAGTTCAAACAGCAAAATAAGAATTTATTGAATGCTTTCTATAAAATGTAACATGAGCATGGCTTAGAGAGTGCATAATCCAATGGGCAGATTATATATCCTTTTATTAGGGAAAAATGCAGAATGAAATAAGCATTTGAAAACAAAGTATTGTGTGAACAGGAGTAGACAGTTATGGGAGATAATACTGTGTGGTAGCAACAAACCCACATGTGAAATCAATAAGATCTTTGTGTGAAGTCCAGTTCTAGCACTTAAATATTACTACACACATTGGGTGCATAGGTTCAAGGTCATGAGTAGCTTGAACGTTATGTCTTAACATTAGTCATATACTAACGTGTATGCACCCAATATATGTAACAATATTTAAGAAAAGAGTTTGTATCTCTCAAGCATCTCTGACCTCTGCTGGGTTCATTACAGTGTAGCTTCAGCCTCGATGCTCTCATCTGCAAAATAAGGATAATAATGCCTAATGCATATTTTTTGTTTTGTTTGCTTGTTTTTAATATTAGATAGTTAATGTAAAGCAGCTTCTTATAGGGCTTAGCAAATACATTTTCAAGATGTGACAGATTATTTTTCCTCTAGTTTTAGTTTTGTCAGTCATTATAAAGTACTTTATCCTATTTTGGGATATTACTAAGAAATATTAGTAAGAAAAAAAAGAAAAAATACTTTCATACATGTATTATCCAATAATATAAGCATTAAGAAATAAATCAAATAGTTGATTAAGTCTTCAAGTATTTTAATGCTCATGACAAATAAAGTATCTCAATGTTAATTTGCCTTAGATTGAGATCCAAATCCTTTACGTACTTGGATGTTTTCAATGGCAATCACATGAAATACTTTCACAGATTTTAAAATGCATTAAGCTAAATATAGGGTAGGAAATACTGTGTCAATCAATTGGAGACTTAAAATGTGAATGAGTTCATGTGTTGATATATATAGCAATTTAGCTAAGTAAAAACAATAACATATTCTTTCAAATATGGCAGAAATTGATAATAGGGGTATTAGATCTTTAGTTAGATAATAAAGCCATTAGTGTTTCTTGTTAAGGCTTTAATTATCCTTATAATTTCTCTGTTATGCTCTGCCCATTATGTCAGCCATAGCCATATGTGGATATAGAAAAATTTAAAAATATTAATTTGACTATGCTGCTTTTTCTTTTATTTAAATTAATTTACTTTGAAAGCATATTTAGTATTGGAAAACAAATTTTAAAAAATTTATTGGTTTTGCAGAGAAAGAAGAAAGGAGAAAGAGAAAGACATCGATTTGTTGTTACACTTACTTATGCATCCATTGGTTGATTCTTATATGTAACCTGACAAGGAATCAAATTCACAACCTTGGTGTATTGGAGTGATACTCTAACCAACTGAGCTACCTGACCAGGGCTTATTGGAAAACTTTTAAGTGTGTTTAGAAAATTGGAATAGCTAGATTTCCAGTAAATAGCATAAGGATATAAAATATATCGCTAAGTGTTTTGTGTGCATTATATAAGCAACTAATAATATTTTGGATATACTGAGATAAATAAAACCATTTTAAATACCTTTCATCTTTTTTTGTTTTTTATTGTTGTTGTTTCCCTGTCTTTTTGAATATGGCTACTAGAAAATTTAAAATTATACATGTGACTTATATTATATTTCTGTTGGACGGTGCTACTCTAATATGATCCTGATCTTTTATTTTATTCATTAAATTATTTTTTTTTTAGTTTTTGTGGGAAATATGTAAATATTTTAAAAGTAGATGAAAATTATAGACCTTTGAGAGACTTTTATAAAATTCACATTTCAACCTGCATAACTGAGATAGTTTAGGTGGGAAAGGGGATGTATTTCTCAACTATATTATGAATTTCAGTGGGGGAATTCATTTTAGCATCAGCTATTTAATTTTTCCACAGTAATCTTTTTTTAAATAAAGATTTTATTTATTTATTTTTACAGAGAGAGGAATGGAGAGAGAAAAAGAGGGAGAGAAACATCAATGTGTGGTTGCCTCTCGCATGCCCCCAATTGGGGACCTGGCCAGCAACCCAGGCATATTCCCTTACTGGGAATCAAACCTGCAACCCTTTGGTTCACAGGCCAGCACTCAATCCATTGAGCCACATCAGCCAAAGCCCTGTAGTCATCTTGATATTGAAAATAAAAAATGCTTTAGGATCTAGTACCTAATGAATGACTGAGTAGGACCAGCTCTATCAGAATTGTATGAAAAACAAGGCATATGTTAATTCACTTTGGTTCTTTTCTCTTTCCCTGAATTCTTATATATTTCTTTTCTCAAAATGGTAGAAGAAAATAAGTAGAACCTCTCACCAAACTCTAATCTTTCTTAGTTGTTTATGCTCCAGAAAACATTGCACTACTTTTTGAGAGACAATAATTAATGCCAAAGTGATATTCTTCAAGTTTCCCTTATCTCAATTTAAGGTAAGATTAAGGTTTGGGTTTCAGTTTTTGTTGGGTTTTTGGAATGTAATTAATGTCTACTTCAGGTTTTGGGAGGCTACTTAACATATTTTACATCTTGTTGAATTTGTAGTATTTACCAATCTTCCAACCTTTTGTCATTATTAAAATTTTAGAAAAGGGAGGAAAAGTGTCAAATATATATAAATATGAAGTCTATCCAGAAAATATCTAGCCATGTAATATGAAAAAGAGACATTTATTTAAGAAGATACAGATACGAGAAACATTGTACATAGGACGTTGACACCTCAGTCCTCTTCAAAGTAGGCACCTTGGGACCTTGCACAGTTCCAATTGCCATCAACTGCCCTGTTGTATTTTCCTGAATCTCATTCATGGTCTGAAATCTCTTCCCTTTCAAAGGTGATTTTAGTTTTGGGAAAAGCCAGAAGTTGCAGGGCACCAAATCTGGGCTATAGGGAGGTTGCGTCACCTCGGTGATTTGATATTTTGTCAAAAAGCTGCATGAGACATGATGCATGAACAGGTGATGGTGATGAAGCTGCCAATTATCAGTTGCCCTTAGCTGTGGTCTTCTGAATTATTTGAATAGTTTTCATAGAGGAATGTTCAATCTTAATTCAAAAATTGATGCAGATTTGTTGCTCTACTTGCTGAGTCATTTTGAATGTGACAGCCACACAGTACACATGCTCACTCAGTGGCGTCTACTGTCCCCACTGACTAGTACAGTGAAGTCATCATTGTTAATACATGGGCATTCCAGTCCACTCTCCTTGGCTTGGCTGCCAAGTTACATCAATGTCACACAAATTGTTCTCATTATATTAACAATGGCTAGACTTTTTCCAGACAGAATACAGAAATAAATAAAGAAATATATATATATATATATTCACACACACACACATATATATATATGTCCTCAGGCTGATTGGGTTAATTCTTATAATTTGATATTTTTAACTAAATGTAAAGCTATAAGTGAAAGAGGTTTGCACAGTACATCTTTAATCACTTTTTATCTTTAATGCTAACATGAGAAAAATATTTAGATATATTTATAAGTTGTTATGTGAGCACTTATGTGAAATTTATGCTGTGTAATGGATTATGGAAAGAAGGTTTGAACAAACTAAATGCCCATTCCATTTGATCAAGGCATGTTTTTACAAATCCAATAATTATGCATTGTACTGTTTTTCTTTTTTTTTTTTTTTTTTAAGTTTTCCGAAGTATGGTAAACAAGCACGAGAGGAATATAGGCTAAGGGTGATTTATGTACTGAAGTAATTTAAATCCCATACCTCCAAAGTCACAATGCATATGTTACATGCCTATAATTATGCTCCTCCGGGTGTACAAGCCAAGAAGGTGGCAGAGTCAGACACAGAAAAAGAAAGGAGATTGATGATATGGTATTTTGTTATTACAATGAAAGGCACTAACAGATTATGAACCTCATTCTTGCCTTTCCTACTAGTACTTCTTAAATTACATTTTCAAACTAATGTCTTTACTGATCTCTCATTAATAAACTCTGCCTTCCTTATGATAATCCTCTTATAAAAGATAAACAAAAATAATATTTCAACATTATACTTCAAACTTCTTCAGTGTAAGGAGGAAGTATCTTTCCCCAGCAACTCACACTGACTGTTAATTAGATCTGAGATACATATGTTTAAGTATCAAACTTTTTTTCCTCTAATTTATAGTCATTTGAGGAAGAAAAACTGGTTTGTGGGAATCAAGTCAATACATTGGTATCCTTAAAAAGTCATGCCAAAGGAAGGTAGAATATTTTAGGAGAATACTACTCATTTTACAAATTTTAAGTTACAATTCTTACATATCATTGTTTTCAAAAGAATGGTGTGGGTTTTCTTAGATTTCCCACAGGTTGCTAGGCATTTTCATATTCCTAAGTGTTGGGTGACCTTTAAGCAGACTGAACATTTATATGGAATACAATTAGACCTGGTAAGCAAATTTATATTAAATCATACATTCTTATTCCTTTATTATGTTAGTGTCATTATGTTTAATGGTCATATCTTTTGGGTCACTTCAGCTGTAGGTTCCATAGATTCTAGTTTTCTCTATGCTATTAATGAAATCCTACTTAATTTCAAAGTTTTAAATACACACTTCTGTGCTCGTATCTTCCCTGAAGAAATACGTCTATCCCATTAAAGATAGTGTCATAGTGTGCCTGTTCAAAAAGGAAAGAAATAAATACTGCTTTACATTTGGGGAATGGCTGCCTTTTGGTACTATATATAAGATGTCTGTTTAATTTCATTATATTCTTCTAATGTTATTTGGCCATTTCTAATCAAGATTTCCACATACCTACTTTATACATTGGATAGGATGATGAGAAAATGAGAAACTGATACACACACACACAAAAGTTAACTGACATGTAATATATCTAAAGGAGGGTAATAAATTTGAAAATATGGGAACTTGCAACTTCTTACTACAAAAAAAAGATGCTTTTGTATAGTTTGTTAATGTTGTTTTATTTGTTTGCTATACCTGGAATCCTTTGGAGGGGATATATTGTGTAAATGTAGAGATTTCAAACCTCTGCTCTTCACATTCTTAGAAATACAATAGACTCACACAGCTACAATTTTTTAGGTAGCTTTTTCTTTAGCAGATGCTCTTTTGACCAAGATTTTTTAAAGAAAAAATAAGTTTCAAAATATTTTTAAATTTATTTTTAGAGATAGGAGAAGGGAGGGAGCAAGAGAGGGAGAGAAACACCAATGTGTGGTTGCCTCTCATGCACCCCCAACTTGGGACCTGGCCAGCAACCCTTTGGTTCACAGGTCGGCACTTAATACACTGAGCCACACCAGCCAGGGCTAAAAGAAAAAAATTTTTAAAGTAGATAAATGATTACTAGTGATCAGTAATTAATTTTAGAGTGAAATAGGACTGGCCATTTAAGTAATAGGGTATAGCAGATATCAAAACTATCTCTTTGTTTCAGTGTGAGTGTATGTTTATGATCCTTTTTCTGTATTTGTACAGTGAAGTCAGTGAGGCTCATAGAGATTAATAGCGTGGTGTTAATATATGTGGTTTATTGCATACATTAAAGAATTATGGAAGTGGAGCTGATATTTGAGACTAATTTATTGTACAGAACTTCACATTTTGTATAAGTTTTAGCAACTCAAGAATATTTTTGAATTTAAAATATAATGGCCAGTAGTCATAATATTTTTAATATTAATAGTAATATAGCTAGAATTATTGCAATTGTTAAAGTTGCTTTTTTAGTGATTCAGCATTTATTATATCTAGCAATGCAAATTTTTCTCTGACAAAATTTTTTTTCATTAGTTTCTCCATGGTTTCCTTGAAGTTACCTTGCAGTCTTTGTTTATTAAAACATTTTCATGAAACTAAATAAAGTCATAAGTTGTTTACTTTTACTAAGAATATTCTTAGCGAAGATTTATTAAAAATTTCTTCAAAAGTTAAAAATAACATAGGCTAATATAAATATAATAAGTCTTCAGGCCTGAAAATTCTCTTAATTAAAAATAATGATCATTTTAACCTTTTATTTTTCCTGAAACAACACATCATGTATTATACATTTATTAATAATGATACATTATTCTAATAGTTATTTAACCCACTAATATTTATTATATGTACAATTAGTTCTAAGTATTACAGATAAAGACAGAAATGTAATACATTATTTAAGTATTAATGAAAATATAGAAGTGAAAACATACTGATGGAAACAATTGTTGCTTTAATAAAGATACTTTAAAGATTAGTAGAAGCACTACTAAGTTAGAAAGGAGAAGTTTATTTCTTATAATTTTGTATAAAGTTGCATCACTCTTCTCAAAGACCTTTTATATTAGATACCATATTTACAAAAAAATAGAAAGCTATGCAGTTTTATAGGAATTAAAGAGAAATAATTATGTGGACTAATTTTGGTATATTGATCAATTATTTTGGCATCCTGAAGATAAAGACTGGATCATACATCTTGCAAAAAATTTCAAAGAAAGTTTTAAAAACCAGACTTTTTGCTCAAATAAAGGAGGCAATGAGAAAACAACACTGTACCTTTTTTTTTTTAAATTTAGAATCTTTCAAAAATAAAATGGAAACTTGATATACTTAGAATCAAAATTAAAATTTTATAGTGTTAGAAAATCTTAGAGATTAGGTAATTAGGTACTTTTAACTTTTTTTGTGGGGTCAGTCCAACTACTTCAAAAGTATATCAAGGGTATAAAGCAAATAAAAATGAGCACTGTACTGATAAAGTGAGTTTTCACCTCCCCAAAGCCACCAGAGTACCTGACAGTGGTGTGCTACAGCCATTTCATACCAGCTCATGAGACCCATTTGTAGGCATCTCTTCCTAACTTCACATTCTATGGCATTACAGTGGTAGATTCTAAGTGGTCGTGGCGGGAGTACTTACACCAAAGAAACTGGCAAAAGCTACAATACATATCAGGGCTTTTTCTCTTCCAGAAAGCCATTTTTAAACAGCAGTCTGCTACTGAATACTGACTATGGAGTACAAAAAAACATTAAGCTAGTGCAATCTCATTGTGTTACACTGGCAAACTCAGAAATAACATTTTCTGCAAGTTAGCATATGGTAATAGATAGCAATGGGTGTTCAGGGTAAACTACGAGTGACACTGTTATGGGATAAACTGTGTCCCTCTAAAACTCATACATCGAAGTAACACCCATACTTTAGTATGTGACTGTATTTGGAAACAGGACCTTTAAAAAAGTGGTTATGTTAAAGTGAAACTATTAGGCTGTGCCCTAATTTAATCTGATGTGTTTTTGAAAGAGGAGCAAATCTGCACACAAACAAGTCACCAGAGATGCATTCACACAGAGGAAAGATGTGAGGACACTAGAAGAAGATGACCATCTGCCTGCATCCAAGGAGGGAAGCCTCTGGAGAAACCAAACAAGCCAACATCTTGATCTTGGACTTCCCAGTCTCCAGAATTGTGAGAAATACCTTTGTTATTTAAGCCACCCAGTCTGTGGTACTTTGTTATGGCAGCCCTAACAAACTAATATAGGTGTTTAGGGTCTTTGTCCAGTTTTGCAGAAAAGTGGACAGATGCAGCAGTCATGGAAGATCACAGCATGGATTTATCAAGTGTGTTTCTGGTCATTGTTTCACCAATAACTCTTCATTGTAGAAACATGCATGTACAAACAGATGATACACTAAGCTTAATTTCTGCCTTTTGGGAAATCAACGTTTATTATGAATTCTTTTACTCTTCTTTAAGAAATAGCTGGCATTTCTTTGCACCTAGCTAATCTTGCATTAACTTTGGGGACATGTTTTTGCTGTGATTCCAGAGTGAACCTATTCTTGGTTTAGTTAAGAGGCTAATCTCTCACCAGAAAATCATGGACATGTTTGAGAAATTCTTATCTTCAGATTATCTGAGTTCCATGCACATCTTAAATTGTTTTTTTTTTTTTAAGTGAGGTATGTTAATGTATTTCATGATCACAAATCATATGATTTCATTTGAAAAGTATTGGCAGTAGAAAATTGTACATTTCTTATTGTGTTAGCACAAAATTCTAATTCCTGGACCTTCTATCATTAAAATATTTCCTTCTTAATCACAGCTAGATATATTTACTTATATGTTCGCCTTACTCTCTACCTCCGTAACCACTCCATTTTACAACTTCCTTCATTTAACCTTCTTTCTTGTTCTCAGATTTCTTTGCAATGATGCTTCCTGGCAGCAACAAATAAACTGACCTCTGCTGTTTTTGATCTATCAGAACATACAGGAGGAGTCTTTCAGCTCAGCAGAATACAAACAGCCTTACTCTTATTATAAAACATGTTATGTATTTTCTCAGCAATAGAACTGGAATCAGTGGCAATTGTTGGCAGTAAAATGGCAAACCATTGTTAGTTTCCTGACTATGAATACAAGCAGTATACTTGTTAAACCATTATGTCACTAGAAATGATCACTAGTGAATTGCATTTATCACATTTAATATGTGATTTTCCACAAGTTAATGGTTTTAGAGCTCTTTTACAATAGTGTGCCATTTGACCTTTGAAGCTCAGATTCTTGAATTCTAGACATTTGATATACAAACTTCAGTTTATAATGCATGTTTGTCACTCTGTTTCCTTCTGGGGTTAAAAAATTCAGACAAAGAACACCTAGCAACACATTTGTGGCTGTTACTATCATTGCTGATATGATTCATATTTTGTAATGTACCATCATCAATATTTAAAAAGAGCAACTATATTTAGCACAATTTCTATAAGACTTTGGCATTATTTCTATAAAAGTTCTCACTGTGAAAAATTTGATCAGAAGATATGTGACCTTCCTGCTGGGTATTTAAAGAAGATGCTGAAATTTAAAACATCACAATATGTAAATGGTATATCCAAGTAAAAGAATACTGGAGAATAGCAATGCATTAGCTTTTCTTTTTGGATCTTGACTTGGTTTTCTATTTCTTGCTTAGTGATTTTGGGAAGCAGCTGAACCTCTCTGTACATTGTTTCATCAGAAATAAAAATAAAACAGCTGTTCACATTAAATAATTCTGATACAAGACCTGGATGCTCAAGCAGATGGGTGTTCCTAATATGGAATTGCTGAATTTAAAATTAATGCATTTTTCCTTGAGTAACTGTACAACAACACCTTTTTTTTACTTCTCAGCATCCAGAAAAGCACTGATGTAGTCATCATTTAGAAAACAACATTTCTTCGCTCATTAGTAGTTATTTCTTTTTTAAGGTACAGGTAAATTTTACTTTAGAAATTTTTATTTTTATTTTTTAAATAATGTGTATTCTGAGAGTAACATTAAGAATTTTCGCCTTGGCTGCTGTGGCTCAGGGGATTGAGCGTCGACCTGAGAGCCAAGTGTAGCTGGTTCGATTCCCAGTCAGGGCACATTATTAGGTTGCACGTCAGGTCCCCAGTTGGGGGCACAAGTGAGAGGCAACCACACATTGATGTTTCTCTCCCTCTCTTTCTCCTTTCCTCTCTCTAATAAAATAAAATAAAATGAAGAAACAAACAAATAAATTATTAAAAAAAGGAATATAACTTTATTGTTAAGTAGTTAAGCAATAGTAATATGATGTATTAACATTTTTCAAAAAATCTTAGCTAAAAACAGACATTTATATGAGAATGGAGTTCATAAATTGATGTTCTGATAGTTTTTTGCACACCAAAAGTCAAGCAGTTCTGGAGCTCTTCAAATGTAATATTTATGGAATGTCTTCTTTCAAGCAGTTCCAAATTTCTAACAAATATGATTTACTAAATCCAGATGAAGTTGCATTTGATTATCCCAAGAATATGCTGTATATGTGAAAAACAGAGGAGTTGAATTATTATATGTTGAAATGCATGGCAAAGTCACCAACAGTTGCCAAATAACTAAATTGCTTGATCTTTTGAATTTTTCTACTAATAATTTCCCATCAACATCCTGGAAATGTATTATGATAATAAAGAAAAAAGAAGCAAAACAAACAACTAAATTTTAATTAGTTCTTATTGTTTTCCTGAATAAAACAACACTGTATTAATTATAATAAAATAGAACAATTTCTTCATATTTGATAAAAGTGTAATATTACCTAACTTATTTATAACTACACATTATTTGTATTACGATTGAAATAAAAAAAGTAACAACACAAGGTATTTTTTTTAAATCACTAAATATTTTGCTTCCCCCCAAATGTTGACATCTCAGAAATGTAATAAGAATTCAAAAAAAACCTAATAGAATTGATCTTCATAAATATCACATAAGCTTGTAAAATTTAAGAACTTATTTATGCTACCACTTTTGTTTTACCTTTTAATTTTTAACTACAAAAACTGTAAAAGCAAGTATATTCTTGTTAAAATAAGATCAGATAGCTAAGAAAATATATTTAGTATGTCATGAAATTCTCCCTTCTAACCCCTCTGATTCTATTCCCAGAGATACTCAGTATTAACCATTTGGTGTTCATTATGTCAAAAATTATTTTCTTATATAATTTTATAATTTTAAAATAGGATCATTCCATACCTATTTTCCTGCTTCTTTCTTTCTAAACAAATATAATAGATGTCTTTTCAGGCCAGTACACTTATATATTTACCTATTGGTGGATGTGTATGTTGTCTCCAATTTTAATTTGATTTCTGAAGGAAGAGTTGCAAAACATGTGTTTTAGGTATGAGCCAGAGTATTGGTCATTTAGATGAAAAACACTAATCTTTTAGGGAATTCTCAGAGACCAAAGGTAAGATAAAAATAATAGAGATCTAAATGTTATATTTTTATATTAGTCAGCAAGTGTGTAGTATATTGGAAAGAGCTATAGATTTAGAGCCAAGGGACACTGGTCTCTTTCAAACAGTGTTACTTATTAATTATATGACTTGGGCAAACTATCTCACTTCTCCAAAACTTTTTCTCTATCTAAAAATGATAAATATGAACTACTTAGTTTTAAAGAGTCTAAACACTGTAAATGGAAGGTTCTATGTTGCTGTTGTAAGAAATTGTGCACCCTTTACTAACTAGATAATGTTAGGATTCTAGAGAAAAACAAGCAGTTCCCTATCATCTTATGTTATTTATTTTGTGGTATGCAAGGCTGATGGAAGTCATGGCACATAGACTGAGAATAGCCGGGCTTTATACACCTTTGCATGTTTTCATTTTAGACACTCCTTGTCCTATGATACAGATGTGTGAGAGAATACAGACTTTATATTCCTGGGAGGGATGTCCAATACTCTTAACACAGCAGTTTAATTCCATTTTTGGTTGGAAAGTTTCTAATCTTCAATCAGTTTTGGATTAATGAAGTTTTTCTAGAGTTTTTCTTGTTTGGGTAGATTCTTGGTGCTAGAACTGAATTAGAACAGGGTGTTTAGAGTTTAGTGTATCAAGGAGCAGCTTCTGGAAATTTTGTCCTTTAGAGGATACAGTGAGTGGATGCAGGACACTTAGCTGTCTGTGAGCAGCTTAGGACTGATTCAAGGACATAGTATATGCTCTTGGTTCTTCTACTCATTTGCCGGCTGATTTGCCATGGGCTCTGAATAGTTCCCAAAACAACTGATAAATAAGTTGGTTCTACAATAAGGTAACATAGGAATGATTGATTCTGATAATTTTGTTATTTAGTTTGATTAAAATGAAAATGGGCTTCCTCTTGGGAATTCTTGGTCACCTCTGGTCTCTGTTTCTGTTATGACAATAAAAATGTCCAATGTCCTGGCTGCTGTGGCTCAGTGGATAGAGCATATGCCTGCAAGCCAAGTGTCTCTGGTTTGATTCCCAGTCAGGGCACATGACTATGTTGCACATTGGGTCCCCAGGTGGGGGTGCGAGTGAGAGGCATCCACACAGTGATTTTTTCTCCCTCTTTTTCTCCTTTCCCCTCTCTCTAAAAATAAATAAATAAACAATTAAATAAATTATTTTTAAAAAATGTCCAATGTAAGAATTTTCTTGCACAAGTGTATAAAAAACTTGGATACAGGTTGCTACAAGGCAATACAGTTATTAACATAGTATATATTTTTTCATTATGTCCGAAGTGATCAAGCTAAGATGTGAACTAAAGGAAGTTCTCTTGTAGTTGACAGATAGATCATTTATTACAACTGTACATATTCTGGACCCAAGACTGTTCTAACTTATGCGCTGAATGGTGAGAAATTTTCTTTGCTTTATGCTGTATTTTCCAAGAAAAATGTACTTCAAAACCAATTTTCTTAATGGCAATTCATATATGGTGTATTTAATAATGTCATTAATTGCTCTGTTACAAATTGTTTCATTACCTTTCTCATACAAGTGACTGTGAACACCGAATATAAAATATCAGGTGTATAAGTCCCTCTCTCTCCTGGGTGGTGATGCTTACTTAAGAAAAGAAATGAAATCTGTTAGCATGGTTTCTGACTTTCATCACTACTTCCACTGTCACCTGGGGTGAAGGCCAGCTCTAATTTCTAAAATAATTGCCTTGACCATAGTTTATATATACAAGGAACCCATGCAAACGGCTTCACGGTTGATCTTCACATTAATCCCGCTTTTCTACTCTCAGAAGAAAAACTAGCTTTACCCTTACATAAATAATTTATACAAAGCCATTCTACAGGGGAGTGAGGTGGTGCCGGTGGCTTATCTAAGAGCTCTGATAGGTCAGATTATTTATTCTGGTAAGGGCTAGAAGATGTTGAATGATATTCCTGAATTTGTGTTAATAATTCCATGAAAATAGACCAGAATCAAATATCTTCTAAAATGTATGAAGTTGAACAAAAAATTTTCCATTTCAATGTCAATAATTACATTAAAACTTCATAGAAATTCACTCTCTCTTACAACTAAAAGGACTGAGTCATGTGTGTTTTAAGTATTTTGTTATTCACCTGAACATGATTTCTTTAGTTTCTGTTCTTTCTCCTTTTGGGGACCTTATTTTAATATGAATGATTGAAGAAAAATTGCAGCTGTTTATAAAGCAAATGTATCTCTTTTACTGCTATATTCAGTTAGCTATGAAACATTGTTTTATTTAATAAAAAGTAATTGTCCACATTTTCATATAAAACATTTTCAAGTACCTTCATCCAATTCTAACCAAATAAAGACATATTTAATTTATTCTTTTAGAATCTTGATATTAATACAGGCACCACTACCAATTCGAGGTAAGACAAAATGAATCCATTTTCTCAGCAAGATTCAAGACTTCATGCCCCCTGTTAAGACTCCTGCTATGCACAGGGCTGGTATGTTTATGACAGATGCACATTACACTCTACATCTTTTGCAGTTTACAATTTATAATCAGGCACACATCCCCCAAATTCAATTCTTTCCTTTAAAACCTGGAATTCTGGATACTTCATAAAGCAAAAAGCTTGCTGCCACCTTCAAGGAACTCAAACTATCTGATTTTTTTTTATTTGCTGCTGCCATTAAATTGAAATGATTTTTCTTCAGTTTGCTCAAAGCCAGATTTAAAGTCAGGTCTCAGAGGTAACAGAAAAGTCGATCCCCTAAGCTACTCAGTCATTGTTTGCTTTTTTTACATGTAATACCCCACTTCTAAGCCAGAATATGCTTTAAAATACAAAACACACTCTACATAAATATGTTCTTTAGAAATTTTGAAATCTGACATTTAATAGATGTTAACTAATTGCTTTATATCATATTTGTTGAGGAAAATGGAGAAATTACAAACATACTTCAAGATAATTATTTCTTAATAGCTTTCTACATATTTTGAATGCTACACATTTCTTTACTACTTCAGATCAATAATACCATGTGCTCTTTTTCAACATAGAACTGCTAGATTTCTCATTTATAACACACCCAAATAATTAAAAAAAACATTTTAAACATTTAATACATTTTATGAGCCTCTGATAGCCATTTACAGAGCTCTCGTTTGCAGTCCCTTTCTCTTTTCTGGGGACCAGCAAAGGGTTACTCCCGTCCAGGCGCTGCAAGTACGAGCAACAGGAATCCATTGGCTTTAATTTGTCCATGTCTTTCATTTGATACCACCAGTATTAATAGCTTTGCAAGGAAATTCTGCAGTCATTAATCATAATAATTAATCAGATCCAATTATATTGCATATAAATGCGAACAAATTGCTGAAAAAATAATGATCTATCACCAACATGTCACAAGGAAAAAGAGACTAAAATAGTAATTAGAAGCAGGGATTTAGTTGTATACAAGTGCCCTGCAACTGATTTTAACAATATGATGATCCGATGATGTAATTAGTCAAAAGTCTAGCAGGATTTTTCAGCAGGCCATCTAATGATTGTACAAGTATAGAAAATAAGGTCCACTTTGCTCCAAGATCAGTTTGCAATTGCTCCTAACTTTGCACTTCTGAATAAAGGAGAGCTGCTGCCCTCCGTGTTCTAACACTGGGAACTACGGCACATGTTTTCTGGAATTTTCATATCTGTTTTAAAAGGAAGACTGTCTATAAAGTGAAGATTGCTCAAGTTAGGAATTGAGATAGTCTACATGGCATTTTTATTTTATTCTTCTAGTCATAAAAATGTGTAACATGTAATTCAACATGAAATGTGTTGGTTCTACTAAGTTAACACACTGTGGGTAGCATGCACATTAACTATTTTCACCTATTTTTTTCTTGACTAAACTGAAAACATTTCAGAAAATAGAATTACTCAGTTTTCACTTCAGTTAGCACTCTCTAGAGTATTGGCAGGTTTTCATCAGAAACCATTTTTAAAAAATGTGTAGGTGTGTGTATGTATAAATTATTCTTTAACAGATTCTTAAACCTGACCAAATTGAACTGTTCAATGCAAGTTATTCTATAAAATGCTTTTAATGTCTTTCTTTTCTTTTTCTTTTTACTCATATCACAGGATAGATCTCTCAATGCTTATTTTCAGTTTAAAACTTGTCTTATGCACAAACACAATTAGAACTAGTTATTGTGTGGAAAAATATGTATTTTAAAACCTTTCAAAATGTTTCTGTTTTTTTGTTTAACTCACAGATTACACATGAAATGGTTAACTAAAGATTGATGAGCAGTTTTTATGATACGCTTATGACTTGAAAATAAATGTTAGGTTCATCATAGTTTTCAATACTAAGCACTGCACTTTACTGTCTTTGATCTCAGTGTAGTGACTACTACAAAGAAATAAAACCTTATCTTACCTTTTCCAGCATCTACTGCAGAAGACCTCAATAATGCATAAGAACATCTGGAAGTACGGTAATTTCAGCTATTAGAGATAAGAATTGACACAGAACAGGTAAACCCTACAAAGTCATCATGTTGAAATGAACTGATTAAGGTTTAGTAACATAAAACATCATGTATAGCGTTTCCATGCTTGCTACATCTTGGTATTTTATATTTAAAAAGGAATGCCAATTATAGATATTTAATAGGTTGATTAGCTGGTAGCAATATTATATTTTACATAAAGAGACAGAAATGTCTGCAAGTCTATTGCCATACACATCTATTTAGAGTTAACTGTGAGTTCATAGAAAATACATGGGCATAGTAAACAGGGTTTTGAAATGACAATTTTTTACTGGTTGCAAGTGCTAATTGCTAGTTTCTCAAGGGTATAGAATTAATCACCTGCTAGATTTACAGTCTCTAGGTTGAGACCTGAGGATGGAGGCAATAAGAAAAGCTCTTGAGGGACATATCATATGGTGAGTCTAAATATCAGTCTCTATGCATATGTAAATTGGTAACAAAGTTTTTTCAAAGCTCAAGTATGCTAATTTCAAACTGGCAAGACTAAAGCTAGCTTTTAGCAGCTGTTTAACGTCTGCCTGTGGGTGGTAGAGAGAGCTTAAAATACAAGCAAACAGTGGTGCATAAGTAATTAAGCAACATTTTGCTGGGCATAAATAATTCTGTTTATATTGCTCTTTTGAAGAGTATAGAATACAAAATAACAGATCAAGTGCACCTTTGGTCACCAGAGGTTAACTGTTCTTCCTCTTTACCTTTTCTTTGGCCTTACAATTTAAGAGACATAAATAACAGAATCAGCTTACACAATCTTTCATAACTTTATAGAAAAATAAAATCATTTAAGGTGAAAAAAATCCCATTACAAAGTCATTATACTTATAGTTCAACTTTATTGTTTTTAGTGTATTATTCTGACAATTTATCAGAAGAAAATTTAATATCCAATTGCAGATTTGTTTATTGATACACTGTTTTTTAGAATTATTGGAAGTAGAGTTTGTTTGTTTGGTTAAAAGGTTGGGGGATCAAACTATTTTTCAAAGCCCCCCTCAAAAAATAAAAATACCCTAATTTTTTCAGGACCAATTTTAAGTATCCCATGCATTAAAAATAAATAGATAAATAAATGATTTACTTAGAAGTAGTTGCCTAAAAATAAGGAATGCTTAAATCAATGTATTGCATTTAGGATAATCACCTAATTTGAACAGCTCTTGCTAACTCAGTAGAAGTGTCAAAAAGCAAAAGGAAAGCTGGTATAAAAAATGTATTTGATTCAATAAAAACCTTGAAATTGACCAGAAGGAAGATGAAAGATTTAACATGATATAGAAATACCTAGTCTGGAAAAAAGGATTATAGATACTAACTGTGAAAGAATCAGGGGTTTAAACTTTGTTTGTGTTAAATATTCATGGTATAAGGAGTTAATGGTAAAAGGAAGTACTCAGTTGGGTATCAGATATTATAAAGGGCTTTATAACAAATAAGAATGCTAGGAAGGCTGGAGTAGCTATTTATGCACAAGATTGCTGTTTCCCTTTGCACTCACTGAAGGAACAGGTAAATGAAATAAAATTTTCAAAACCCTTTTATTGATCCTTAATATACTAAGAAAATAAGTTTAAAAAATGATGAAATAAATTTTTTTCTGACATTACTATATTTTCTAATTTTGCATTTTTAAAACTTGTTTTAACAGGGCTGGGTTTTAAACCACATCGCCTGAGCAGGCGAGTAGCTTGGACAATGGACTGTGGGTACAGGCTTGCTATTCAATCAGGTTGAATCTGTGGTCCTTCCCTATGAAAGATCCTAACACAGTGCACCTTGTACTTCCTCTTCCTCTTCTACAAGATGTGTATATTTACCACAGTCTAGTCTTTCTAACAAAACAAAATGATGAGATTCAATTAAATAACTGGAAACAACTATTTCCTTGAGCCAGTATTTTAAAACCTCTCAACCCATGGAACAATGTAAGTTCATTTTGTTGAGTAGCTCATTCTCTATGTACCAGTGGGACCTGACTATGTTTAGAAAAGAACTTACATATTATTATATGTTACTAGGTTAATATAAGTCTTGGTTGTGTATGATTAGGTATGAACTTCAAATATTGTTTTGAGAGATTTGAAGTGTTCTGCTTGGTCATACATTTTTATTTTCTTGATCTTCAGGCTTCTGTGTGTGACTTAGTACCTATTACTGCTTTGAACTTGCATGTGCTTTGAAATGTTTTTCTTATTAACAATGGTAAGTTACTAAAAAATAAAAAAATAACATTGGAAGTGGAATCATTTTAGTTCATGCTGCCATAGATACACTTTGATGCCCTTGTTCTATACTTTCTCATTTGTCAGTGGAGGATAATGGTTTACATACTTTACTATAACTCCTAAGTAAAAATGTTTATTTCTCTAATTATCTGTGGAGGTATAAAGGCAGCAAAACTTAAACTTTTGGTAGTCAGTTTAGTTTAATGCTTATTTAGACAGAGAGTAGTATAATTTTGTTCACAATTGTCTGTGAAATTGATACAGATCTCAAAGAAGTGATGAATTATGATCAACTCACCTTGTTCCACTGACAAAATTAATATTAACCTGCAGGGTATGTAGAAATAGTGTAAAGCTGACTAGGAGAGATCAGAAATAGAGGTCCAAGTAGGAAAAATTGATCTGACAGGCACTAGAATACAATGTTATACGTATTCTGGAGCTGAAATCCAGGGCTAGGTAGGCAGGATATGCAGATACAAGGTACATAGATAGCTAATGCCAGATAATTATCATAAACTTTATGGGACAAAGACAATCCAGAGGAAATTTCTGATCCCAGAATAAACGTTACTTTTCCTCTACAAAATTTGATACTATTTTTAGTGTATTCACACACAAATACACACACAGATATGTCTAGTCAGAGAGATGCAGAGGCTCGTTAGTCTCTGCAGATACATTTTCTCCCAAGGTAGCTATCAGGTAGAAGGTCCTGGCTGTATGTGGCCAAGGCTTCAGAGTCTGGGCTTTGGGCCAACTTCCGGTGACCTTCAGATAGCTGAGTCAGCAGCTGAGTTCCGGTGCTGACGCAGCAGCTATTGTATAACCACCGATGTAACCACTTCCAGTGACTGATGTAATTCTGGGCTAGAAGCCACCTTTGTGTAAGAAGTGTATATAAGCCCATGGCACTGTAAAGCAGTCATGAGAGTGTACCACCAGCACTCTTAGCCATGCCGCTGCAATAAAGCATGAAAAAGCTCCCCAAGGGTCCACGGAAGTTCTTCGTCACTGTACCTGCCACCATACCCGCCACCACCGTACCAGAGCCTACCTCACTACAGGAGGGTCTCGGAACCGATATCTGGCATAGTCAGCAGGATAGTGAGGTGAGTGGACCCTCTGCCCTGGTAGATATGGTGAAAATGTGGCCCTCAATGGGAATGTGGTTCCCAGTGGCAAGGTACTCACGGCCTGGGGGCCACATGAGGATTGGTCACAGGTTTCCACAACTCCAGAAGCCATCGCCAAGGTGCTGCAAGCGCTGGAGGAGCAGATTCCCGCTGGCCAGCAGGATGCAGCCTTCTGGGTGCCATGGCTGTTTCTTACGATGTTGCGGGAGTAACAGTGGGAGGTCCTGGAAGCCCAGTCACAGTGTGGCAGCTGCAAGAGACTGTGGCAGCTGCGATAGACTGAGAAGGACCCGGATGTCCACCTGCGAGCCCTGGAGAAAGCCTTGGTGAAGACAGACGAGCATCTCCTGATGCCGGAGGACGGAACCCAGATGTCCATAATGTCTCCCGCAAGTACCCCACTCCTATTGCGTGCTTGCCCAATAATTAAGCAGAAGATGGAGAATGAGACCCCCGTACCCCCTTGGGGTGGTGCTGCCGGTCCAGCCCAGTAAAGCAGCAGGTTACCTGTCTCCCGTATACTCCTGAGCAGCTATGAGAGTTAGCAAAGCAGATGCATCAGAAATGGAGAATCCATTCCTGCTTGGCTTTTGTGGTTGTGGGATGATGGCATAGATAATCTCCAGGCGATGCCTGAGGAGATGGCTCAGCTGAGTGCCATTACGATGCATCCCTCTATCTGACAGCATATCCAGAATGCATGCTGGCTAGGAGCCAGAATGTAGGAACAGCCAATCATCAATTGGCTAAGGGAGATTATCTAAGGGAGATTATTAAGACTATCTGGAAGAATGTTGAACTCCCAGGGGCCCTGCCTAAGTGGACTACGTATACTGAGTTGGTCCAGGTAATCCAGGAGCTGGGCATGAAGCAGATGGTCTATGCTGCCCAGTATCACTCCCCAGATGATGAGGAATTTACCACCCACATGAAGGTACTTACCACAGCACCTCAAGGTACTTTTGCTTCACTAGTCACCCTCCTTATGCCCTATGAAAGGCAACGAGTATATGATGTCACTTCTGCCATCACAGCACTGGGTGACATGGAGGTGTGCAAGTGGGAGAAGGGGATCTGTACAGTACAGCAGGATAAACCAGCCAGACCTCACAACCCCCCAAAGAAGATGGGGGGAGGACCTACAAAGGTATCTCATTTTCAGATATGGGCAGATCTCATAGCTGCAGGGGTGCTGCCTGAGAAAATAGACCACTAGCCGAATTATGTCCTCCTATCACTGTGGCAGGAGTTGACTCTGGAACAACAGTATACCCAGATGCCTGGGAAGGGACCAGGTAAGAATAAGAGCAAGGAACCCTGCCTGCATCTGTGGGACCTGATCAAACAGCCATCTGGTGCATCAGATGAGCTGTATGACTGATGCTCAGGCCAAGGAATCCAGGATGGGGGGAACCCAGATGACCAGAGGCTGCATGTAGAGCTGTCTATCTACTGATCCCCCCACAATGTACAACATGTACTTGCGTTAATAGAGACTGGAGATGAATGTTCCTTGGTCTATGGCAACCCCAATCACTTTGAAAGTCCTGTCTCTTATATTGACAGGTATGGAGGGCATGCTATCCATATAGGACAAGTGACTTTGACTTGGGTATTGGATGGTTGCCTCCCAACCAATACAAAGTCCACATTTTGGGTATTGTTGAGTATATTCTCGGTATTGACATTTTGCAAGGTCTCACCCTCCAGACTACTCAAGGAGAATTTCATCTGCACATCCACATTGTGAAGACAGTACAATGTGGACATCCGTAGCACCCACCGGTGGCTTGGCTGAGTTCCTGAAGGATAGTGACCGTTTGCCAATATTGCCTTCCTGGAGAACTCCAGGAAACAGGGGAGACTATTCTTCAGTTGGAGAAGGTGGGAATAGTGCGACTCACGCACAGTCCCTATAATTCCCCTGTGTGGCCGGTGAAGAAGCCTAATGGTACCTGGCAAATGATTGTGGATTATCAGGAGCTCAATAAAGTAGTTCCCCCCCATGCATTCAGCAGTACCTTCAGTACTGGAACTCATAGATGCATTGACTCATTGTCTTGGACACTACCACTGTGTTGTGGACTTGGCCAATGCCTTCTTCTCCATTGACATTGCTCTGGAGAGTCAAGAGCAGTTTACTTTCATGTGGGTAGGCAGACAATGGACTTTCCTAGTATTACTGCAAGGGTACATACATAGTCCCACCATATGTCATGGTTTGGTAGCACAGGATTTGGTGACTTGGACACATGAGCCTTCTGTCCATCTGCCCCATTATATCAATGATATTATGCTAACCTCTGATTCTCTTTCAGATCTAGAGGATGCGGCCAAATCCCTGCATTATGCTCTGCAAGCCTGGGGATGAGTGGTCAACAAGGACAAGGTCCAAGGGCCTGGCTTATCTGTCAAATTCTTGGGAGTTATTTGGTGGGGTAAAACTAAGGGGATACCAGAAACTGTAATTGACAAGATCCAGGCCTGTCCCTGTCCTATGATGGTAAAGGAATTACAAACTTTTCTTGGTTTGCTGGGGTACTGGAGAATGTTCATACCCCACTTAGCCCAGATGTGTCATCGTTTGTATGCCCTTGTGAAGCAGGGTTCTACCTATGACTGGGGAGATGCCCAAGAGTGAGCATTTCTAGAAGCCAAGCAGGCTGCAGCCCAGGCACAGGCTCTACTTGTAATAGATCCCTCAATGCCATTTCAGTTGGATGTCTCAAATGATAATGAGGAATATGGATGAGGCCTGTGGCAAGCCCAGAGGAAACAAAGGATGCCCCTAGGGTTTTGGTCTCAGCTGTGGAAAAGAGCTGAGGTATGCTACTCACCCACAGAGAAGCAATGCACAGCTATGTATGCTTCTCTGCAGGTTTGTGAAGCCATAACAGGGGAACAGCTCATAATAGTACGCATTGCTCTTCTGATTGCTGAATGGGTAAAGTCGTTGTTGAAAACTCTGAAGTCAGGGGTAGCGCAAGCCTCCACCCTTGCTAAGTGGGAGACACACCTTGAGCAGCGCTCAAAGCTCTCTGGTCCTCTTGCTGAACAATTGCAATCTCTCCTAGGCAAAGGCAGATTTAACAGCAGGCACACCAGGCACGCTGGGTGCACACCCTGGGACCTGACTTCTGAAGGACCCCACAAAACCCCAACTTTACGCTTTTTTCTAATGACACCAACTTTGGTTTCATATGTGCAATTTTAACTACATACAAGTTGTAAACTTGCCTCTGCTCCTAGGCCCTATCACATTTCAGCAGAGAGAGGGGTCATCCTTCACGTCGGACCCCATAGACCCAAGCCCATTCTGGCAAGGCCAAGGTGCAATACCCAAGGATGCTTGGTATATGAACAGTCCCAGTTGGGGAAATACCCCTACCTGGATGGCCGTGGCCTTCTAGCCAGATACAGACATATCTGGCTTGAGACGGGTCTTTGTCAGAGTAGCCAGTGGGCTGAGCTCCATACAGTATGCGTGGTTCTTACCAGAGAAACCAGATCCATAACTATTTGCACGGACAGTTGGGTTGTATATCATGGCCTGAACTTGTGACTCGCACAGTGGGATTTGCAAGACTGAATGATTGGGCAACAGCCCTTGTGGGGCAGGGATATGTGGAAGGACCGCTGGGAGAGAGGTTCTCAGGTAGGGGCTATGATTTATCATGTCTCAGGTCATCATCCCCTACAAATGCCAGGAAATGGTGAAGTTGATGCCTTGGCAAAGGTACATATTTTTCAGTTTCTACCAGCGGCCTGATGGCTTCATCAGTGCTGCAGCCATGTTGGCCCAAAAATGCTATTGCTAATAGCGCAGAGGTATGGCATGCCATTAACAGAGGCTGAAGCAGTAACAATCACCAGTGAATGTAAATGGTGTTCCTGTTTGCACTTATCATGATGATGCCTCCCCTACCAAGAAGGTACGGTGAAGCAGGGAGACCAGCCCCTGCAACAATGGCAAGTAGACTACATCAGTCCACTTCCCAAGGATCATGGCTATCAGTATGCCCTGACAGCCGTACATACTAATATAGACCTCTTGTTTGCTTTCCTGGTTACCTGGGTGGATCAGCAGCATATGATTAAGGCCATGGAGTATCATGTGCTTGCTATGGATGACCCTTGAGTGTTGTCAGTGATCAAGGGTTACATTTCACAGGGTCTGCAGTCCAGCGGTGGGCTGAGCAGGAAAACATAAGATGGACTCTGCATGTACCATACTGCCCGCAAGCAGTGGGTATGATTGAATGGTATAACGGAAGCTGAAAGCTCTAGCACCACATGAACCTTCCCTCTAGGGGTGGGCTCATCAGATAACGTTAGCCCTTTGAGTCCAAATGAGCAGCCTCATCAGACAAGCTACTTCCTCCGGGAATTGGTAGAAAAGGGAAGAGCATTCCCTTTGCACATTAGTAGGAAGCAGAGTGATCCTGCAGTGTGCCCATGAGTGGGAGCAGCTTTTCTCCTTTTACCTGCACCATGGACTTTGCACCCGAATACTTCAGTGGCATAGACCTGGCCATGGTCCCTTGAGACAGAGCAGCCTAGTTAGCTTGCCATAGTCCAACCTTGGGGTGTCAGGTGTGCCTGACATTTGCAGGTGCACACCTGGCTGTGTACTTTCCCCAAGCCTGTTCGGGTAACTTAACCTAAGGACAAAGAAGTCATACAGAAAGGGGAACTATGCTTAGCTCTTTGGCCAGTGCCTTTACTTCCCCTTGGAATGTCAACCCCGCCTGAAGTGAAAGGTAGTGGTTTGCAGGTCTGGTATGCACACCCTGGGCAGCCAGCCATTGTCTTGGCCCAGGACAAATGCATAGCCTGCATCTCACCAGAGGGATGGGATCTCCCCCTCATGGTTTCTAAAGCATATCTTTCTTTCTGACCAGGTTTAACCTGGGAAACTCAATAGCCTCATAGGCTCATATGTACATCCAGGTGCATAATGTCTCCCGTTGCTGGGTCTGCACTGAGCTTCCTGTGGACACTGCAGGAGGATTGCCCTGGCTCATCGCTCCTGCTGCACTGACAGAGTGGCAGCAGCTACAGGAGGACAATTGCACTTCAATGGCCTAGACCACCCATCAAACGCTGTTGAAGCCCTCCTGCAAATGGACGATGGGAATCCAAGTCCTTGGGTGGGCTATGCTATGGACAATGGTTGGGGATGGCTTTTGGCTGAGCATGTTGACATTCATGTTAAAGCACCACACTGTATAGAGCAACGTATAGGGAATACCAAGCAACATGTAGGGTGGATACTGAAAGCTCTATGCAATTCCACCATAATTCACACAGCCACAAATACTTGGTGGGATGGATACCCGTATACGGGAACCAAACCCACTGATCTCCTCCCCGCTGGGTATCAGTGGATCTGTGGCCACCATGGATGGCCATATCTACTAGCCCAGTGGGTTTGACGTTGAACTTGGGAATGTCCCTATATACAGGGGAGAGTATTAGCTACCTTGTCCCCAACTGTTTCCAATTGGAATACTGTCTATCACAGGTGGCATCATGAGAAATGAGCCCCCTGGTGGTTTTATCCATTAGCTCCCTTCCTGGTGGAGGAACAATCAAGGTAGAATTAGAGATTGAGGCACCAGCTAAACATGTTTCTCCGGCTCTCAACCACACTCGTCGCACCTTAGCTTTGATGCTAAACAAGACTACCCAAATGCAGAAGGTAGTGTTGCAGAACTGCATGGCTTTAGATGTACTCACAGCATCCCAGGGAGGAACTTGTGCTCTCCTGCATGTTGAATGCTGTATGTACATCCCTAATCATCAGGGTGATATCCAAGATGCCCTCCACAAAATAGACAAGGAAGTGCAAGATATTCAGGCTTCTACAGAGGACTCCTTACTGAAGTGGTGGCAATCCTTAGGGACGACCTGGCACTCGCCATTCTAGCTGGCATATTGCTAATAGGGTGTTGTACTCTATATTGTTGCTGTGGGTTGTGGGCCCAAGGAGCAGGTCTGATGTGGATCCATCATTTGAAAGCCATAGCCACATAGGGGTGGAGTGTCAGGGAGAAGGTCCTGGCTAATTGTGGCCAAGGTTTGAGAGTCCAGGCATTGGGCCAACTTACAGTGACCTTCAGAGAGCTAAGTCAGCAGCTGAGTTTCAGTGCTGACACAACAGCTGTTGTATAATCACTGATGTAACCAGTTCTGGTGACTGATGTAATTCTGGGCTAGAAGCCACCTTTGTGTAACAAGTGTATATAAACCCATGGCACTGTAGAGTAAGCGCGAGCATGTACTGCCAGCACTCTTAGCCATGCCACTGCAATACAGCATGCAAAAGCTCTCCAAGGCTCTATGGAAATTCTTCTTTGCCACCATACCCACGACTGTACCAGAACCCACCCACTACATGGGGGTTTCAGACCCAACAGTAGCTGAAACATAAAGTTTTCTTATGGATAACAAGGCATAGTCTCAGAAATGTCTTTAATCCATCCCAGCTTGTGATCAGTGCTTCATCTCATTACAAGAAGTACAAATTTACTTATTCATTCAGCTATTCACTCAGACATTGACTATTTAGCTCTTGCAATGTATTTGACACTGGAAGTTGCTACAGATACAAAGGATATGGAGGATACAATAAAATAGTAAGGTCAACACATCTGAAATTACTGAAAAGGCAAATTTGAATACTACTCATCAATGACAGCTTTCTCACTCAAACTCTAACATTTATATAATTTTTTTAATTCTCACCCAAGGATATGTTCAGTGATTTCAGAGAGAGTTGAGAGAGAGAGAGAGAACATCAATGTGAAAGAAAAACACTGATTGGTTGCCTCCTGTATATGCCCAGAATGAGGATCAAACCCACAGCCCTTTAGTTCTTAGGATGATGCTCCAACCAGCTGAGACACCTGGCTGGTGAGGACCAATCTCTGACTTTATGAGCCAGTATTATGATGACTATTAAAAGATGGGATTTCCTGTTAATGTGACCCAGGATACATACAGAATGTAGAATGTTTGAGAAAATAGAATATCTGATTGTAAGCTGTCCCTTTTCAAACAGCACATTTCTGACCACTCACCATACTCTTTGGAAATGATGGCATGCTAGTATAGATTATCTATTGCTTTGTTTATTATTCACTACTAAATTATAAAAGCTTTGAATATAGGGAGCATATTCATTCTTCAATGGCACTCATATGTCCATACTCACTGTTACAAGTGATAATTGAGAAAACATTTATAGCCTGTTAATGAAAATGACATATTTCAGAATAAATCACTGTCATCATCCAACTCACAGACTAAGTTAAGTTTACTTGGAATTTCAAATTTCTTCTGTTTCAAAACTGTTTATTTCAAGCTAGGTCTGCATAGTTTTCTGTATTGAGAAAGACAGTTGATAATTTCAACTAGTGAATCATTTAGCAGTATTTCTCTTTTTTATACTCTGAAGTGGCATTCTACTGGTTTGCTTTAGAGCTGTGGTGTTATGAAAAAAGGTAACAATTACATACATGGAAGAGTTTATCTGGGAAATTGGTGAGCTAATAAATTCTGGTGAGAGAGAATAGTGAAATAATTTGAAAGACAGGAGTGTCTGAAAAAGGTGAAACTCTTTTTTCCAGATACTATTTGGATCTTTTTGACATGCAAAAAAATCAATCAATTTCCTTTGAAAACATCCAAGTTTCTTTCTTTCTTTCTTTCTTTCTTTCTTTCTTTCTTTCTTTCTTTCTTTCTTTCTTTCTTTCTTTCTTTCTTTCTTTCGTCCTTCTTTCCCTCCTTCCTTTTCTTTTGCTTCCTTCCTTCCTTCCTTCCTCCCATCATTTCTTTCATTCTTTCCTTTATTTCTTAATTTTTTTTGTGGACTGCAGTCAGCCCATAGAGTTAATACATACTTGGACCTAACACGAAGGTGACTTTGGTAAATTACATACTAATGCTCTTACCTCGAGAGAAAAATGTTTCTTATGCATTACATCTTTATGCAGAATACTATATGTATATTTTGAAAGCAAAGAACCTTTTAATAAAAAAATTAAAATCTGTCATACTGTCTTTCCAACAAATCCAAATCACAGCTCTACCTAGGGTTGCAGCAAGAAAAAATTAGATATTCTTGTCAAAGACCCAAAGGTCTGAAGTTTGCATAGTATACCTCAAACCTGGAATAACTTCATCTATATTCTCTGGTGTGATATGTACACACACAGTACATATTGTTGATATAAATCCTTGTTTTGCTTTCTGAACTGAAAATCTCCTTGAAAGCCTCAACTGTGTTTACTATATCTCATATCAAGGAAAGAATCTAGATAGAACCATTGCAGTATTTGGATTTTCACTTTGTTTTATTTTATACCTTTTTATGGAAATGATTGTGTAATGTTGAAATCAACTGCAGCTGAGAAACTTCTCTCATTATATTTACTAATTTATATAGCAACTAAAAGGCAAAAAGGAAATAAAAGAAAAACATATTTGGTAATTTCATGAATTTAAAAACTAGCCCTTGGGGAAAATGCATCATTTTTTATTTTGTATCACTGCTGTGTTTAAGAAACCTAAAAATGGGAATTTCATATTCTCATATTTTGACAAGTACTTCACATTTGCTTGAATAAATATTTTACTATGGAAGGAATATGATTAAAAAGAAAAGAACTATTAACTTCTCAGGAACATGAAAGCAGTAAAAGTACACATTCCAGAAAGCAAGGGATGCAGCAGCGTTCAGTTAACTTTAACCGATCCTGGAAAGAGATTTTTCTTTTTCCTTTTTCTTATTTTTAAACTCCAAGAAACCTTATACTTGAATGAAGGGAAGGTGTGCTTCAACTGTCATATTGATGTGGCAGAGTTTAGCTCTTTTCTGAAGAGCATTCATGTCCCAAGAGCATAAGACAATTGTACACTATATAGAAGGCCAATAAATCAATTAGCTCTAACAGCCAGAGTTCAGGAAATGCATTTATTCTCTTGGATGAAAACACAGCTTTTACTTGTAACCATACTTCATATCGTTAAGGTCAATTTTTCACATAGAAATTATATTTAGTGGCTGAAAAAATCACTCATAAATTTTGTAAAGCAAAAAAGAAGCTCTCACTAATGTAGGAGAACAAGTTTGTTTTATTTGTAATTATCTACCTTTAAAGTAATTGAGATTCTAAACAGCAGCTAATAGCCTCACTGTCTCAAATTACTACTGCATGTAACTTTACCTTGCCAAGTATCAAAGAGCTTTTCAATTGCAACTCTACTACTAAAACCTGGGTCATTTTCTAGCAATTAATTGGAAAAAGTGATTAATAGCTTAATAATGGGTTCCTCTGTGTTTAAAAAGTGCAGGGGACATGCATGGGAAAGAAATATGTAATTTTGTATCCCTCAAACATAACCTAATTGAAAAATCAGCAGTTGGTCTTATTTACTTTGGGCTTGTATTTTGAAACCCTCTTTTGATCTACTCTGAAAAAAATGTGTAAATCTGGAGAGTATTTTTTAATTAACTCCTTGGACATTGAACACACTATGAATGAGGAGCACAGGCTATTCTATGGCACCTGCTGTGCTGCAGTCACCTTCACAGGAATCTGAGGGCAGTATGTGTCAAGTATCTCTCTGGATGTGCAGATGGTAGTTAGTGCCCATTGAGCAAGTTTCCCGCTAGAGAGACACCAGAAGATTCATATGGCACACTCCCTTTAGCGTAGCCTTATGATGTGGTGCCTGGCAGACTGTGCACTTCTATGCATTCCTTTTATATTCACCACAGACTCATGTCTGTAAGATATAACTACAGCTTATCATAACATTTTTCCAGAAACATCCAAGGAGACAGTCAGTGCCACTCAGTCAGTTTACTAAGCTGATCGCGAAGTCTCAGGGAAATGGCATGTTGACTACAGCAGTCCCTCTCTATATCGCGGTTCCCTTATCGCAGCTTCACTGTATCGCAGGATTTTAAAAAATACTATATTTAATTATTTGTTGCAGATTTTTCGCTATATCGCGGGACTTAGCAGTACTGTATATGTATGTTGTTAAAGTTACATACGTTTAAGAGTACAGAATAAACATGAGGTTCCTACTTCGCGGGGGAGTCTAGAATATAATATCTGTGATAAGTGAGGGAATACTGTAGTTGGATGGAGAAGAGTCCAGTGAGGAGGTCTCATGATAAAAGCGAAGGAGGGGCCTAGCAAAATGAAAGGGACCAGGACTCATTTGTCCAGATCATTATAACATTGGGGTGATCCATGGCAAGATGTCCTCTTAGATCTAGGAATCAATAAATGTTCCATTGTCAACTACAATTGCTATAGCTGCTCATGGGTTTTTGCCTTAGGTTACTAGAAGAAAGTAAAGGATAAGCTCATCATTTCCCATCACTTTCTTTACATTGTACCTTCCTGCTTCTCATTTTGTTCACGTCTTATCTCAGTTGAAATTATTAATACTGGACTGTTTATTCCCCACTATATTTACATGATAGCTTAACACGAAAGGAAATCAGAACTTCACTATCTGACACTCTTTTCATGGGACCAACATAAAATAAGAAAGGAAGGAGATATTAAATAAAAGAAACAGCCTGGAAATGAGCTCCACTTCTCTAGCTCTCACATACCAGACATACACATGCATTCTTGAACCCCAGTTTATTCCTCTAAGGTTAAATATCCAACTGGTCACAGATTGTTTTTAACTCTTTGCACATTTATTGGAGAATAAATAGGGATAAATGAAAATACAATTTAAAAAAATGGACTTGCTCTCCCTTTACTAAAAGATACACAGTCAACCAAATTTAATCAGCTATAATAGAGTTGGATCAGCGTGCCTGTTATGGGAAAGCCTGCAACTTGAAAAAGAAGATCAGAGTGGATCTATTAGATTGTTATGTGTTCTCAAGCAGACAACTATTCAAACTCAGAAGTTAAAGGCAAGAGAACATAAAATGGTTCAGCTGCAAGAGGATGGACCTGTGCTTAGAACTCCCTGCTGAGCGGGCAGCCTGAAGTTTTCATTTATCCCAAAGCAGAGAGTGGAGAGCTCTGCTTCCAAGATGTGTTGGAGGCAGACCCATATAGCTGCGGTTGTACTATTATTATTACTACTTTCTGTATAATTTTTTGTAGTTTTCCTTGAGATAATAGATTGTTATGCTTGATTTGCTTAGTTTACTTTGTACTCTCTAAATCTTCCCATAACCATTAAATTGTTAGTTTAGTTTTTCATGCATTTAGATGTTTGAATCTGTCAATTTTATTTCCTGGTACCCTAAGGCGGAGATGCCTTGCACACACTAGGCTCAGCTGGAAGTTGCTCTGTCCAGCAGAGGCTTCATGACCATGGTGGAACAAACTTTTACCCAGGACATTTCATTATGTCTGGGGGAAGGAAGGTGACTGCCTCTCTAGTGGAGAACAGCGATTAGACCTTCTTCCCTCATGTCTTTTATTGAGGAGGATACACATGAGAGATGCAAGGTCAAGATTCACGACTCATCAATAGTTTGGAGGTGTTAGGGTTACAGCTAACAATAACAGATTACATGTATGAGTACAGAGGGTACAGTGACAAGTCTGTGTCAGAGTCCATCAAACATCTTGATGCCACACTGGCAGTAAGTGCAAGTTTTCATACATTTCTTGCTAGAGATTGTTTATGTTATATTAAAAGATAAGCAGAGCAAGTTCTAAAGCATAATAAGCATTCTTTAAATCCAATTCCCATGGGAACCCTCTGAGTGACTTTTGGTTATGTCTCCCATGCAGCCTTATGTTGAGACTTAAAAACAAGCACAGCCAGAATGCTGGCACCAGTCATGCTCAGGCCGAGGCTACAATTCCCTAAGTCACAAGGAGCAGTTCCCTATAGTACCCTCCCTCTCAGAAGCTTCCATCCTTGTCTCAATCCTGGTTTAATTGTTTTCAAGCTAGACTTGCTAATTGAAATGGTCTCATCTTGACTTCCGTAATCCCCTGTTCTCTCTTGATTAAATTAATTTTATTAGTTTGAAGGAGTGATCTAATAAGTTGTCTGAGAAAGGGTCCTTGAAAGGTAAGTTGTTTGAACTTCTGTCTGAAGTGTGTGAACCCTACCTGTAGCTGTTCCATTGTTTGCTAGCTCCCATACTTCTGAGAAGTATGAAATATCTCTGATTCTTGATCCTGTGTTAAACTGGAAAATATTATTTTACTCTATGTAACAATCTATAATTTAATTTCAATGTGAGACATTATGAAATTGCATGATTTTTGTTCTTTGGTGAGACTTACTAGTCAGATGTTAGAGCTCTAATGATTTTTTCTTTTCTCATTCATTTTACCATGTGTTTGTTTTCTCTGACAGTTTCTTAAACTTATCTTCCAAATATTACATTAATTGTTAAATTTTGTTATTCTATTTTATACTTTCCATTGCCCATTTCTTATTCTCTGATTAAAAAAAAAATTCTGTAAGGGTAGGCAAAAGTAGCTTTACAGTTATACAGATATTAAAATAATTAATAACAATACAAGAACAAACTCTGTTTCCCCTTCTCACAATGGTAAACCTATTTTTTTTCCACAACTGTATATGTTTTTTTAAATGCAATGTTATATTTTATTTTCTAATTATACTAATAATATTTTTCCACAATTTTCTTTAGCATCAATATTACTTTATTTCTATTTTTATTCCTTATTTATTTTGATGCTCCCTTTCTTTTAAAATTTTCATTCACATTTTCTTACAAGTATCCGTTGATTATTGGCTGTGCTTATTAGAAGCTTATTATGTACAGGAAGATTTTGATTGTCTGCCTTTGGATGCCTTGCTTGCTATCTGACTTGATTGTTTGCAGGGCATGTGAGATAGTACAAGCTTAGCCATAGGCTAGGGTGGGATAAGAATTAGAGGTCTCACTCTTAATTACATAGAATTTTAAGTTAGTCTTCTGTTTATAGGGTATTGCTTTCCCCCTATAATCTGTGCTTTGTGTTCCTGAACACAAGATGTACTTACTTGTTTTTCCTCCAGAAATTAAAATTTTTAGAATCTTAGGTATAGAAGAAATATAGCGCTTGGCTATACGGATAGGAACTGGGATACCTTTCACCCAAATTACTTGTTTCCAGTCAGACACTTATTCTTGTGTAACTGTTCTCATTTAGTATGTTTTACTTTTCTTATAATATTAATACATTTGTAATATCTTGCTTTATCTGAAGAGTGGCAAAGAGAGGGCTCCTTTTTAAATGAAATTCAAAGCATTCTAAGTACTCTAGTAATGCTATGTTCTCTAAGTCTTTACAATAATAATTTTAGTTATGAATTATAATCTCTGTTCTTCAGATTAAATAACTATAGTTTAAGGGAAATTGTGTAAGTTACACAAGATTTCATAGTAAATAAATTGCAGAATCAGCATTTGTGATTGAGTCTCATTGATTATAAAGTAGATTTCCTTTAGCACTATACTGTAATGCCTCCATTAAAAAAAAAAGAGATATTTTTAAATTGTTTCCAAAGCATATTCTAGCCGGAGAAGATTTCATGGACTATAGAGCTAGGTGTATTAGGAATCACAATGATTTTCTCTTGCAAAGGCACCATTTTTCCTTGCCTGTACTTCAGGGCCACCATTCTTCCTATTTAAATCTGTTTTGAAAATTTTGAATTACACTAGGGTATAAGTTATTGACAGAACTTTAAAATTTTCCCTTCCCAGGGACATTTGGATATCAATTTAAACAAAATATCTGATGAAGCTCAGCAATTCTTCAAGAGTAAAATGAGACATATTTTGGGCACATGTAAATTTCTGAAATAAATATGTAGACAGTCATCTATGCTATCTACTTACTTAAGTTATTGATGTTGCAAAAAAAAAAAAAATGAATCCATGTGACGTTATTAGCCAATATGCCATCCTAGTAAGAATAGAAAAAGAGAGAAAAGACCTGTGTGGGGTATTGGTATGACATGCCAGCTATTCAGAATTTCCTCTCAGGGGTGAGCCTGAAACATGCAAAATATTTTATCTCAAGCAGCTAGAATAATGGAGAGAATAGGAGTTTGCTAAAAATATAAATGAGGAACAGTGAGTAGATTACGAATGAAAGACTGTATAGTATTCATGGTTTGAAATAAATTTTTGCAGTCTATGTTAAATCTTATATAGGTAATGGAATGTTAATGGTAATTTTTGCACTTGGAATTCCTAGACCTGTGCTTGATGATATTAAGTCTGATAGAAAAGTCTTCCTTATCTTTAGATATATTTAGTTTAATTTATTAACAAGAATATGCATAGAATTAAATAAACAACTCTAGAGTCACTATAAATAAGATGGCTGTAATTTATTGTTCAACCAGATTTCTTGTAAGAGTGAAAGAGGGGTGTTGGGGCAAAAGCAATAAGAGGAAATCTCCCAAGCATGTTGGAATGTATAGTTATCTTCTTTAGGGTGAAGATGGGAAAAGGAGGTAGGATATAGTAAATAAAAAGTTGTCTGAATATTTTCAGGAAAAGAAGGAAAATGGGAAGAACAATGACTCATTATAATAAAATATTTGGTTTATTAATTCAAGATTTTTAATGAATCAAAATAACATTTTTTTCTGATGTATATCTTTCTAGTTTTTAAATATCTTACTTTAAATAAGTGAGAGTGTGCTTTTGTGAATCCATATATTCAGGGATATTAAATAGCGATATTTTTGATGATTTAAAATTTCTGCTTTCATTTGGCAAGAGAAATATATTGGGTTGGCCAAAATGTTCATTTGTTTTTTCCATAAGACAGCTTTAGTAGAGCTTAGTTGTCTTTAATTTCATTCAAAACAATTCTGTTAGATTGTATTCTGATAGCTATAATATCAGCATGCACTTAAAAAAAAACATCAAAATTGGTGAATTTTTGTGGAGTCATTTTAATATTGAAGATGGAAGAAAATATGCACCATTTTTGGCACATTATGCTTTATTATTTCAAGAAAGATAAAAATGCAAATGAAATTCAAAAAAAAGAAAAGATTTGTGCAGTGTATGGAGAAGTTGCTGTGACTGATGGAACATGTCAAAAGTGGTTTGCAAATTTTCATGCTGGATATTTCTTGCTGGACAATGCTCCACTGTTGAGTAGACCAGTTGAAGGTGATAGTGATCAAATTTGGACATTAATTGAGACCAACCAACTTTATATCATGCTAGAGATAACTGATATATTCAAAATATCCAAATCAATAAAGTTATTGGTGAAAATAAAAAATGTGGTTTTATTTTATGGAAAAATAAAAAAACTAAACAGACTTTTTGGCCAACCCAATATTTAATTTAACTCCTTTAATAGTTAGGGCCAATGACAGACCTTGAGTTTATTGTTTCATCTGGTTAGGTGCCCAAGATGTATGCTGAATAATCATTTAGTAATGTGGAATACCATAAAAACTGTAAGTTGAAAATGAAATGTTTTGTTTGAAGAATCATTTAATCCTTTGATACACAAATTTCACTCAAAGTATTTCTCTGCCTTTTATTTGAGCAAGGCCAACTTGTTTACTAGGCTCAGTAGGCACAACAGCATAGGCCTACCATTCTTTCAAAAGCCAGTGAAAATCTTTCAATTTCTTTTAAAATTGAGTAAAAAAGAATAAATTTTCAGGTCAATGAAAATGTTTTAATATACATATAATAACATTTGTTTTATATCAATGTAGTCAAAAATATAATTTTTGTTAATTCTTATTAAGAAAGGGGTCTCATAAAAACAAAAGTGTCTAAGGCTTACAAAAGTAATTGAGTCTATCTACATAAACTAAAAAATACATCTACTTCTCAAAAAAGATCTTTAAAAATCTGATGGTATAGTGCTGGAATACACTTTTTAAAAAAATCTTACCTAAGATTTCATTTTAATTTGAGTATCTGAAACAAAGTAACCTATTTTATTTGGGAGTTGAAAACTCTCTAAAGATAATTATCTTCTTGTCTCACACACCCTTATGTATTCTGAACTACTTTCATTTCTTAATATCTTTTCATCAGTAGTGGTAAATATCCTCATGGGGACTAGTAGAGACATTTCCTTAGGGAAAAGTTGAGAAGATGCTCTGAGTTGAAAACATCAGGCAAACCTCTTTAGATTGAGGCATAAGGTTAGAGAGGAGATTTGATCACTGTACAGGTCTGAAAATATACTATAGAAGACCTCGGCTTCTCATGACTGGCCTCCATGTCATTTAGGATGAATTCTAGGTGGCTATTACACAATACTACTTTGTTCATTGCTGAGTGAAATAAATGACTACTCCTCTTTCCTACATCTAAGTATTTGCTAGGAGTTAGTGAAGGCCAGCATCAGACATGGGTTAAAGACTAAACATATGCTGCTGTTATGTTAGCAGTTTAGTAGAAAGCTTTAGTTTTCCTAATAGACATATACATCATACATACTTTTTAAAACCTATAACTACTTATAACATTATTAACACAAATAATCATGTTAGTGAAAAATAATTTAAAACAATGAAACAACATGTATTGGGTTACACATTATCAAACGTTTATTCTTAAGTTTTCACATCAATTATATGAAAATTATTAGAATATCTACTATGTGTCAGTCTGTTCTAGACTATGGGAATACAATGGAGAAAAAAACAAGTGAGGTTTCTACTCTCTAAGAGTTAACATTCTAGTGAGGTAGAAAACAAACCAACAAGATAAATATCAGAAGGTAAGAATTTTAATGCAGGAATTATAAAAGAATGATGGGCTAGAGACTGTTACTGCTACATAAGATTGGTTAATCCAACATTTAGTTTAAGATATAGTGTTCAAAAATTGACAATGACCAATGTGGTTGGAGAAGGAGGGATACAGGGAAGAAGGCTAGATGGTGTGGAACTTAGAAACAAATATAGAAAAAACCATAATTTTGATTCTTATCATAATTTGAATTTATTGGAGGGTATTTAAAGAAGAGAAGGACATGACCCTATATTTTTAGTTTGACAAACTGGATGGATGGTGGTCATCTTGATTGAGTGAATCAAAGAAAGCATTTTGACAAGAAATATTGTATTTTACTGTGTTAGTTTTGTTCTACTGTTTAAGCAACAGAGTGAATTAAGCAGTTGGAGGTGAGATTAGAGTTTCAGAAAGAAAAAGATTGAGTCTTAAAATTAGAATTTAGATTTGGGGACTGGCTGAGGTCACCTAGAGGACAGGTGTAGATAGGAAAGAGAAGAACACATAAGACAGAGTTCTGCAGGTCTTCAAAATTTAGAGGTTGAGCCAAGTGGAAAAATCTAGAAAATGACATAGTAGCCTCCCTTATCTACGCTCTCACTTGCAGTTTCAGTCACCCGCAGTCAAATGTGGCCTGAAAATATTAAGTGGAAAATTTCAGATATAAACTATCCATAAGTTTTAAATTGCATGCTATTTTGAGTAGCATAATGAAATCTCATGCATTTCCTCACTGTCCCACTCAGAACATGAACCATTCTTTTGTTTAGTGTATCCAAGCTGTATATACTTCTCGCTGTTAGTAACTTAGTAACCTGTTTGGTTATTAGATTGACTGTCAGGTATCACAGTGCTTGTGATAAGTAACCCTTATGTTACTTAATAATGCCCCAAAGCACAAAAGTAGTGATGCTGACAATTTGGATGTTCCAAAGAGAAGCAATGAATCAATTTCTTTAAATAAAAAGGTAAGCTCTGGCCGAGTGGCTCTCAGTTGGTTGAAGTGTCATCCTATACACCCAAAAGTTGCAGGTTCGATCCCTGATTGGGGTGTGCATACGGGAAGCAAACCGATCCAGGTTTGTTTGTCTCTCACATTGATGTTTCTCTTCTCTCTCTCTCTCTCTCTCTCTCTCTCTCTCTCTCTCTCTCTCTCTCTCTCTCTCTCTCTCTCCCTTCCTCCCTTCCTCTCTTTAATATCAATAAACATTGTTGGTGAGAATTAAAAAATAAATAAAATAAAATTGAAGATGTAAAAACTCTCAGTTTAATGAAGGAAAAAATCATATGTTGAGGTTCTAAGAGCTACAGTAAGAACAAATCTCCTATCTGTAAAATTGTGCAGAAGGGAAACTAAATCTGGTAGTTTTGCCATTGTACCTTAAACTTCAAAAGTTATGGCCACAGTGTGTGATAAGTGCTTCTTAGTTAAGATTAAAAAGGCATTCATTTTGAGAGTGGAAAACATGAACAGAAATCTGGTTTCGATTGAAGACAACATGTTATACCAGAAAATATTGAGCCTGTATAAAGAGATTTGCTGAAAAGAGTGACATCAAGCCATTTATTGCAAACAGGTGATGGTTACACAGATTCAGGAGTAGGTTTAGACTAAAAAATTGTAATATTTACTGGAGAGAGAGACCACATTTATATAACTTTTATTACTGTAATATGTTTTAAGTGTTGCATTTTATTAGTAGTGATTGTCATTATCTTACTGTGGCTAATTTCTAAATTAAACTTTATAATGGGTATGTATGTATAGAAAAAAATAATATATATAGAAATTAGTGCTATTTATGGTGTCAGGCACCCACTGGGAATAAACGGGGTACTACTGTGACATGAAATGATCATTAATAGAGTGCACGCGCACACACACACGCACACACACACACACACAGAGAAAAGCAGAGTGTGAAAATATTGAGGCCAAGGAAAAAAATTACTTTTAGAGAGGTGCAAAGACTAGCTGTGTCAAATATTGGTGAGGGTTTAAATTAGATAAGACTAGAGACTGAATCACTGGATTTGAAAATGTGGTGATCTTAAGAGCAGTCTTACTGATGCTGTAAGAATGCATTAGACTGAGGTTAGAGTGATATGGGAGGATGTGAAGGTGAACATAGACCTTCATTTCAAGAAATGCTGATGTGGAGGAGAAAGTTTAAAAGGAAGTGGGCTAGAGGGAGAATCATATTCCTCTATCCTTCCCTCCCTCCTTTCTTTCCTTATTTTTAATAGGAGTTTTTAGATAATATCTTTATGCTGATAGAAATGATATTGTAGGTAGGGAGAAACTTAAGGAGGGAAGTAATTGGTGGTAAGAAGGAAGGATCCAGGGTATAAGTAGAGAGGTTTGGCATTGACACCTCATTTATAGCAATAAGTGGGACAGTAGAGCCTGTCATGTTGGTTGGTTATTTTTGTTGTGGAACTATAAATAACTCTTTGTGATGTAGATATGGGCAAAAGAAAATTACTTTATTTGAAGAAGAGAATTCTAACCAGTCAACACTGAAACAACAGAAACAAGAATTTAAAAGTAAATCAAGTAGGAAAGACTAGAATTTGCTTTTGTTTGACCATCTCTTACAAGGAAATGTGAAATCTCTTAACATGTAAATGTCTGAAGATACCATTCATTTGAATAGAGATAATTGAGTAGCAGATCATGCTATCTTATTTATTGATTATGAATAGATCAGTTTTTTATTGTGCAAATGTCACATGTAAAGGTATTTTATCTAAAACCACTAAACCCTTAACATAGATTTTCTTGATTTCTTAAAATGTGTCATAAATAATTTTTTCAAATATATCTTACAGATGCATCTGTCATTTTTATAATTATATAATTCAATTTGAGAACTCATTACATTATTGGAGTACCTGTTTCCTATCAAAGGTTAGCTACTCATACACACCTCCTCCCTGTATCACTATCTTCCTTAGTATCCCGAGTTTGTCCTTAAATGCTTTAATATGAACAATATAATGTCATGTTTGATTGTATATGATCTGTCTTGATACTTGATTTATCAGAATTTTAAACATTAAGATCAAGGATCTGGCTAATTGAAAATTTCCTACTCCTTTTTTAATGCCTAACCTGGTGGTTATAGTATTTTAAGTCTAGTAAATGCTTGCTGAAAAGGTGGGATAGACATGTTTCTAAGGCAGCAATTCCTCTTTTGTTGGCATGTATTTTAAAGATTTTTTTGAAGATGCAAAATACATATGTTAAAAAATTCAATCAATACAAAAGTGAAAGTCATGTAAAGTAGGTCTTTCTGCTCTATGACCCCCTGTAGCCCTGATTCTCTCCCCAGTCATTTCCAGTTCCACTTCTTGTGCATCTCTCCTAGTGACATTCATCTCACTCGGCTGTGGTCTGGGTTGGCAGTCAGCCCTCCCTTTCTGAAGATAAGGTGTGTCTGCATACCAAGGAAAGTTCTCTTGTTCTGATGGATTATTTTTTTCTTCCTTATGTTTCAAATCATTGATTTGATTATTGGCTTTATCCACTCTACTGTTGTTTCCCTGTAAATTATTCTTTATTCCAATTATGTATCCTTCATTTCTGACTTAATCTTTTTTATGTTGTTGAGATCCTAGAAGAAAAAAAGAATCACAACAAATGAGGAAAGTATAAGCAACCTCTGGGACTACTTCAAGAGGTCCAACATTTACATAATGGGGTGTCAGAAGAAGAAGAGAAAGAACAATAAATTGGAAACCTATTTGAAAAAATAATGAAAGAAAACTTCTTTGATTTGATGAAGGAAATAAACATGCAAGTCCAGGAAGCACAGAGAATCCCAAACAAGATGGATGAAAAGAGGCCATTCAAAGACACATCATAATTAAAATACCAAAGGTTAAAAGCAACAAGAGAAAAGAAGTTAGTCACCTACAGAAAAGTTCACATCAGACTGTCAGCTGATTTCTCAAAAGAAACTTTGCAGGCTAGAAGGGATTGGCAAGAAATATTCAAAGTCATGAAAAGCAAGGACCTACAGCCAAGATTGCTCTACCCAGCAAAGCTATCATTTAGCATGGAAGGGCAGATTAAGAGCTTCACAGACAAGAAAAAACTAAAGGGGTTCATCATCACCAAACCATTATTATATGAAATGTTAAATGAGTTTATTTAAGAAAAAGAAGATAAAAGTGATGAACAATAAAATGGCAAAAAAAGAAAATATGTATATATCTACCGACAATTCAATTGAAAAAACAGACTAAGCAAGCAAGAAGAACAGAGACAGAATCATGGATACAGAGATAATTTTGATGGTTGCTAGATGGGAGGGGGGTGTTGGGGAATGGGTAAAGAGGTGAGGGGATTAAGAAGTACAAATAGGTGGTTACAGAATAGCCATGGGGATGTAAAATACAATTAGGGGATGGGGTAACCATAGAACTTATACCTATGATCCATGGACATGAACAATGGTGGAGGGATTGCCTGAGGGAGTAGGAGGTGCTGTGTAGAGGGGGTCAAAGAGGGAAAAATGAAGACAACTGTAATAGCATAGTCAACAAAATATATTTTTTTTAAAAAGTTTTCTTTGAGTTGAGAGACCAGTTTTTTAGTTGCCATTAAGTAATTAAAAATGAATGGATGTGGTTGAGTTTTAGGAAGCATATATATTATTTGGAGTAGATATAAAAAATTCCTTGAAATTAAAAATCATACTTTGAACAGGTCGATTAGTCAGATTTAATTTTTCTTTCACTCTCTTATATTGGTGTAAATATTTTCATCTGTTATGCATAACCAAAAAGTATATTAAACTGTCAAAACATAAATGATTTCCTTTTGGCCACCATGGCTTGAGGGATTTATTTCAAGTCTGTTGTGTACTATTTGCCCCTAGGATGTGTAATCTATATTTTAGGGGAATGTGGCTTACACAAGACACCTGTATTATTTATGTGTGATTAATATTTGCATTGTGGTGAATGAGGTCTTTTGGCCTTACTTTTCTCTTTTAGTGACTTACTCATTTCTCACAAGAATGTAGTCATTGTAATAAAACATTCCACATACTAGTTTATTTTTCAGTAGTGACAAATGCAATTGTTGTAAAATGTGAATTTTCAGTTATTAAATATGGCATCATGAATGTAATTTACTGGACTACCTCTACAAGATGCTTCTATATGGTACCGCTGAAGCTGAAACCAAGCCAATACTTGTTTGTATGAATTTAAACATAAACACTGGTGAACAGCATCTTTAAATCACAATGCTTAGGCCAGCAGACCAAATTTTGTGTTTCCGGAAATAAATCAGTACACTTTAGAACTAGTTCGTTATATGGATGCCTAATAAAATGGTCTCATTGTAATTTGCAAATTTGCAACAAATTATAAAGATCCTGGGTCATCCCTGACAGATAATATCATGTGCCAAATTAGGACATATTTCAAAGTTCTTTTCTTTGGGTCCTAAGAAATAACATTTTTTGCAACTTTCTTTTAGAAAAATTACTTATGTCAAAAGAGTGAGGAATTGTAAGAGTTCCAAAATCTACAAGGCTAAAATTCAATGAAATATTAATTTTACCTGCTGGAGCGGTCTTCCTTCACAATACTATTGTAAAAACATATTACTTTCAGCATTTATTAAGCAGATTTGTTGGCATATGGATTATTGAATATAAAAGAAACACATCATAAAATGTCCACAATGAGTCTTTTAATTGTGTTTTGGTAAGCTTTGCCAAATGGTGAGAAAACAGCTATAAACATAAAAGGTGATGTGTATATAATTAGACAGCTTCCCTTAGTGAATACATCGAAGAAATTATTTTCGTTGCTGTTGTTTAATGCCATAGTATTTCAAATTTATAAGATGCAAATAACTCTCAAATTTAGTATCTTTTTTTCTTTGTATCATGTCCATTATTAGGGCTATGGCCCAGTTCTTATGCTGTAATATTGCAAATGGTAAATACTTTGGAAAAATTTTTTTCTTAGTATTTCAGAAAAGGTATTAGAATATGCTTTTACTAAAGGTGTGATAGAAGAATCTCCCATGTAAACATTGGCACTGTGACATATTAAATACCTTTCAGCTATACATTAAAATTGTAAAAGTGCTCTGACTTATTGAGCTTCCAGAGGAAGTCATCAAGAGTATTAAAGAAAAAGATGTTGATTATTACACTAAATTTAACCAGGATACGGTGGACAAGGGCTTTAAAACTTCAGAAACATCAATTAAAGCCCAAGTTGTGTGCAATAAGCATCAAAAATTGATAAAAACTCAAATTTAGGTTTTTAGATTTAGTGTTTAAATCAATCAACTGCAAACAAGATTTAATTAAAGAATATTATTTCAAAGTGTAATTACCTACTGGGATTAGAATGAACCTCTATTGCCCATAATGTTCTCCTACTGTGATCCCACACTGAAAAATGTTGAGTTTTAGATTAATATGCATCTTGTAAGTACAAGTCCTAATCTCAATCTTAAAGGACATTTAAAACACACTTGGAACCTTCTATGCAATCAAGCCCAGTGTGACTACTCTGTCCACCATGCTAAATTTGTGATTACATTTTTTATGTGCATGATTTAAATCGCTTTAGCAGCAGTCCAGGGAGCATTTTACCCTGCATATTAATTACACAAAGGCTTTGTCATGTGCAGGTCTCAGTGGTCATGGTCTGTAATCCAGCTCATTTGAACTGTGAGTACAGTTTTTGAGCATGCTGTGCACATCAAGCCCAGCTTTAAAGCTAGAATAGTCTGAGATGGTTAACAGGTATGGTTCCTGCTTAAGGAATGAATGCCATTTATTTAGTGACATCTGCAAGCTAATTGCTTAAAAATCTGAAAGTGAATATGTGTGCTCAGAAGACTGTTATTAATTTATAAGGAATGAGACTCCATGTCACAGCATTCCAGTTTCTACAGTCTCAAACTAGCAGTATCCAAACAATCATATGACTCCTTTATAAAATTCTTCATGTTATAAAAAAAGAGCTCTGTCCCTCTTTAAGTTTCAATAATTTTATCATCATCAATATATTTTCAAATTTAGAGCCATTTAAAATTGTATAATTTCAAAGGGAATTAAATAAATATTTTCAATATGTTTGTGTATACCTTCAAATAACAGTAAGCAAAAAATTTACAGTTAAATATTTAAAAACCATAGTATCTCAACTGAAGAATTTCTAAATATTTAAGACTTTTTAATATATTGCTTTACTATAACAATTTGCCCCTAAAAGATTAGAAAATTAACATAGTCTTTGTTGCACATCTTAGGGGTTTAGTCATATAATATTAGTATACTATGTATTATTAAATTGAAAATAAAAATGGAAATGTATATCTGATATGACACTGGAGCCTGATGTCATGAAAGTCAACACTGGGTCACAAGCATGAGAAAGGATCAATTATCTGAGTGAATGCTGCATATAAAAACCCAGGACCCATGTCAGAATTTTAAAATCAAAACCAATAAAGGGGCATGTGTATTATAAAAATGGCACTGAGAATTCAGAACCATTGATGGTTAACTGAACAATTTAATAGAAAATAGCTCCGCTTTAATCTCATCCAAAGAAATTTAATGACAAATATAGAAAAGACTCTACAATAAAGGAATAAGAAACGCTTCAAGATTCTTTTTATTGGGAATAACCATTGAATCTTTGTCAACTAAACTAATGATGTTGCAAGCAACCATTTAATTGACACATTACTATATTATCACACTTTGCTGAAAAAAAATAAGGTAAGTGCAATATTTTTTAAATGCTGAATTTTGTCTAAAGACATAGAATGGATAGAATTGGAAACTGAAATACTTGGTAAAGATGAAGTGGAAATTAAAAAATCAATTATTATTTTAAGTTTACTAGGTATGGCATATCTTCTATGACCACCAATATTTGAAGACAAAAATAATCATCTCTCAGAAAGAATGACTGTCCCCATTAAAAAAAAAATGTTTTCAATTATCTATGTATAGTTTTTTTTCCTATCCAAAGCAATTTTTCTTTTGCTTATAATCTCAAAATCTAGTTTGCAGCTAATGTATTTTAAATTCTTGCAATAAGTCCTGGGAAAGTTCTATTTATTCAATATTTTACACACATATTATTTTCAAGCATGTTCCATGTAAAAGGTAATATACAAGAGGGGACCCCTAAAAACTGGAATTATCTTCTGAAGGGCAGGCCCCTTATAGTAGAGGCTTCCCTTGCTAGGTGAGAGTTTTAGGAACCTATTTGTATCAATGTACCAGCCAGCATTGTTATGAGAGGCTGTGCTTGGCTTCATCGAATTTTTTGAAGACTCTTTCTATGCATTTGCCCATCTCACGAAGGGTGATTTACAAGCACACCTGTCCACACTGCACTGAGTGTTCAGCAGTTTTGACTTAAAACCAACATGACCCCATGCCCCACCCTCCCTATTCACCTGATCTTGCCCCAAACAATTTTTTATTTTTCCCTCAGGTGAAAAAATGTCCTCAGAGGGAAACGTTTTGCCAATATGGAAGAGGTGAAACAAAAAATGTCTGAAGCACTAAAAGGCATCAAAATTGATGAGTTCAAAAACTTTTGAGCAGTGGGAAAAAAGTCTCAATAAGAGTATTGTATCAGAAGAAAAGTACTTTGAAGGTAACTGAAGTTTAAACATGTAAGAATAATTACACAATTTTTTATAAATAAATTCTGGGTTTTGGGGGGTTCCCCCTTTTATATGGTGCTGAGGAGAGAGTTTAGCTAAATTATGATCTGTGCCTTAGAAACTCAGACTCTATTAGAAACAATAACAAAAATTTAAAAAGTAGTACGTAAACTTTATAAAAATGAAGAATATTTTTCTGAGACTCTTAGTATTCTGTTATCAGATTCATTTTTTAAAAAATTTTATGTGTTGCACAAATTACTCCCATATTCATTGAAATGGTTAATTTGAATGAAAATATGGGAAATTTGTTATTAGTATTTATAAGAATATGTGTTCTGTGCAAATACTTTCATTTAAGTAGGGTAAGTTCAAGACTTGAGTCGGGTAGATGAATTCTAAACCAAGGTAGAGAATTTTACAAGTTTTTGCTGTAAGTTTAACATTAGATTATAATATGCAAAGAGTATGTAAAGTTACAGATATTTTTGTAGAACTGTCTCAAATTAGTCCTATGGGTTGAGTTGTGTATTTAAAGGACTTTTTGGTGTGGTATTTGAATAGTCAAATGCTACATTGACTTATACTTATATATCATTGTATAATGAAAAGAGTCAAGAGAAATTTGGCTATGCCTTTTAGCAGGTCTGACAGCCTTTGTAGGAGTGTGAACATTCAAGCGTCCATGTAAAAAATGCAGTATTTATGTCTGAACATTTGGGCTCTCATACTGTTAGTAGGATTACAAAAGATTTTGATGTTCTTTAAAAGAAACAGCATCAATGCAATCAATTTTAATATTTCACTTTTGGCATGAAGTTCATAATGAAATTTTAGGGTAAAAATTTAGATAATTCAATCATATAAGCAGCCTCGACACCAATGATCTGAGCATATTACTACAAAAAATACTATTAGGGTGAGACTGGCTTCTGTTCTCTATTTCATGTTTGACCACATTGCTGCCAAAAATTATGAATATTTGAAAACATCTTCAGTGACTGATTTTTTCACTTGCTTAACAATATTTATTATTGCATAGTCATAGTTCTCATTGAATTGTGTGCCCTTTGCAATAATTTCCTAACAGAGAAAACTATTTCATACAAAACATATTTTAAGAGACTATTACTAAAATTAGTTTGAATACTAAATCCTGATGTCATTTAATTTATATATTTTCAGAGAAACGTGAAGTATGTTTTCTTAAAATAGTTTTATTTTTCTATTGACTACCTACAACTATTCATAATATAGTGTAATTCTTCCCAGATAAATTCACAGAAAAATATGCTTTTATGATTATTTGTTTAAACTGACCAGTTCTTTAAAAAATATCTTTCTTCTTTTAGAACTGGTCCAGAGTCTGATAATCTGAAGTTAAAATGCCCTTTCTGAGTTGATGGATTTTTGTTAATGTACTTTCTCTTGTTCACATAACAGAGCTGTGCATTAATAAAAAATCTGTAGATTAAAGCAAGTTATTTTTCTAATAAAAAAGGCTCCCTAAATATTTGGCATTTTGAATCAAATTTTAATGTTTCTAATTTTGAAACCTCAGCATAAAACTGTTGATGTGGGTCCCCTTTGATAAATTATAAAGGTAAACTTTAATGAACATTGAATAGGATCACCTTTGCTACTTGGGGTAATAGAATAAAATAAAACAAGCAAACACATTTTTCTTACTGCCACATGCCTCTCCTTAATAATAACTTTTGTCTCTTCTGCAGAAATAGATGCTGTGTAAGTCTCATTAAATTACCTGACTGATGGAATAAATACACAGCCCATAGCTCGGCAGTCCATAGTAAACTGAGCGAGGGTCTTGATATATCAGAGTTCTGCTTATTTACACATGCCTTGGACTCTTCTCACAGATATGTAAATTATTCCGGTTAAAACTAAATGCTAAAGTCTACACCATTAGTCTTCCACTTCATGATCTCCACATGGGGCTGTTAGAGGGATAATGTACCATACAATACACGGTTTACTTTTAATTAATAGAAAAAAATGTGAAATGAATATTAAGTGTAGCTTAATGTGAAAGAAAGCTCAAAGCAGTATGATGGTTATTTATTTATTTATTTTAAAAATATTCAGCCCTGCTTCATCATTAGAAAACAAGTAATGCATTACCGGACTGTAAGCCTTGCTGGAGGCTTTGGAAGCAAAAAGAGCTTGGAGAGGCCTTAACAAACCAGCTAATGGTACCAGGCCTGACACAAAGAGGGGGTGTTTCAGGGAGCAGCTTGGGAGTTCTGTAGGGGCCTTTCAAATCTGAACAGAATAGGGCTGTTTCGCCTGAGTCTCTGTATTCCCTGCTAAGATCGTCTCCTGTTCTATACCATACAAATTGTAGGTTCTGGCATTAAATCTTAGACTGAAAAAGCTCATCAAATAGAGCATTTAATGAAAACACAAGATCTGTTTGTCTGTTTTATAATTCAATGTGTCAAAATTAATAAATAGATTTAGCAGTTTGCAAACAGTTTATCACACTGTTCCCAACCACAGAAGAGAATTTTAATTATGTAACATTATTTATGGCAATGAAATGATCATGTTTCATAATATTTGCCAACTGCACAAGTTAAGATTTAAAAAGAAAAGCTCTGTAAAATAATCACTTCCTCCAGGGGATTCCTTTTGTCTTGTTTCGCTCACCTAGGATAAGGTAAGGACCTCTAGGAGAGACAAAAGGAACAGGACTGACTCTGGCTGGGCTTTAGGAGAAAGCAAAGTCCTCACTGAAGGCACTTATTTGCAAGATTAAAGGATTTGAAGTAAAGCCTGAAATTAGTAACTTTTCATCGCCTTTTACCCAGACAGCCAGTGTTTTGTAATAAAATAAAGACCTTGCACTTTCTAACCTTCATGCCAGACTGTGAAACTGAATTCTACTCAATTTTAAATTATTCATACATTCTTAATTGTGATGTTATCCTTATAAATGATAGTAATGGTACCGTTTAAAACCTAAAACCAGCAGGCACCTGCCAGTGAAACGGGTTCATTTAAAGCACAACCACTGAATTCTTAATATTAGAAGCTATTCGAAAAGATTCAGCTAGGAGAACGTCAGTAAGATATTTGATTTTACACTAAGGAATTAGGTAGCTTGACATGATTAGTAGAATGGAAGCAAAATGCCAGTGCTTAATTTACAGAGAATTTACAGACCATTTGAAAAAAATCACCCTGAGCATGGAGAGTACCTGCAGAAAATTCCACTAACTCTCCTCATATGCCCATTAGCTACAATTATTTTTGTATTATTTAGCAGGAATCAAAATATTGGTAATGTGAGGCAAAGAAGATGTGTGAGATCATGAATAAAACAACTTGCTCACTTTTAGAAATCTGAAAATTTGTGTGTGTCTGTCTATGTGCATCTGTGTGTGAATGTGAGTGCTTAAAAAAAAAAAAAGTTTTGAGAAAGATCACGTAACTGTCCAAATAGTTCTTTTTGGTATTAAGAGAACTGAGTTAAGAGTCTATAAAAACTAAGGTCTTTAAAAGACATATATACCAGAGTCATTTTATTTTCTCCAACATTTAAAAAAATGATGTTGCTTTGAATTCATTTTCAGAATTCTTTTAGTGATATCAACACTTGTCATGGTGTTGGGAGAAGAAATGTCTCTCTGAAATGTGGCCATATTCTTATGGAACATACTTGTTAAAAAAAATTAAAACTTTTTGAAGTTGTGTCATTTTTAGATGGACATTTTTATATGCATCAATTTCTGTAACCTTTTGAGCAATTTTTTTTGCTTTTTTTTCTATTTGTAATTTCACATTAAAAGTCTTTAATAGAAAAAAGAAATTAGCTTTAAAATGTTTTATTCAACTATCAGTTTTCAAACAGACTAAATAACTAAGGAGACAGGTAACAGATTTTTTATGCATCTAACTTTGAGTACAAGACACAAGTGTCTCCAGGATTCTAATAATACTGTTTTGGTATAAAATAATTCTAGCCTGCATGTCATTAAAGGCTTAGAAGAGCTAGTGTTAGTGAACCACACTTTATGTCTTGAAATCTGTTATTTATTCCTGAAGTCTCTTATTGAATTCATCAAGAAAAGTTACTCTTATGTCCAGAGTCTAAACATTGATCAATGTGGGATTTTAACTCTATTTTCCACAAAGCCCTAACCTAAACAGCATTTGTTATTGGTGTTGAGTTGTTGGATTGCTTGTGTCTGCTATGTGGCCTTCTTGAAATGAATTGCTTTTTCTATTTGCATATATAATGACAATGTGTATTTATATATGATAATAAATACATGGTCAGTTAAGAAGCTTAATGATATTACACCATTAAAATAAGGTGTTTCAGATCTGAAATATATAATTTACTTCGAAACTGAAATTTTAGAGTTTTGGAAGAAGTGTAGTTTATATATTTCAAACATGGGTGCTTGATTTAGAATATTGAAATTAATCCAGGGCCTGCTGCTTATTTATCACCTGTATGTTTTTGGACTCACTGAGAAAAAGGTGAGCTAATGCAATAAAAGCATTTAGATGTGTCATGATTCCCAATAACTTTCCATAGTTATGGGCTAATTTGAAGGTCAATTTTCAGAGAAACCAGCTTTGTACATTGTTGTGTATAGCTTCGCCAGCAAATGATCAGGTCATCGGAATATGTAACGGACAACAGACAATGAGAGTAATTATAAAATCAACTTTATTTAGTTGCTTCACTTACCCTTTAAGTTCTTTGTGGGATAATTCTTACCTTGCACCTTGATAAAAATTCCAGCAAGCCCATGACTTCCCGCTAGTCTTTAACTGTTAAAAGAGTAATCTGTTGTTTCCTACGTTTACTATTCAGTTTTAATTCACTAATAAAATTTCAGTTCCAAAAAATAATTTAAAAAATTTAACTTAAGTTAATCTTAAATCATTTCTCAGCCTCTACTTCATCACACAGACATTGGCTGCAAGTGCAGTGGAAGGCATGTCCTCTGCTCTTTCTCCACCATGAAGTGCTGATGTGCCCCAGCCACCAAGGTTGCCTACCCAGGTATCAGAGTCTGAGGAGGTCAAAAGAGAGGAGCAGGGGGAGAGACAGGGAGATAAGACAATTCAATTCAACATGTGATTCTTTTACTGATGCATTATGTCTTTCTTTAAGAAATAGGTAATTCAATGTTGCCTTTCTCCATTACAGCTTTTCTAAGTTCTTCAGTCAGAATTAACTGCTTGTGTGTGTGTGTGTTACCGTGACATTGCATATTTCTTTATTAGGATATTTACCATTTGATACCACAAGTAATTAAAAATCTTTTTCTTTGATCAACTATGAATCACATGAAGGAAAGACAATGTGTCCAGCTTACTCATTTAGTGGGTCTCTAGATCATAACACAGCTTTTGGAACATATAAGGTTATGGCAAATTAAATTTTTTAATCTCATTTGAACAAATTGGATTGATATTTACTTTTCATGGTGTAAAAATTTACACTTAAAAGCCACCTGACCTTCATCGTTCTAACTCTCAGTACATAAATCTTTATGTGAAATGTTTTTAGTTTATGTAACAATTCTGGTATCTTTCCCACATTTAGAATTATATTGTCTGTGAAAACTCAAACATTTAATTTTCTTAATGTTAATAGTACAAATTTCCCATTAGGTAAGTCTTCTTGGAGTAAGAAATTGATTTCCTCTGGATAGTTCTGATGCCAACTTAATTTTTTAAACTTATTTAATACATAATCACATTATTTTATAAATATAGTATGAAAAAATTGAAAAGTAAACAAAATAATTCATAATCCAATTTCTCACAAAGGAATGGGAAAATATTTTAAATTGGCTGCTAAATTTGTCAGATTTGTAATGACCCCAAGGCAACTGGTTGAGAAATGTTCTTTGGTCACAGTACCTGTAATTATGGTAATTTGTAATGTCTGCCATTCTGCAGAAAGCAGTGCCACATATATGCCATCCTCATCCCAACATAACCACTAATCACAAAGTCAGTATTTCATTTTGGTCATTTTAACCTGTGCATGTTGTTTATGTAATTGTACTTATGGTGCCAAATAACAATTCTGAAATCATTTATTTATGTGCCTTGAAGTATGAACACTACCAGTTTTTAAGCCCTCCTCTTGCAAGCTTCATTTCTGCTTTATTGAGATTACGAAGTTTTTACGAGTTACTCATTAGTATACAAGATAGAAAGATTCTATCAGCTTCAAAATTTCATGTAGAAGAAAATACATATAGTCAACAGTGCTATTTATTTTAGTCTATAATGAGTATATTATGTTGCATAAAAGTATTTCACTAATTTTAAATGTGTTAATTTATAATTCTAGAGTAAAAGAATTAATAGCACATCCTTTTCTGATGTTAAAACTATTGGATTAAATTTTGACACATTTCTGGAAAGAATATTCTCCACCTGTCATACTTCCCACATTGGCAAACAAGCTTAAAATAAATGCATCTTATGGAAGACACGGGAATGGGCTTTACTGATGCCCAGCCAATGGATGGGTGGATAGATAGATAGATGAGAGGGGGAGAGAGAGAGAGAGAGAGAGAGAGAGAGAAATTATAGATATATGATAGGTAGATGATAGATAGATAGATAGATAGATAGATAGATATAGATAGATGATAGATATATACACATACACACTTATACATACATTTGGACATTTCATCTTGATTGGCAACTCTCCCTTCAGAAATTCCCACATAGATAATGCATAGAGTGAAGATTACATCTTCTTTTTTTTTTTTTAATTTTTTTATTTTGGTTTTTCAATTACAGTTGTCCCCTTTTCCCCCAATTTCTCTCCTCCACCCAACCCACCCCCTCTCCCACAATCATATCCCTCCCCGTTGTCCATGTCCATGAGTCTTTCATACAAGTTCTTTAATTAAACCCTTCCCTTACTTATCCCCCTTCTCTCCCCCTCCCCTCCCCCCTATTGACTGCTATTCTGCTCTTTGTTCTATTTAGTTCCTTTGTTTGTGTTGTTCTTTAGTTTCCTGTATTAGGTGATATCATATGGTATTTTTCTTTCTTTGCCTGGCTTATTTCACTAAGCATAATTCTCTCTAGTTCCATCCATGTTGTTGCAAATGGCAGGAGTTCCTTCTTTCTTTCTGCTACATAGTATTCCATTGTGTAAATGTACCACAGTTTTTTGATCCACTCATCTACAGATGGGCACTTAGGCTGTTTCCAGCACTTAGCTATTGCAAACAGTGCTGCAATGAACATAGGGGTGCATAAGTTCTTTTGAATTGGGGTTTCAAGATTCTTCGGGTATAATCCTAGTAGTGGAGTCATTGGTTCAAAAGGCAGTTCCATTTTTAATCTTTTGAGGTAATTCCATACTGTTCTCCATAGTGGCTGCACCAGTCTGCATTCCCACCAACAGTGCAGTAGGGTTCCCGTTTCTCCACATCCTCGCCAGCACTTGTTGCTTGTTGATTTGTTGATGATGGCCATTCTGACTGGTGTAAAATGGTATTTCATTGTGGTTTTTATTTGCATCTCCCTGATGGCTAATGATGTTGAGCATTTTTTCATGTGTCTATGGACCTTCTGTATGTTCTCTTCGGAGAAGTGTTTGTTCAGGTCCCTTGCCCATTTTTCAATTGGGTTGTTTGTTTTCTTGATGTTGAGTCGTATCAGCTCTTTATATATTTTGGAAATCAGTCCCCTGTCTGTGATGTCATTGGCAAATATGTTTTCCCATATGGTTGGTTTCCTTTTCATCTTGCTGATGTTTTCTTTTGCTGAGCAGAAACTCTTCAGTTTGATGTAATCCCATTTATTTATTTTTTCCTTTATTTCTCTTGCTTTAGGAGATGTATCCGTGAAGAGATTGTTACATGAGATATCTGATATTTTCTTGCCTATGTTTTCCTCTAGGACTTTTATGGTGTCACGGCTTACATTTAAGTCTTTGATCCATCTTGAGTTTACTCTCGTGTGTGGTGTAAGTTGGTGGTCTAGTTTCATTTTTTTGCAGGTCCCTATCCAGTTCTCCCAGCACCATTTGTTAAAGAGGCTCTTCTCACTCCATTTTATGTTCCTTCCTCCTTTATCAAAGATTAGTTGACCATAGAGGCCTGGGTTTATTTCTGGACTCTCTATTCCGTTCCACTGATCTATATGTCTGTTCTTATGCCAGTACCAGACTGTTTTGATCACAGTGGCTTTGTAGTATTGTTTGATATCTGGTGTTGTGATTCCTCCTGCTGTGTTCTTCTGTCTCAAGATTGCTTTTGCTATTCGGGGTCTTTTTTGGTTCCATATGAATTTATGGAGTATTTGTTCTAGGTCTGTGAAATATGTCATTGGTATTTTAATAGGGATTGCATTGAATTTGTAAATTGCTTTGGGTAGTATGGCCATTTTGATGATGTTGATTCTTCCCATCCAAGAACATGGTATTTGCTTCCAATTATTTGTTTCTTCCTTAATTTCTTTCTTCAATGTTATGTAATTTTCAGAGTACAGGTCTTTTATCTCTTTGGTTAAGTTTACTCCTAGGTACTTAATTTTTCTTGTTGCTATAGTAAATGGTATTTTCTTTTTTGTCTCTGTCTCTGCTATTTTATTGTTGGTGTACAGAAATGCCTTAGATTTCTGTATATTTATTTTGTACCCTGCGATTTTGCCAAATTCACTTATTATATTGAGTAGTCTTTTAGTGGAGTTTATAGGATTTTCTAGGTATACTATCATGTCATCTGCATATAATGAAAGTTTCACTTCCTCTTTCCCAATTTGGATGCCTTTTATTTCTTTTTCTTGTCTGATTGCTGTGGCTAGGATTTCCAACACTATGTTGAAAAGGAGTGGAGAGAGTGGACAACCTTGTCTAGTTCCTGAGTTCAGGGGGAATGCTTTCAGTTTTTGTCCATTGAGTATGATGTTGGCCTCAGGCTTCTCATATATAGCCTTAATTATGTTAAGATATGCTCCCTTTATTCCCATTTTGCTGAGTGTTTTCATCATAAATGGGTGTTGTACTTTATCAAATGCTTTTTCTGCATCTATTGATATGATCATGTGATTTTTGTCTTTCATTCTGTTTAGGTGATGTATTATATTTATTGATTTGCGAATATTAAACCATCCTTGCATCCCTGGAATGAAGCCCACTTGATCATGATGTATGATCTTTTTGATGTATTGCTGGATCCTGTTTGCCAATATTTTATTGAGGATTTTAGCATCGATGTTCATCAGTGATATTGGCCTGTAGTTTTCTTTCTTTGTTGTGTCTTGACCTGGTTTGGGGATTAGGATAATACTGGCTTCATAGAAAGAGTTTGGGATTTTCCCCTCTTCTTGGATTTTTTGGAACAGTTTGAGGAGGATAGGAGTTAGTTCTTCCCTGAATGTTTTGTAGAATTCGCCTGTGAAGCCATCCGGTCCAGGGCTTTTGTGTGCCGGGAGATTTTGGATTACTGTTTCAATTTCCTTTTTTGTTATTGGTTTGTTGAGACTTTCCACTTCTTCTTGATTTAGTTTTGGGAGGTTGTATGTTTCTAGAAATTTGTCCATTTCTTCTAGATTGTCAAATTTCTTGTCATACAGTTGTCTGAAGTAATTTCTAACTATCATTTGTATTTCTGAGGTATCAGTCGTGATTTCTCCTCTTTCATTTCTGATTTTGTTTATTTGTGTCTTCTCTCTTTTTTTCTTGATTAGACTGGCTAGAGGTTTACATCTTCTAAAGATAACATAAGTTACTAATTAATTATATCTTATGTTCATGTCATATGTTTTATTAAACTTTTTACTTTGAGAAAAATGTAAATTTGCATACATCTGTAAGAAATAATAGGGAGAGGCCATGTACCCTTTATTAGGTTTCCCCAATAGTAACCTCATGTAAAACTATAGAATCATAGCATAAAATTGTAGTATCATATCATAACTTGAATATCAATATTAATATAGTCAAAATACAGAGTAGTTCCATCATTAAAAGCATCTCTCAAATTGCCCTTTTATAGCCACACACACACAATTCTCTCACACACTATGCTCATTTCTTATCTTTGTCATTTGAAGGGTTTTATATAAATGAAATTGTGCAGTATGTAACCTTTTGGAGACTGGCTTTTTTTTACTCAGTACAATTCCTGGAGATTCGTTTAAGTTGTGTGTATCCACTATTCGTTCCATTTCTGTTGCTAAGTAGTATTTCATTCAACAGATATACTGAAGTTTGTTTAACCATTCATCCATTAAAGGATGTTTGGGTTTTTCCATTTTTAACTTTTATGATTAAACTGCTATAAATATTTTTGTACAGATTTTGGTATCAACCTAAGTTTTTTTTTTCTTTGAGGTAAATACCCAAGAGTCTAACTGCTGAGTCATAGGGTAGTTAGTTGCATGTTAACTTTCATAAGAAGCTGCCAAACTACTTTTGAGAATGACTGTACCATTTTGCATTCTCACCATAGGTGTATTAGTGATCCAGCTTCTCCAAATGCTTGCCAGCATAGGGTGTTGTCGTTTTTTTCCCACTAACTGTGCTGATAGGTAAGTAGTGTTATCTCATTATTTTAAATTGCTTTATCCTGATGGCTAATTATATTGAACTTTTTGTGTGCTTATTTACCATCTGTCTCCCCTTGCAGTAAAACATTTCTTTATGTATATTTACCATTTTCTAATTGATTTTTAAATTTTTGAGCTTTGAGAATTTTTTTGTGTGTTCTAGGTATTAGTCTTTTGTCAGATGTTTGGAAATATTTTCTCCCATTACGGAGTCTGTCTTTTTATCTTTTTCACCTAAGCTTTAACAGAAAAAAAAATTTTAATTTAGATGATATTCAATTTATCTTTATTTCACTTATGCATAGTACACTTGGTATCAATTATAAAAACTTTTGCTTAACCTAGATCCTAAATATTTTCTCATATGTTTCTTTTTTAATAAAAGTTCTTTTTAACTTTTTCTAAATTTTTAAATATATAATCTATGAGTTAAATTTTGTATAATATGTAAAAGTTAAGTTGAGGTTTACATATTTTTTTTATTAGGGATATCTAATTTTTCAGCTTCATTTGTTGAAAAAGCTAACTTTGCTCCATTGAATTGTGGTTGCCCCTTTATAAAATTTAGTATACCAGACTTGTGTGAGTCTGTTTATTTCTGTGGTTTTTATTCTGTTCTATTAATCTGTGTGTCTTTCCCTCCATCAGTATCACATAATCTTAATTTTTACAGCTATCTAGTACACCCTAATATCTGGTAGAATGTTTCCTTTCACTTTTTCTTTTTGATCAAGAATGTTTTAACTACTCTAAGTCTTATGCTTTTTCACAGAAATTATAAAATAATTTTGCTTATGTATATTTTTTGAGATTTTTTAAAAATATGTTTTATTGATTATGCTGTTATAGTTGTCCCAATTTCTTTTCCCTTTGTTTCCCTCCACCCAGTGACCCCCTTCCCTCCAGTTGTCCCCCTCTTTTAGTCCATGCCCATTGGTTGTGCATATAGTTCTTCTCAACCTCTTCCTGTCTACTCCATTTCCTCCTACTATGCTTCTTAATTCCTGCATCATTTCCCTCCCTTTCCCCCATTCCCCCTCTCCACTGACCCCCCTCAATATGTTCCCCATACCTATAATTCTTTTTCCACTCTCATTGCCTACTTAGTTTGCCTTTGTTTCAATTCCTTAGCTTCTGTTGTTGGTTGTTGTGATACAATTTTTATTTTAATGTTCAGAGTTTTGATCCTCCTTCTTCTAAAGAAGTCCCTTTAACATCACATAGCAGTGGTTTGGATCTAATAAACTCCTTCAGTTTTACTTTGTCCTGGAAGCACTTTCTCTGCCCTTCTATTCTGAATGACAGTTTCGCTGGATAGAGTATTCGTGGCTGTAGGTTTTTGCTTTTCATTACTTTGAATATTTCTTGCCAGTCCCCTCTTGCCTGTAGGGTCTCCTTTGAGAAATCAGCTGATAGTCTAATTGGGACCACTTTGTACATAATTCTTTTCTTCGCTCTTGCTGCTTTTAAGATTCTCTCTTTATCTTTAATTCTTGACAATTTGATTATAATGTGTCTTGGAGTGGTTCTCCCTGGGTCCAGTTGTTTTGGAACTGTCTGTGCTTCCTGAACCTGTAAGTCTATTTCCTTTCCCACGTTTGGGAAGTTCTGCTTCATTATTTATTCACATAATTTTTCAGTTTCTAGTTCTTCTTCTTCACCTTCTGGCAACCCTATAATTCTGATGTTTGTTTGCTTATAGCTGTCCCAGAGGTTTCTGAACCTCTCCTCATATTCCTCACTTTTGTTTCCTCTTTCTGCACTGGTTGACTGTTTGTTCTTTCCCTATGTTCCGATTTGTTGATTTGATATCTGGTTTTTTTTTCCTCATCACTTGTCTCATATGTATTTTCATTTATTTCAGCATGACTAGCTTTCATTCCTTCCCCATCTTGTTCAATATCTTTTGTTAATTCTGTAAGCTGCCTTATGACTATAGCTCTGAATTGAGCCTCAGAAAAATTTTCTATTTGTTCATTGGTTAAGTCCTGTATTTGCTTTTTGGTCAGCTGCATGAATGGTATTTCAATCATTATTCCTGCCATCCTGACCATTTTTGTTTATCTTTCCTTCTTGGGTGGGGCTGTCACACCTCGTACGCTATCGAGGGCAGGGCCCTGAGCACTCATCACAACCCGGTGACCCTTCTCACCACACTGTGGCATTCCTGCCATTACTCTCCACTGAGAGACTGGGAGCCTCCTCCTCCCTCCCCATGGCCTCTGGGCCTCACAGTCTGAGGCAATGGGGGTCTGCCTTCCCCAGTGTTAGAATTGGGAGCTGACGGGTCTTGACTGCAGCCGGCACTGCTCCCCTGGCGTTTCTCGCAGTCCCGCCACTGTTGCCGCTGCTGCAGCCGGCAGCACAGCTTGACCTCTCCACCCCAGTTTCTCCCCTCCTACCCATCTAGATGAGCACCACTTGTTTATAACTTCATACTTTGGACTTCTGTGTAGCTTTATTTTCTGGAACTTCTGGTTATTTCTGGTTTTGCGGTAGTTGTAGTCCTTCTTAGTTGTGGAGGGAGACAGAGCGGGTCAGTCTAAGCCTCCATCTTGGCCAAAAGTCTATTTTCTGGGATTTTGATCAGACCTGCATGAAACCTCCAGATCAACAGAGGGAGAAGTTACACCTTCACTAGATTGAGTATTCCATCTGTGAACTTAGAGTCTTTTTTTCATCAGTGTTATATAATTTGAAACCTAGAGCTCCTGTACCTCTTTTGTTAGGTTTATACCTAAGTAGTTTACTTTTTGGAATATGAATGGTATTGTGTTTTTAATTTTAGTTGATGTTGTTTAAAATTCTCCAGTTTTCCAATGGTGCTCTTCTTTATTTCCCTCTCCCTAATTTTAAAGATGACTGTATAACCATTCACTTTTAGGCAATGATTAGTCTTCTCTTACTATTTCTTACTTATTCTAAAGAGTTTATAATGTAAAATGGAAAGCAGAAATGCATGACATTTTCTAAATCCTTATTTAGCCATACTCTTTGTGAGAGAGAGGTTCAAACAAATGTGGGTGAAATAGACCAGTAGATAAAATAAAAGCTTACACGCTAAGCAATAGTTTAAATGCAATATTACCTGTTTGTTTGAAACTATGGCCTCCATATTTTGAGATGATGTATTTATGCCAGTATAAGTTTTAAGTGCTGCCCTTATTATATGTGCATATATATCTAATATGCATGTGGTAAATGATATTGCAGTATATATTATGAAATAAGAACAAAATATCTCAGAACTTTTAAAAAAGATTTGATTTATTTATTTTCAGAGAGAGAGAAGATGAGTGAGAAAGAGAGGGAGAGAAACATCAATGTGTGACTACCTCTCACACACCCCAAACTGGGGACCTAGCCCACAATCCAGGCATGTGACCTGACTGGGAATCAAATTAGTGATCCTTTGTTTCACAGGCCAGCACTTAATCCACTGAGGCACATGCCATGGCCCTTAGAACCTTTTAATGAATGAGATAAGCAAATAGAAATTCCACACTGTTTTTCTCTTATTTTAAAGAATTAGTTGTATACTCAAGAAGTATGGGGGAGGGGCATAGAGAGATAGGGGTAAGTAGGGGAAGGGTCTAATCAAGGAACTAGTATAAGTGAACAATAAGGCGGGAACTGACTGTGGGAGAAGGGGTGGGTGGAAGTGGGGAGCAATGAGGGAAAAAGTGGGATAACTATAATAGAAAAACAATTTAAAAAAATATGTATAAAACACTTTTGAGACCACAAGTTTAATAACTATATTCAAAAGGTGGTGACCAAGGGGCACATTGTGATATAGAGGCCTGTCTTATGTATTATGTTCAAGCTTAACTTTTCAAAATATTTTTATTGCTATGTTTTCATAAATACCCAATCTACTATGTGTACATAAGTACAGTGATCTTTATAAAATTTATATGTTGTGCTATATTATTCTCCTATTAAAAATTTTACAATGAACTTCCTACAGCACATAAAAAACAAATTCAAATGCTTTATGACAGTCTGCATGATCTGGTTCAGTCTAATTCTCCTCCTTTATTTCTTGCTGATGTCTCCCATATTATCTTTACAGTTCTGGCTTCAGCATTTCCCTTAAATACACTGAGCTGTATTTTCTTCACCTCTTCACTATGATTTTCCCAGATCTTTCTCTGGTTGCCTCTAGCAATTTAACATAAAATGCTTAACATCACCAGCCATCAGAGAGATGAAAATTAAAACCACAATGAGATGCCACCTCACACCAGTCAGAATGGCCATCATCAACAAATCAACAAACAACAAGTGCTGGCAAGGATGTGGAGAAAAGGGAACCATAGTGCACTGTTGGTGGAAATGCGGACTGGTGCAGCTACTGTAGAAAACAGTGTGGAATTTCTTCAAAAAATGAAAAATAGAACTTATTTTTGACCCAGTGATTCCATTGCTAGGAATATACCCTAAGAAGCCCAAATCACCAATTCAAAAGAACCTATGCACCCCTATGTTCATAGCAGTATTATTTATAATATCCAAGTGCTGGAAACAGCTTAAGTGCCTGTCAGTAGATGAATGTATTAAAAAACTGTGGTACATTTACACAATGGAATACTATGCAGCAGAAAGAAAAGAGGAGTTCCTACCTTTTGCGACAGCATGGATGGAACTGGAGACTATTATGCTAAGTGAAACAAGTCTGTTGGTGAAAGACAAATACCATAAGATGTCACTTATGAGAGGAACTCAATGAACAAAATAAACTAAAGAGCAACACAGAACCAGAAACATTGAAATGTGAACAGAATGCCAGCTTCCTGAAGGCAGGGGGTACAGGGGGATGGTGGAAAGAAGGAGAAAGGATTATCAAAAAACATGTATGAATGGCCCATGGACATGGACAATGGTGTGGGGATTGACAATGGGAGTGGGGAGGTAGGCTGGATAGAGGAGGGCAAAGGGTGAAAAAGTTGGGACAACTGTAATAGAATAAACAATAATAAAAAAATAAAATAAAAGTTTCCAATTAAATGTGAATTTATTTATTTTGTCTCCCTTAAACTCTCAGTTTATAGTAGAATTTGTCTTTCTTCTATCTCTTATTCCCTGTTGTTCTCTATCTCAGCACCCTATCCTCTCATTATTACATCTGTTTTCCCTCAGTGACTAAGCTATATGAGGGCAGGGTACATATCTCTCTTGTTCATTTTTGAATGTCATAAAATGGACTCAATAAATTTGTGCAGATTAATGAATGAATATTGACGATAAACAACTTAAGAAGGAATGAAACCAGTTTAAACCTGTATTTGACTTCAAAAATCAGTTGTGTATAGTTTCCCTCAAAGAGTAGAGGATCCTTGAAGTTTTTCTTGACTGCATATTTACTAAGAACCAGTACTGACATGGCTGAAAAATTAAAGAAGAAATGGAAACCAGAAGACCAGAACCAGGGAGATGATAACATTAGTGTATTGTTTTCTCTTTAGACAATGTCTAAGGTACTGCGTTCCATTTAAATCGATCTCTCTCTCTCTCTTTCTCTCTCTCTCTCATTTTGTCTCTGTTGTATTTTTGTTGTTGATGTTGTTTTTCACTAAGATATTATTTATAGTCAATAAAATTCACCCATTTTAAGTATAGTTTGATGTCTTATTAATTGTACCAAATCATGTAAACATTACCATTCTCAAGATATAGAACTGCTATTAGGATGACATTTTAAAAGTAACATTAACTACTTTCAAATATACTTGGAAGATGATCAAGATCACAGAGTGGTTAAAATTTATACATCATGAAACTGATGGAAGTAATGGGGCATGTTTTGACTTGGAGAAAATGTGAGCATGAAATATGACAATGCTTCAAAAGACCATCATTTGAAAAAAGGAATTAAAATGACTTGTCTATTTTCATAAGGAGTAAAACAAGGATTACTATATAAAGATTAGAGATAGGTAGATTTTAGCTCAGCTGAGGAAGGTATTTTAGGAATTGGTGCATTTCAAAATAATTAGCTCCCCATTGTTGCAACTATTTAACCAAAAGTTAAATGTTAGGAAATTCATAGCCAAACTTTCTAATTTAGGTGGAGATTAGCAAATATCATCTTTAAACTGTCTCTGTAAAATTGGTTCAATTAATGAGATTACTGAATGTTGGGAAGGGCAGACAGTAGAATACTCAGGGAAAAGTGGGACTTGAGCTGAAGTAGAGAGGCCTTTGGGGTTTCAATTTTTACAAAGAAAGGTAGGTGAAAGTAATAGTCAGAAGAAAAAGTACTAGAAATGCAAACGTATGCTACAATACATTAACAATTGGGTTGGGTTGTTATAAATAAGCACTTGGATTTTATGGATCACAGATCACTGAAATAAAAAGGAAAAGTGTTATCCTACATTGTTTTTCTTATTCTCCTTTTTATTTATAAAATTGATTTAAATGTAAGAGAAGAAAGATTTTTATATATTTGCACAAACTACCTGGTCTCTTAAGCAAGAATAATTATTTTAAATTTATAAATAGCATACAGTTACAAACAAATATATAATTTTTAATTTAACAATATTGTGTAGGTTTGCTTTTCTTTCAGGTAGATAATGGTCCTTTTTTTCTCATAGTTCAACTGACAAAGCAGTGGTAAGTTTTCTCTATTATTTGCTATTATCCTAAAATTCAAAAGCAAACCCAATGTCATCAGTGGCTATAAGCTGTGATGTGTTTGAAAATGGAAATTTACTTCAAATAGTAAAACTTCATTTCTGTTAGAGTTTTGTGAACTGTCTGATTGTTGATCAGGATAAAATGTACACTATTTTATAGACTGCTATGATGCTCTGGGCAAGATGATGAAAACAAAAGCAACTATTTGTACTAGAAATAGCATGTATCATTAAGTATTTTATTCATGAATATAGCCATATTAATGCAACTTGCCTTTTGCTGAATTTATACCCTCAGCCTTATAGAGGGGCCCTCTATTTTAGCGAGGAGATTTGCCTGTGGATACCTTTCTTATGTATACCTTTTAATTATACATTTAAAATACAATATTTTATAAACAACCAACATAAATATACTGAAGAGTCAATTAAATTAGTAATAATGTTCCCCATCAACTCACAAAAAAATACCCATTAAAAAAACAAAGGTAAGTTATTTCTCATTACTTTACCAAAGAAGATAGATAAAAGTTAAATAAATTACTTTTATATGATTGAACACAGGTAAAAAGCAGTTTAGTAAGTCTTTCAGAATTGACAAGATAATGAAATATGAGAGGTCTGTCTAGAAAATATCCAACCATGTATTATGAAAAATAAAGGCATTTATTGCAGAATATACAAGGTACAAGGAACACTGTACACTGGGAAATGATGCCTTAGTCTCCTTCAAAATAAGCACCTTGGGACCTCACACAGTTCTCCCAATTGCTGTCAGCTGCCCTGTCATATTTTCCTGAATCTCATTGATGGTCTGAAATCTCCTCCCTTTCAAAGTTGATTTTAGTTTTGGAAAAAGCCAAAACCACAGGGCACCAAATCTGGGCTGTAGGGGAGCTTAGTCACTTGGGTGATTTGATGTTTCACAAAAAAACTGCGTGAGATGTGATGCATGGGGGTGGGAGGTGTTGTCGTGATTAAGCTGCCAATCATAAATTGCCCATAGCTGTGACCTGAGTCATACCAATAGCTTCTGCAGAGGAATGTTCAAGCTTAATGCAAAATTTGATGCAGATCCATTGCTCTACTCAGTCATTTTGAATGCAAGAGCCACACCATACAGATGCTGACTCAATGGCATCTACTGCCCCCACTGACTAGTACAGTGATGTCATCATTGTTCATGCATGAGCATTCCAGTACACTCTCTTTGACTGCCAAGTTACATTGATGTCACACAAACCATTATTGTTATATTACCAATGGCTGGACTTTTTCCTGACAGACCTGATATTTTATTAGAAATAAGGATCTAAATATGGGTTTGAAAAATAATCAGACAAATGGGAAGAGTTATGCAAAGAAATAAAAATGTATCTACAAAGTTGTAGGTCTGAATCTTTGAGTTAGTAATCAACATAGAAAAAAAAAAAAACTAGGCTATTTTAGTTTCCTGATGGAGATAAAAGCAATGTAAATAAAAAGCCAAAATTTTTAGACTTTTGTTCTTTTTGAAGGAACTGACAACACATTCTTGGGTGGAACAAGTGTCCAGAATGTTAGGATAAATGAACATTATCAAAATGAGTTTACTGAAATATTTCTCCTTTTGTATAGTTCAGAAGCACAGGCGTTAAAGTGTAGATAGGATCTTTCTCAATTTCAATATTTTCATGTACTTTCACCTTGGATGTAGGAGCAGTTTCTTTCTGATCTTGTTTCTGGGAATAGATTATTTTGAGGTTGGTCATCCAAGCTTGCTAACAGTTCTGTCTTCTTTTAGAATGAGAAATCTTCACATCTGTTTAATCTCTGATACATTTTTCTGTGCAGTAGAGTTGTAATATACCAATTTAGGACAGATTTAGATATTGAATCTATTACTTTTTAGCTATATTACTTTAGACAAATTACTTACCTATTCTGAGTTGCAGGTTTTCACCATGAAATGGGATAATGCTACCCACCTTAGGAAGATTGATACAAAGATTACAGAGAATGCAAATAAAGCCCCTAGTGTTGTATCAGGTATATAACACACAAAGCAAAGGAAGACCATTATATTTATTATTAGGGGAGAAAAAAATTAAAAAATCATCATCATTTTTGGAAGAAAGGAATATGATTTATTTGTTGGTTGTTTGGTCTTATCTGAGATATACTAGATCTAGTTGTATTGGAAACTTCTAAACTCTTGGTTCCAAATATTCACATCTCCATTCATGTTTAGTCATTCATTCAACAAGCCTCTGTTAAGTGCCCATTATGGTCCAAGCACTACCTTAAATCCTAGGTATTCAAAGATGACTAGAGTTTAGTGTAACTCTCCATGTGCTCCCATTCCAGTGGGAGAGACAGATTCATAAACAAACAAAAATACATTAAGTGCACTTGTGGAGGTACAGACAATATACTGTGAGAGCATAAGGAGCAAGCATTAGAACCCTCTTAGAAAAGTCAGGGGAATTTCTAAGCACAGGTAAAACTTGAGTTTAATTTTAAAAGATGAGTATCTGTTTACCAGGCAGATAAGGTGAAGGACATTCCTGAAAGAGTCCAACAATGCAAAAGGAGGAAGTTAAGGAAAATTCTAGCAAGGGAGGGGAATGCACACGACTGAGAATAGTTATTATCACATGGTGGGAGTAGTAAAAAATAAAATTTTTAAAGTGGATAGAAATCCTTATACAATTCCATGGAAACAGAGGTGACCCTGGAAGATATTAAGAAAGAATCAGATACCAACTTGCATTATAAGATCATATGAAGAATCAAATCTATCATTGTAATTTTTTGTCTAAATTTTTCTCCTCCAAACATCTTTTGCTCTTTGTGTAATTACGCTATGCAAGTATGCATAATATATAAGCATTTAAAAACACTAAAACAAATATCTAACTACACAAAACCTAGTTTAACAACCAAGTGAACCAACATTTTTTAAAACCACTTGTATGCCTTTCCTGACACATTCTCCCCCAGCCCCTTTATCTCTGTTGTCTGGAATTTTGCACAACTCTTCTTTTATTTTCCATAAGAACATTGTAGTTTTGTAATTTCTTTGTTTAAGCTCTTCCTTTTGAACCCATGTCAACCAAAGACAGCATTAAGAGTTGTAGTGTGTACCTTATATCTGATTGACATACATCAGAATATTTCCCAATTGGTATTATATAGCACAGAGTCGGTGCGGTGAAAGCACATTTTATGTCAGCACAGACTCATACTTGGAGCACTGGAATGCACATATGTTATCTTTGAACTTCTGCCAAATCTTACAAGAATGTAAAGGAATATGAAAACTATTATGCAGCATGAGATATTGTCATTAAGATCGTAAAATTTTGGTGTTAGTCATTTATACTTTTTTTAAAAAATAATTTTGACTATTATATACTGTTCAAAGATTCTAAATATACTTTCTAGGTCAAATAACTATTTCCTATGTCTTTTTTGAATAGGACATCTTACATAAAATAGTTCCTTTAAATTGTGCCAAGCACAGACTACTCAACAAATGTTAGCTCACGGTGTTGTTGCTGTTGTTATTATTATTGCCGCATCTATTCCTCCAATGATGTTCTACTACTCTATTGAAGGAAATACAGCGATGGGAGATGTTACTGTATAATTTACAGGAACCTTGATACATTAACGGTACAATATTTCTTTCAGTACCTTGATATTTTGCATATTGGTAGGAATTCAGTGACCCTAGAATTAAATTTTTGTGCAACTTTCTTCCCATTTCCATCACTGTAACCATCCCTTGTTAGAATATTATTTCATGTTATTTAAAACATGAAAGCATCAGTAGTAGACATTATTATTGCTCATCAAGATTTCAATTCTTCCTAAGCCCACTGAGCCAGCCCTGGCAGAGCTCTAGGGAGGGCCACAAAACTGATTCTAGCCAATGAAATGGTCACTTTGGGGTGGAGAAAAAGAAAATCATCTTTATGATTAGCCAGGCTCCATTTTTTCCAGTAGTAATCATAGAAACTGTTTTTGAGAGGTAGACGAATAAGATTGAAATACCTTAGGCTTTTATGTTACCACAATGAGGACAGCTACCCAGGAGGGTAACCTGACCTATAGCACATTTTGCACGAACTGAAAATAATTTATGTGTTAAGCCACTGAGATTTTGAGGTTGTTTGTTACCTAGTCTGCCTTGACTAATACAAAGTACTACCTTATTTTTCATGCACAACTAATGCTGGCATTCTTGTCTTTAAAAAAAAAAAAAAGAGCACATTACTCATTTTAACAGGCTATCACTGTGCTTGTACTAAAAGGATGAAAACATGGGAGATAAATATTTATTATTGTTGGAGTTTACTTGCTTCTATTTAGTATTCTAATAGATGTTTCCAGATATTTAAGTACATTTAATAAACTGACCATAGCATTTTACCAACTTAACATATAATACTGATCAGCACATAATAATTTATTGCAGGGATTAGTGTTGGCTATGAATATACATATGATTTATGAGGACAGAACCTTATTTTGTACATAACATCAAACTCAACCAGATTTGTTTGTAGATTGTAAATGATTGTGGGTGGAAAGCTCTATTGTTCAGAACTGAACAAACCACAACAAATATTGATTGAACAGAGTTTTTGTTATGTAGCTTAGACCAAGTTATGCCATAGGAACAAGCAGTCTCAAAACAAGCGACTAACAACAGATTTGCTCCTCGTCTGTGTGTATTCAGTCTGAGTTGCGCATGACCATGCTCTGAGTCATTTTCATCATGGGGTCCAGGAGGGAGCAGCAGCTGCTTCCTGGTACATTGCTGGTCCTATGGAAGGAGGAAACAAGATTATTAGAATTTCATGATCATCTCTCTCAACAGTGTCACAAATATCCTTCCTCACATTCCACTGAACAAAGCAAGCTACGTGGTGAAATCTGACTCCTGAAACCTATATAATTGCATTAACCAATGTAACCCCAATAAATTCAATTAAGAATAAAAGTTGAAAAAATAAAAAATAAACTGCATCCTGCCTCCATAAAAATTTTAAAAAAATTTTGTATTGCATACAATTTCAAGTATATTCATAAATAGAATAACAATAGGCCCCCTTATACATCTATTATTCATATTCAACAATGTTTAAAGTATGACCAACTTGAATCAGTTACTAAACAACATTGCCAATAGATTGGGGCAGATTGTATCTTCAGGAAAGGCCACAATATGTTCTGTTGTACAGCTCAATAAGGAGAATGTAGTGAAGTGATTTCTCTAGCTCTCTCTGTCTCTCTGTCTTTCTCTCAAAATCCATGCCTGAAGACCTCTAAGATGACATGTCTGTCTGTCCTGAAGGTGTCAAGCTGGAGAGACCACAGAGAGACTGAGATATGCCCAAATTGTTCCAGTTGTTCTGTCTCTTGGCTATTTAAGTCTTTTTAGCCAAGCACCATCTTGTAAATTTGTGAGCGTTCAAATGCTTCTAGACCCTGGTTTTGAGCTACTCTAACTGACACTAAGTGAAGTTGAGTAAGTAGTCCCAACCAAAAATAAATATTTTGTTATTTTAAGCCACTAAGTGTTGAGGTGGTTTGATAAGAACCATCAAGAAATTTGGTTCAGTTTCCTTCAGCAGTTATTTGAAAATTTTTTACTACATGTTAGGAATTATAGAAGGTTATAGAGATTCAAAAGTAAATAAAACACTATTCCTGTCATCACACAACTTACAGTTTAACAATATTGAATATATGATTATATGTAAAATCATATATAAGAGAATATATAATTTTAGAGACTCTATTAAATAGAGATAGTCTCAATAAAATATTCATTTTTTATTATACATATATCATATTGCCAGACACTATATTAGGTGTTTTACATTATTTCACTAAGTCTGAAATGAATCCCATGAAATAAGCATTAGGAACCTCACTTTGCACTTGATCACAATAAAATTCAAAGAAAATAAGTAAAGTGCTCAAGGTAACCCAGTAAGTAAGTGGCAGAGGTGGAGTTCCTATTCAGATAATGCCTGGCTGCTGTGAATACAAATTTTTGTTGTTGTTTTTCTATAACAGAACTTTGAAAATATTTTGAAGAATCAATTTTAATTGAACAGAGCAAGGTTTACTCATTTCCAAGTTAATTCCACCCCTAATCCTAAAGAACATGTAAAGTAGACTCTCTGTGGTCCACAGTGACTGCAAGGGCTGTTGGGGTCCTCAGCAGTGCCTCATGTCCCAATTGCTAAGGACCAGGACAGGCAGAGAGGATGGGCAGTTTTTGTGGTATGCACACACTCAGGTGTAGGGATGAGCTTCCGGTGCCAGTGTAGTGGTAGAGACCAATTGTAAACACACATGTAGTAGCTGGGGCCAGAGTCAGCAGTGAGGGCCAGGCTAACTGAGGCTGCACTGACAGCTATGTGGGCCCTGGCTGCTGGTGTGCACTCTTGTGGTTGCAGCATCTTGTCAGAGGCATATGCACAGCAGTGGAAGCTGGTGATGGGAGTTTGGACTTGCAGGATGCAGATGCACAGCTGGAAGGGCTAGTTGTAAACAAGCCCAGCAGTGCAGCTCAGTGATAGAGAATAGCCCAGAACTGGTTTCACACATTGCTGTGCAGACCCTAGCTGTCAGAGTGCACTACGGTTACTGTACGGTCTTATCATGTGTGCATGGTAGTGAGAGGTGTCAAGATCAGGAGCATAGATGTGTGGAGGCTACTGCAGGTGAGTCCAGTGGTGCAGGCCAATGACAGAAGGTAGGGCCACATCAGGGCCCAGACGCAACTGAGTGCATACAGAGTGGTGGAGACTAGTATCAGGGGTCAGGCTGGCTGCATGAGGTATACAGCCGGAATGGCCAGCTCCGAGTGCATGCACAGTGGTGTGTGTGGAGTGGTGGGTACCTCCTCAGGGATCTAGGTTGGCATCTTGCACCAGCACAGAGAACTGGACTGGCTGCTGGTGCAGATCCCAGGCTCAGGTTGGGGCAGAGTAGGAAGCTGGGAGGCACTCAGGGATCTGGCATCTGTAAACATAAACACTTGTGGGCACAACATGGTGAGGTCTTCAGGGGGCCATGGCAGCTGTGCTGACATCAGTTTCTTCAGTGGTGAAAGCTGCTAGGTTCTTCTGCAGAGCAGGTGAGTGTGAACCCTATTCACTCCTGCTATGTGGCTGACCTGATAGCCCCTGCCGTTCTGCCTGTTCTTACAGCTGAACCTTATTGATCTCTGAGTAGGATGAAACCAAAGTGGGTCCTTCATCTGGTGCCCCAAAAGGCTGAAGAAGCTTGTTGCTTACCCTGCTCTCTTTTTCTAGGTGGGTAGTTCCCTCTTGTTACTGAGCAGTGTCGGCCTGGAGGATGAGATGATGCAGGGAAAATGAAGCTGTTCTTTTTCTGTTTAGGTATTCTCACATTTTTTGCTTCATTGTGCTGCTTAAGTTTCTGAGCTCCTGAGCTCTTCCTGACCAATCTTTGTTCATGTATAGCTGTCTGATTGTTGATATTTGTGGGCACAGAGGCTGGGGCCTCTCCTACTCCATCATTTTGGCCCCTTTGTTTTTTTCTTGAAATAATTTTCTTTGTTTGGCTTCAGGGATACAATATATCTAGTATTTCCTACTTCACTGGTCTATCCTTCCCAGTCTTCTTTGTTTACTTTCTTTGCTCCACCTCTAACATGGGAGGGCCTTTGGGGCATGGCTTTCCTCCTTTTATTTTGTATATCTGTATAAGCTCTATAGGTGAACTCTGTAGTCTCAGGGCTGCTGTGAATTTCAAATTTATCTCTAGTGCTAACTTGGCATTCTCATAGGTGTTATTTTAAGACTCTAGAAGTCAAAACATGACCAAAGCAAAACATTTATTCTCCTCTCCCCAAAGAATTATGTTCCTCCCCTATTCTTGCCTATTTGAGTAAATGGACCCAAATCTACTCATTGATCACAAAAAATCTTGGCATTATCTTTTACTTCACTCTCTGTATTAGTTCTGTTGCCATCTCTTCTACAAGCATGTCCTGTAAATTCCACATCTCTATGTATATTTCATACCATCCACTTTGAATTTCTGCCACCTCTTTGATGGTTAAAGCCTCCATCCTTTCTTGTGTGGACTACTGCAACAATCAACAGACATGCCCTTTATTTAAACCCTGATACTTCAATTTTCCCCACTGAAACCAAAGAGAGCTTTTAAAATCCCACACTGTTCACTTATTTCCAGGCATAAGAACTTCCAGAAACTTCTAATGGAACTAAGCTTATTTTTGCCTTTTGACCTTTTCACTAACTCTTTCTTTTACTTAAAACGTTCTTCTCATAGATTTTACCAGCTAGCTCCTTTGTGTCATTCAGATCTCCACATAAATATCACATCCTCAGAGAGATCTTCTTAAATCCTCAGTCTAAATTTGCATTCACTATCACACCGCACTCATAATTTTCTGCTAAATACTTATAACTAACTACCTGAGAATCTTTTTGGTTTTTTGTTTGTTGATTTTCTGCTACTTGTAGTGCAAGCTCCATAATAACAATGACATTCTCTGCTTCCTTTTCCTGTGTCTAAGAATCTATTTTTATTCCTGTCACATAGCAGGCACTAAGAAAAATATTATTCAGCCTTACAATAACATACATACGAAATTATAAAATAATTTAAGGATAAATTTACACTACCTGCATTAACAACCAACATCTGAAGAGTCACATTGATAATCTAAAAACCCATGCTATAGATTAAATGCAGTAACTGACTTCTGTTTATTTGAGTAGCTGTGATGTCGCAAAAATCTAGGAAAAAAAAGTATCAGGAGAAGAATCTCACTAATAAGAAAACCGGCAGAAAAAATAATTCATGCAGCCTAAAGTTCCAAACTAAAGTAGAAGTTTACCAAAGATCAGACCTGTTGTATGAATCACATAGACACGTTTTATTAGCAACACTTATGAGTCACAAATAGCAGTGAATAGAAAGAAAGAAAAACAAACAAAGGTCAAATGTTGTTGCTGAAGACAAGTTTATAGTAATCTTGTACTGAAGAGGCAATGGGAAGTGACAGTGTGATGTCACTGGAAGTGCATTATATTGGAAGTGCATCATATTGAGTTAAGGAGAAAAGCATGGTGAGTATAACATATAAATAGCAAACAGATTACCATAGAAAGAAATAATTGACACTGTTAGTATTCAGATTATGCAAATTGGTACACAACTTTACAGAATTAAATCCTCTATCCAAATGGAAGCAAAGGGCAGTTTAACAAATGTATTTCATAATATATTATGGAAGTAGCTAGAAGAAACATCTCACTGGTTAATTCACCAAAGGAGTTTAATATATTTGGTACCAGGTGCACAGTTATTATGAACTGAACTGAAATTTATAGTTCATTTATATAAAATACTTAGCTGAATATTTAAGTTGGTTAACTCAGCTTATTAAACAGTTTTGGTTTTTGTCTGTGTACCCTTAAACCTGTTGGAACTGTTGCATAAAGAAAATAAGGTTTTGCTTTAAGTGATATGAATTTCATTCTTTCCATGCCAATCAGTTGAGGTTGTGATGACTGAGCTGTGCTACCATTACTTAGTAATGTGGCCCACTCTTGAATAAAAATTTTAATAGAAAGAACCAGGAAAACAATTAAAAAAAAACAACTCATCAACATTCTTCAAATAAGTCCTCATCTTTAATATAAATAAGTAGAACAGTTCTCTCAGCAATCAGATGGTTCTTGACTGTTGGGGCCTGATTAGCATTGCAAAGGATGGAGTTGATGGAAGGGGTGTGTGCATGCAGGGAAGAGAGTTCAGAGAGTCTGAGGAGAGGAAAGGATTATACTTAATAATGGATACATTTTTGAACTCCTTAGGAATGTTTTGTTGCCTTGTGACTGCGGAGCACTGTGGGACTTTTCTGTGCTGTGTTTCCCTAGAGTCTTATCATTTGATGGTTACCTAATTAGCACGCAGCACATTCTTGCCTATGTTCTATTTGCACTGCAGATGCTTTCATTTCATACATCATTCACAACCTGCAGCAATTACAAAGTGGTAAATGACCTTATGCGATAATTACACTAATAGATCTGTATTGTTTCATTTGGAGAAGACTGGAGAAATGAGGTGTCTGACATGTATGAAGAGTGGTTACAATTATGTTCTTTCTTTAAATCTGGAACAGAAAGCACGTAGAAAAGATAACTTTTAATCATAAAAGTTATATTATATACTTAATCTGATGGAATTCTTAGGTAGAAATTTCTCTTTAGAGTAAATATAATCTCCCTGCTCATATCTTTCATATTGTACTTTTTACTTAGACAAATAGTTCTTGGATTTATCAATTATAACTGATATTTTAATAAATCAGTAGTATCCTGGACTGTTAAAGAGGATGATTATTTTTCTCTAAAACTGCTCAAAAACCAGTCTTAAAACTAATATCTGTAAAAATCCATAAGTAGGCTATGATCCTAATCTTTAAAGTGAGTGCAACCCAAACCAATAGCAATGTTCCAAAGGTGTGTACAGCCATTAAAGATAAATGCTAATACAGAAGAAAAAGAGACAAAAACAGATGATCTGGCTGGCACCTACTTGCCCTCTTTTCCTTTGATGCAATGAAGCACCTTAGTAAGTTGTTTTGAGATGATTCGTAGAAAGAATTTCTATCATTTGAACACATTAATAAAATAATGTAAACATTGTATAACTAGGTATATACATAGAATTTCTCTTTTTTAAGAAAAAGTAATTTTAATCATATACTTTAAAAAATATAATATATTAAAAAGCACATTCTTTTCAATCAGTGATCATACTTGGTATTTACTAAAATAAGTAAAAAACTTATATTCACAGAAAAACTTATAAATGAATGTTTACAGAAGCTTTATTCATAGTTACCAAAAGTTGGAAGCAACCAAGATGTCCTTCAGTAAGTGAATATCATTCAGTGATATTTTAAAAAATATGTTTTATTGATTATGCTGTTATAATTGTCCCAATTTCTTTTCCCTCTGCTCCCCTCCACCCGGTGACCCCTCCCTCCAGTTGTATCCCGCTTTTAGTCCATGTCCATTGGTTGTGCATATAGTTCTTTTCAACCTCTTCCTGTCTACTCCATTCCCTCCTACTATGCTTCTTAATTCCTGTACCATCTCCCTCCCTTTCCCCCATCCCCCCTCTCCACTGACCTCCCCCCAATATGCTCCCCATACCTATAGTTCTTTTTCCACTCTCGTTGCCTACTTAGTTTGCCTTTGTTTCAATTCCCTAGCTTCTGTTGTTGGTTGTTGTGATACAGTTTTCATTTTAATGTTCATAGTTTTGATCCTCCTTCTTCTAAACCAGTCCCTTTGACATCTCATGTAATAGTGGTTTGGATTTAATGAACTCCTTCAATTTTCTTTTGTCCTGGAAGCACTTTCTCTGCCTTTCTATTCCAAATGACAGTTTTGCTGGATAGAGTATTCGTGGCTGTAGGTTTTTGCTTTTCATTACTTTGAATATTTCTTGCCAGTCCCTTCTTGCCTGCAGGATCTCCTTTGAGAAATCAGCTGATAGTCTAATTGGGACCCCTTTGTACATAATTCTTTTCTTCTCTCTTGCTGCTTTTAAGATTCTCTCTTTATCTTTAATTCTTGACAATTTGATTATAATGTGTCTTGGAGTGGTTCTCCCTGGGTCCAGTTGTTTTGGAACTCTGTGCTTCCTGGACCTGTATGTCTATTTCCTTCCCCAAGTTTGGGAAGTTCTGCTTCATTATTTTTTCACATAATTTTTTAATTTCTAGTTCTTCTTCGCCCTCTAGCAATCCAATTATTTAAATATTCGATCTCTTATAGCTGTCCCAGAGGTTTCTGAGCCTCTCTTCACTTTCCTTACTTTTTGTTTCCTCTTTCTGCACTGGTTGACTGTTTGTTCCTTCCCTATGTTCCGGCTTGTTGATTTGATCTCTGGATTTTATTTCCTCCCCACTTGTCTCGTATGTATTTTCATTCATTTCAGTATGGGTAGCTTTCTTTCCTTCCCTGTCTTGTTCCAAATCTTTTGTTAATTCTGTAAGCCACCTTATAATTATAGCTCTGAACTGAGCCTCAGAAAGGTTTTTTATTTGTTCATCTGTCAGGTCTTACATCTGCTGCCTTATAAGCTGCATCACCAGGATTTCAATCATTGTCTCCTTCATTCTAACAGACTTGTATTTAGCTTTGCTTCCTGGGCAGGCTATAGGGAGCACTTGCACTTTTCACTGCCTGGTGACCAGTGGCAATCGGCAACCTTTTTCACCACACTGTGGCGCTTTGTGTGGGGGCGGCGGTCCAAGATGGATTCCTGCCGTTATTCTCTGCTAAGAGACTGGGATCCGTCCTCCTGCCCTCTGGGCTTCACCATCCAAGGCAATGGGGGGGCTGCCCTTCTCAGCATTGGAATGGCAAGCTGCAGGTCTCGATTTCAGCCTGGATTGCTCCCCTGGCGCTTCTCGCAGTCCCGCCACTATTCCTGCCAGGACTGCATTTTCTCGCCCCTCCTACCCCTCTGGACAAGCACCGCTGGTTTAAAACTTCATACGTTGGGCTTCCATGTAGTTTTATTTTCTGGAATTTCTGGTTATCTTTGTTTTGAGATAGTTGTATTCCTTTTTAGTTGTAGAGGGAAACTGAGCATGTTAGTCTAAGCCTCCATCTTGGTCGGAAGCTACATAGACTTTCTTAGTTAACTTGAACTTATCTAATTGTCTTTTAAATTTAGTCCACAGAGGTGATTTATTCTTATTCTGGATCTATTGCTGGATGTATATGAGAACACTGTGGTTTACTATATGATATATTAATGAAATGAATTTTATCAACTAATTCAACATAATAATTTTAGAGCAACTTTCTACACAAAAGTAGTCTTCAGAAAATATGAATTGTCTTCACTGATAAAATTTACAAATTATTGACACAGTCTCAATTTTACTTTGTACTAACCAGAAGGTTAAAAGTGAGCAAAGTACCACTTTTTTTCTGTAACTTAAATAATTGTTAATGACTAAAAAAAAAAAAAAAAAAAAAAAAATTTAAAATGATAAGTGTAATTGAGTGAAGAAAATACTAGCTTTATAGTTAGAAAAGATGTTTTCTTGACCTCATATAGCTAATATTTTAGAAGATTTGAAATAATTAAACAAAAAATGTTTTTAACTGTAGTGGTGTTTCCCCAAAAGTTCTATCATATTTTGTATTTGTTCATTGGGAATTCTCTGTATTGTCTTAATCTTAGATCTCAATCTAGAAATTCCTTGTTTAACAGAAGCAAGAATGTAAGTTGGATTATAGACTTAACAACAGCTTTTTGGCTTGGGAAGTAGAAGAGGAAAAGTGAGGAAAAAAAGAAAAATAACAGGGACTTCCAGCCAAGATGGAGGCTAAGTGAAACAAAGGAAAATCCAAAAAAACCAATGGTGAAGAGAGGGAACCCAGGGTTCAATCAATGATTTGGGACATAAAGAATAAAAAAGCAGTTAACCAGTTTAAAATGAGGAAACAAGAATTGAAAAAAATGAGAAAGGCTTGGAACCTCTGGGACAACTTTAAACATGCCAACATCTGAATCATGGGGGTGCCAGAAGGAGAAGAGGAAGAGTAAGAAATTGAAAATTCATGTGAAAAAATAATGGAGGAAAACTTCCCAAAGTTTGCAAAGGAAATAGATATACAAGTCCAGGAACCACAGAGAGTCCTGGGTGAGCTGGACCCGGAAGGGACCACACCAAGACACATCATGATTAAAACGCCAAAGGTGAAAGATAAAGAGAGAATCCTAAAAGCAGCAAGAGAGAAGCAGAGAGTTGCCTACAAAGGGGTGCCTATCAGACTATCAGCTGTTTTCTCAAAAGAAACTTTGCAGGCAAGAAGCGACTGGCAAGCAGTATTCAATGTGATGAAAAGCAGGGACCTAAAACCAAGATTACTCTATCCAGCTAAGCTATAATTTAGAATGGAAGGGCAGACGAAGTTCTTTCCAGACAAGGTAAAGCTAAGAGTTCATCATCACCAAGCCAGTATTAAATGAAATGTCAAAGGGACTTACTTAAGAAAAAGGTGATTAAAACTATGAACACTAAAATGACAACAAACTCACAACTATCAACAACCAAATCTAAAAAATAAAAACAAAATCCAACTAAGCAAACCAGGATAGGAATGAGATCATAGGTATGGGGACCATTTGGAAGGTTATCAGCTGAGAGGAGGAAGGGGGAGCCGTGGAGAAATGATGCAGGAATTAAGAAGCATAATCAGTATGTACAAAATAAACAAGGGGAAGTTAAGAATAATATAGGAAAGGGTGAAACCAAAGAACTTATATGCACAACCCATGGATGTGAACTAACGGGGGTGGGATTGCTGGAGGGAAGGGAGGTATTGGGCAGAGGGAAGCAAAGTGGGGGAAAATTGAAACTATTGTAACAACAAAATCAATAAAGTATACTTAAAAGCAAAAGAAAGATAACAGGGAGGAAGTGTAAGGAAAAGGAAGGAAAGAAGACAAGGAAAAAACTAGAAAAAAATCTGAGAAAAAGAAATAAAATATGGCCTTTTAAATGTATATATTAATTGTAAATGTTTTCATATTTCAGAATTGGAAAAATGTAAAAAAGTATGATTTAGCATGAAAGGATTAAAAATATTTTTTTTGTTATATCACACACACACACTGCAAGTACAAACTCTGAGAGTGACTATACTAGTAGCGCTGAACAGTCATTTAATTTGTTTTAACATATATTTTCTTTACCCAAAGATGAACGGAGACAAAGTGATAGACCGCATTAAAAAAAAAAAAAAACTGATTTGAGAGAGAAAGAGAGAAAGGGAGGGAAGGAGAGAGAGAGGGCAAAAGAGAGAGAAGGCGAAAGAGAGAGAGAGATCAATTTGTTGTTCTACTCATTTATGCATTCATTGGTTGATTCTTGTATGTGCACTCCTAAGCAGAGCTAGAACTCACAACCTTGGCATATTGGGATGACACACTGACCTACTGTGGAACCTGGCCAAGGTATAGACCAAAATTGTTTAACATGACTTGCAGCTTCAGTTAAATGATTTTATTCTATATTCATGAAGGAAGAGATTTTTTGTTTGTTTGTTTTTTGGGTTTTTTTTGGGGGGGGGACAAGGGTAAAACCAATAATGCTCAGGAGCCACCAATTAAATACTTTGATTTGATTAAATAATGAAAAACATTCAAGTGAACCTTTGTAGCTTTGATGATTTTCTTCACTTCCCTAGTTTTTCTTCATGGGATTTTCTGTTTTTTAATATGGTCATCATTGAGGTCAGGTTTGTTTTCAGGCTGCCTGACAATTTTTCTCTCCCCCTTACCAGTAACTTTACACAGACATTTTCTTCGAGTTTTTCTCATTTAGTCATCCAGTGCTTTGGTGACTCTCACTCCTACAGAATAGATTTAAACTTTGCTTCTTTTGTAATCTCAAGGTTGTTTTTTTGGTTTGTTTGTTTGTTTTTAGATTCTGTTTTGGTAACATCAGAGGACTCACTTTTTTTTCTCCCCTAAAGTATTTACCCTCTGAAAAAATGTAAAAAATTGCATTATTTCACTGTCTTCTCATCATCGCTATTGTTATTTTATTTTATTAAGAAAAAAAAAAACACACAGTGTTTTTCTCTGCTCAAAGCTTGGCATTCTGAACTCTGAGTAATAATTCAAACAGTAGGAAATGAAGTAGTGGGCCACACTGTGCTAAAATGAAATGCTTGTTTCTTCTCATCAGTACAGTTAAATAAAACAGACTTTGTTCACTATCTTATAAAGCATTCCCAAGTACACATTTTACATGTAGCTGAGTGAGTAAACAATTGGAGTACTGTGAGTTGCTTTACAGCATAAAGCTGAATAACACATTGAACCAACTTCAACAACCACACTTCTTTTTTAGAACTAGTGTGTTTTTCTTTGTTAGAAACACCACCTTGATGTCACATTTTGGGAAACTGAGAATCTTAATGTAGTCATTTTTCACTTGATATTCCTTGTCCCCTTCCTTTGTTTAATGATTATAATTGAACTAATCAGCTACAGCAACCCAAATAGACTTCTATTAGCCTTGCTGAAAATGAAAGCTATCATACATTTTTAATGGCAATTTTCCCCCACACAGTAGTGGGAGGGTGGAAAAGAGGAGTGGAGAAGAACGACAATGACAATGTGAAAGAAAATCATAATAGAGGCGGTCTTGGTAATCCATCTCCTTGGATACCCAGTGGGCTAGTTTCTGGTGCAGGAGAAAAATAGCACAGGAATGGGCAATAATTCATACATGAGCTTTAAAGTCAGAAAAAATGCTTCAGTGTCCTGACTGCCAACTACTAGAATTATAATCTTGAACTGGCTACTCTATTCCTTTAAGCCTCAGATCACCTTCTCTGAAATGAGATCAAGTAGTTCTTACTTCTTAAGATTGAGAACTTTAAATATTATTTTATTTTAGCATTTGCAGGAACCTATGAACAACCAATAATAGTTATTCTTTATTATTGGGACTGCTGCTATTGGTGTTGAATGGAGCTTTAAACGTATGGTCAAAAATGTCCAAATCCAATTACCAGGCAGATATTTCACTAGAAAAATATTAGCTCAAAAAAACGCATTACTTTATAGATTTGCTTCTTTACCTAGTGGCCTCCTTATTAATTTTAATGACAAATTTTAAGGAACAAATGGTTTAGGAATACTTTTCTAGAAAAGACAAAATTATGAATAGAAGTGTCAGCATGTCACAAAGAATTCTTACAATTAAAAGCTGATAAATGAGAACCCAAGATGGTGGAGGAGTAATTGGAAGCTACACTAACTGTCTTCCAGGACCAATCTGGAATTACAACTAAATTGTAGAGAAATCATCTGAAATAACCAACTGAAAAACAGCTGGAGAGAAGCCTTATAACCACAAACAGAAAGAAGAAACTATTTCACCACAACAGGACTGGTAGAGTGTGAAGGAGATGCAAGAGGGCTGGCTGGGCTCTCATGAGTGGCAGCTGAAGTGCAAGAGGGTTATTTCAGCAGTCAGAGGTTCCCCCTGAGAAGTGTGTGTTCTAAACCCCAAGCTGGGCTCCCCCAACCTATAGCACCAGAGCCCCAAAGGAATCCAGATAGAGACAGCTGGAGATGTAGAGAGCCTCTGAAAGGGCCACTTATCCAGGGATCCAACAAAGGCGGGGTCAGAGTGGCTAGAGACTCTTGAAGAGAGTCTGGGGATGATGACTTTGGGTAGACAACTGAGGGAGCAGCCACCAGAATCCCTGTGCTGAGTCATTCCCCATACTGCAGGAGCCATCTTCCTCAAGCAGAGCTGTGGCATCAGCCTGAGGGGAACCAATAACCCCACTTGTAGGAATTACTCTGACCCACCCTGTGGTTATTAAGTCTAGCTGCTGATTATAGAATGACTAAATTAAAAACTAAAAGAGACAGCCATAGACTGAGGATCACTGGTAGTCTCAAATAGGTTGCCTAAGGCTGGACTGGAATACCATATGACATCACCAGAGTCAGATCCAGAAAGATAAAACAGTGATAAACACTAGATTCTACTGAGATTAATTCACCATGGTCTTCTTCATGATTTGAGTTACATTCTCTCTTGCATAGCTTTTTAACATACATTTCTTGTTCTTCAAGTGTGTACCTATTAGATCATTAGGTTTTATATTATAGTTTATTTCAAATCTCATATTTTGCTCTTCCCTTCCCTTAACCATTTTACTATATTCTTATTTTCATTTTACATGTTATTTTCTCTCTTGCTATGACTTCCACACTCATACTATTTTTCCCGACTCCACCCTTTCAAAACCACTTTTCTTGTCATTAGTCACCTCACATTCTTTTTCACATTCTTTTTCACATTCTTAAAATAGCCTTATTCTCTCCCACCTTCATCAGTATTTGCTCATTGGTTGTGGACATGGTAGTTGTGGTTGCATTTCTTCAATTTATTTTCTAAATGTTCACTATTTTTTTTATTTCAAATCTCAATTTTTACCATTCTCCTCTCCTACTCCATTTTATCTTCCTTCTGCCCTTTCTTTTTTTCATTTTAAATTTAAATTTTCCATATCTTAACCTTGTTTTTATTCTTCATTCTTAGTATTTCTCCTCCCTCTATCTTCTGAAAGTCACTTCTCTTTCCTCTAGACATCTCATAAGCTTTTCTTTATTCTTCTCCCTCTTATTCTCATCTCTCTTATATTAATCTCCACTTATTTGTTGTTGAGAGTGCTGTGGTGGATTTTTTTTCTCCAATTTCACTTCTAATTTTTTTTCTCTACCATCTCTCTCTCTTTCTCTAAATAAATAAATATATATATATATATGTACACACACACATACATATATATATACACACATAGAGAGATATATCTATACATTGAGATGAGATATATATATAGATATATACTTCTTTACATTTATGCATATAATTTATACATATAAATTATATATATAAGTAGATAGATAGAGATAAATACCTTTCTATATTGATATATATATAAATTTCTGTTTTAATCTAATATTATACACATCCATCTTTTACTCCACTCACAATTCTTCCCTCACATTTTTATTTATGATGTAAATTTTACTTCCTTTCTATCTTCACCTTATCCTTATTCCCTACTCTTATTATTGCTCTTCCCTCTACCCTCTCAAAATAATTTTGTTTTCAGTTAGTCATGTCATATTTGTTTTTCCTTTTTTATAATAGTCAATATCTTTACACTTTTAGTAATATTGATTCATTTGCTGCTGATAGTGTGATGGTGGATGGGTGTTATTTTTGTGGGTGTGGGTTTGTTTCCTGGGCTGTTTGGTTTTCCTTTGGCAACACCAGTACTACAACATACAAGACATGGTGGGAAGAGTGACTCTCAGTCAGCCAGATAGAGGGAAGGACCCACTAAAGAATGACCCAACCAAAACCAAAACCCAATTACAATTAGACAGCCCACATAAATAGCATAAAAAGCATCCCAAGAGCATCAAGTTAAGGAGATCAAGAAGACTGCACCAATGAATTCCATAGGTCTCCTACCACAGAAGTTCACACCATAATGAAAGGAAGTCAATGCAGATAAATCTATGAAGCAGAAACAAATGAGAAGAATCACCTAAAATCGGGAGAAAAAAAGACCACCAGCAATCAAAAGGAAAGGAGAAATCCCCAGAAAGAGTGTTAAATGAAATAGAAGTAAGCATAATATCAGAAACTGAGTACAAAAAAATGTTTATAAGGATGCTCAATGAATCCAGTAAGAACTACAAAGAGCTCCAGGGAATCTACATGGAACTTACTGCAAACTACACCAGAGTGAAAAAAGACATAGAAATGATCAATAAGAGCCAAGAGGAAATGAAGAATACAATACCTGAAATGAAGAACACCATAGAAGGAATTAAAAGTAGGCCAAATAAAGCAGAGGATTGAATCAGTTACCTGGAGGACAAGGTAGAAAAAAATTCTCAGACAGAGAAAACCAAGAAAAAAGAAAAGAAAAAAAGACTAGAAAAAGAATGAAGATAGTTTAAGAAAGCTGCAGGACAACAAGAAACATAATAATATCCATATGATAGGAATACCAGAGGGAGAAGAAGAGCAAGGAATAGAAAACCTGTTTGAAAAGTAATGATTGAAAACTTCCCTGACTTGATGAGAGAAAAAGTCACACAAGTCCAGAAAGCACAGAAGGTGCCAATCAAAATGAACCCAAAGAGGCCCACTCCAAGATATATCATGTTTAAAATAGCAAAATTTAAAGACAAAGAGAGGATCTTGAAGGCAGCAAGGGAGAAACAGCTAGTAACTTACAAGGGAGCTCCAATAAAACTATCAGCTGAATATTCAACCAAAACACTACAAGCTAGAAAGGAATGGCAAGAAATATTCCAAGTAATGGAAAGCAAAGGTCTGCAACTAAGACTACTTTACCCAGCAAGGCCCTCATTTAAAATGGAAGGTGAAATAAGGAGTTTCCCAGACAAAAAATGGCTAAAAGAATACATCTCCACCAATTCAGCATTGCAGAACATGCTAAAGGGACTGCTTTAAGAAGATGAAAATAAGAGAGAAAGAGAGAGAAACACATGTACAAAGGGAAAAATAGAAATGAATAAGGACCTATCAATAATAACCTTAAATATAAATGGATTAAATACTCCAATCAAAAAACATAGGGTAACGGAATGGATAAGAAAACATGACCCACACATATGCTGTCTACAAGAGACCCACCTCAGAACAAATGATCTTCATAGACTGAAAGTAAAAGAATAGGAAAAAAATAGTCAAAACAAATGAACATGAAAAAAAAAAAAAACTGGGGTAGCAATACTTATATCAGATAAAATGGATTTCAAAACAAAGTCCATAAAAATAGATGAATAAGGACACTACATAATACTTAAGGGAATAACCATCAAGAAAATGTAAGCCTTGTAAACATATATGCACCCAACATGGGATCACCCAAATATATAAGGAAAATCTTGGAGAACTTCAAGAAAGATATCAACAGCAACACACTCATAGTAGGGGATTTTAACAGTCCATTGTCTTCACTGGATGAATATTCCAAGCACAGAATCAACAATGATATTGTGGCATTGAACAAAGCTCTAGATCCAAATGGACTTAATTGATATATACAGAATCTTTCACCCCAAAGAAACAAAATATACATTCTTTTCAAATACACATGGAACATTTTCAAAGATAAACCACATAATAGGACACAAAAGAAGCCTCGACAAATTCAAGAAAATTAAAATCATACCAACCATCTTCTTGAATCACAATGGTTTGAAACTAGAAACCAATATCAAGGGAAAAAATCAAAAACATTCAGATACATAGAGACTGAATGACATGCTATTAAATAATGAATGGGTTAATAATGACATCAAGAAGAAGAAAAAAGTTTCTGGAAACAAAAATGAACACACAACAGCCCAAAACTTATGATACACAGCAAAAGCGGTCCTTAGAAGGGTGTTCATAGCTATACACGCCTATGTAAAAACAGAAAAATCTTGAAAACACAACTTAACCCTACATCTACAAGAACTAGAGGAACAACAACAAATAAAGCCCAGAGCAAGTAGAAGGAAGAAAATAATAAAGAGCAGAGCAGAATTAAATAACATGGAGATTAAACAGCAATTCAAAGGATTAATAAATCCAGGAGCTGGTTTTTTGAAAAGATAAACAAAATTGACAAACCTTTAACCAGACATGAATAAAAAAAAAAGAGAGAGAATGCCCAAATAAATAAAATCAGAAATGAAAGAGGAGAAAAATATAACCCATACCACAGAAAGTAAAGGATTGTAAGAAATTACTATGAGCAACTACATGCCATGAAATTTGACAACCTGGCTGAAATGGCCAAATTTATATAAACATATAATCTTCCAAAAGAAGAAGCAGAAAGCCTGACTAGCCCAATAACAATGATGAAATTGAAGCTGTAATCAAAAACTCCCAGAACACAAAAGCTCTGGACTGGATGGCTTCACAGGCAAATTTTACCAGGCATTTAAGAAAGAGTTAACTCTTCTCCTCAAACTATTCTAAAAAAGTCAAGAGGGAAGACTTCCAAACTCTTTTTATGAGGCCAGTATCATCCTAATCCCCATACCGGGTCAAGACACAACAAAGAAAGAAAACTACAGGCCAATATTACTAATGAATGTAGATGCTACAAAACAAAAAATATTGGCAAACTGGATCCTGCAATACATTAAAAAGATCATATACCATGATCAAGTGGGACTCACTTTGTGGATGCAAGGATGGTATAATATTCACAAGTCAATAAACATAATACACCAAATAAACAAAATGAAAGACAAAATTCACATGATCACATCATTAGATGCTGAAAAAGTATTTGATAAAATACAGCACCTATTTATGATAAAAACTTTGCTAGAGAGAGCACACCTCAAAATAATAAAGGCCATATATGAAAACCTATGACCAATATCATACTCAATAGGCAAAACCTAAAAGCTTTCCCTCTAAAATCAACAACAAGACAAGTGTGTTCACTTTTACTACTTCTTATTCAACATAGTATTGGAAGTTCTACCCATAGTGATCAGACAAGAAAAAGAAAGAAAAGTCATCCAAATTGGAAAGGAGAGAGTAAAACTGTCATTATTTGCATATAACATGATAGTGTATATAGAAACCCCTATAGGCTCCATCAAAAACTACCTGACCTAATAAGTGAACTTAGCAAAACAGTGGGATGCAAAGTCAATATTCAGAAATCAAAGGTGGTTTTGTACACCAGCAATGAAATATCAGAAACAGAAACTAGGGCAAAAATCTCATTTACTATAGCAACAACAACAAAAAATATGGTACCTAGGAATAAACTTAACCAAGGAAGTACAAGACCTGTACTTAGACTACTATATAAGTCGTCGTCGTCGTCGTCGGCAGCCGTCCGTCTCGAGAGACGATGGCGTAGCTTCCTGAGAGTCTATCTGCACCGCCGAGAATGGCTGTGCAGTCCGATTCGGGAGTGACAATCCCTGCCGCACTTGGTACAGGTGAAGGCAGATGGCTGTTGTTGCTGCTGCTGACGCTGCTTCCGCCTCGATCTTTTCTGGGCCGCCTCCTCGTTGCGCGCAGCCTCCGCGCGTGACGTACCTTGCCTGACCGCGAGCCTCCAGGCTAGGCGGTCGTCTGCTTGAACTTCCCATGTGTTGAGATTGATGGAGCATTGTGTCATGTCCTTTTTGCAGATGTCTTTGAACCGCAGTTTTGGGCGCCCTGTCATCCTCTTGCCTTCTGCTAGCTCGCCGTAGAGGAGGTCTTTGGGGATACGGCCTGCATCCATTCTTTTGACATGGCCGAGCCACCTGAGGCGTCTCTCGCTAAGAACTGCATGCAAACTGCACATATTGGCTCGCTTCAGCACCTCGGTGTTGGGGACCTTATCCTGCCAGGCGACATGCAGGACGCGTCGCAGGCACCTCATGTGGAAGCTGTTGAGTTTCCTTTCGTGCCTTGCGTAGGTGGTCCACGTCTCGCTGCCATAGAGGAGAGTGCTGAGTACGCAGGCTTGGTAGATGCGCAGTCTGGTTTTCTCAGTGAGGCTGGAATTGTTCCACGCTCGCCGGTTCAGTCTGGCCATAACTGTGGCTGCCCTGGCGATTCTCCGGTTGACCTCCAAGTCGACTGACAGAGAGCTCGAGATGGTGGACCCGAGGTAAGTGAAGTCGTTGACAACCTCCAGGGTGTATCCGTCGATGGTGATGCATGGGGGAGTCCCTGTGCCTTGAGCCATAACATTCGTCTTCGTCAGGCTGATGGCTAGTCCGAACTCCTTGCATGCGTGGGAAAGGCAAGTGACTAGCTGCTGGAGTCCCTCTTCGGAGTGTGATGTCAAAGCTGCGTCGTCGGCGAAGAGCATCTCACGGATGAGCACCTCTTTGACTTTGGTCTTGGCTCGTAGACGGGCCAGGTTGTAGAGCTTGCCATCGGATCTGGTGTGAATGAAGACACCCTCGCTGCAGTCCTTAAAGGCGTATTGGAGGAGCATGGAGAAGAAGATTCCGAACAGCGTAGGCGCGAGGACGCAGCCCTGCTTTACTCCGCTGCTGACTGGGAAGGCCTCAGAGGTTGCGCCGTTGTAGGACACCATGCTGTGCATGTTGTCGTGAAAGGACATGACCACAGCAAGCAGATGTGGTGGACAGCCAATCTTCCGTAGCAAGCTGAAGAGTCCGCTTCGACTGACCAGATCAAACGCCTTCGTGAGGTCAATAAAGGCGAGGTAGAGTGGTTTATGCTGCTCGTGACACTTCTCCTGCAGCTGGCGTAGGGAGAAGATCATGTCCACTGTTGAGCGGCCAGCTCTGAAGCCACACTGGGACTCTGGGTAGACGCGGGAAGCAAGGGTCTGCAGGCGGGCAAGAGCGACCCGGGCGAATACTTTGCCGACGACGCTGAGGAGAGAGATGCCCCGGTAGTTGTTGCAGTCGCTGCGGTCTCCTTTGTTCTTGTACATGGTGATAATGTTGGCGTCTCTCATATCCTGGGGGATGTAACCCTCCTTCCAGCAGAGACAGAGTAGATGGTGGAGCGGCTGTAGCAGGACTGGTTTCCCGCTCTTTAGGATTTCTGGAGGGATTCCGTCGCTTCCTGGTGCTTTCCCGCAAGCGAGGCGGTCGATGGCTTTGCCGAGCTCTGCCGCAGTAGGTGGGGTGTCTAGCTCCTCCATGACTGGTAGGTCTGGGATGGCGTTAAGAGCAGTGTCTGTTACGGTGTTCCTCGTTGCGTACAGCTCGAGGTAGTGCTCGGTCCACCGCCGCATTTGCTGTTCCTGGTCAGTGATGACCTCACCTGTCTTGGACTTAAGGGGGGCGATCTTGGAGGGGATTGGGCCTGTTGCCTTCTTGATACCCTCATACATTCCTCGTGCGTTGCCTATATCGGCGGCTTCCTGAATGCTTCTGCACAGGTTTAGCCAATAGGTGTTGGCACAGTGGCGGGCGGTCTTCTGGACTTTGTTCCTGGCAGCCCGTAGAGCTTGAAGTGTACTGGGAGTGGGCGTGGCCTTGTAAGCCAGTAGGGCCTTCCTCTTAGCCTCGATCACGGGTTCCATTTCTTCCCAGTGAGCCTCGTACCAGTCAGCGTTCTTCCGCTCTTTCTTCCCGTAAGCAATAATGGCGGAGTTGTATATGGCATCGCGGAGACGTGGCCAATTGGATTCGATAATGTCATCTGCCGCCACTCCCTCGCTGAGTGCATCTTCCATCTTGTTGATGAATTGCTGGGTCTTAACTGGGTTGCTGGCACAACTAGTGTTGATACGTGGGCGACCCTTCATCTTGGAGTGGTGCAACCTCTTCGGCATTATGCGCACCTTGCTTACCACGAGGGCATGGTCCGTGTCGCAGTCTGCACTGTGGTAGCTGCGGGTGAGGAGGGTGCTGCCAATATCCATTCTTCTGGTGATGACGAGGTCAAGCTGGTGCCAATGACGGGAGCGGGGGTGCCTCCATGACACCTGGTGGATCTCTTTGCACTTGAAGAATGTGTTTGTCACGCACAGGCCGTGGTGACACAAAAGCTCAAGCAGTCGCTGACCATTCTCATTGATCTTTCCTCTCCCAAAGTTTCCGAGGCAGGTGGGCCAGGCCATGTGGTCGGCTCCTACTCTTGCGTTGAAGTCTCCAAGGAGATAGAGAGCGTTACTTCTGGGAATCTTGGATAACGCTTCGTCCAGTGCATGGTAGAACTGTTCTTTCTCTTCGGTGGTGGCGCAGAGGGTTGGGGCATACGCGCTAAGAATGCTGACTGAGCCGAAAGTTGTTGACAATCGGAGGGTAAGTAATCTCTCTGTGCCTCCTGTGGGTGGCTCTATGGAGTTAACAAGCGTGTTCTTCACAGCGAACCCAACACCGTGCTGTCTTGGTTGGTCCGGAGACTTCCCTTGCCAGTAGAAGGTGTAGTTGGTTTCTCTGATAGTTCCGTTGTCGGCCAACCGGGTCTCCTGTAGAGCCGCAATGTCGATGTTTAGTCGTGCCAGTTCCCTATCGATGACAGCGGTTTTCCTGGCACCCTTGATCCACGGAAGGTCTGCAGTAAGTCCGGGGCACATGGTCCTGATGTTCCAGCTAGCGAGGCGAAGAACCGGAGGCTTCTTTCTTGTTGTTTGCTTGGAATTAACTGGTGCGGGTGTTTTGTGGCCCACTTTTCGAGAGGCGCCTCTCTGATCCCCACGCACCCAGTGGGGCAGGCGAGCCATGGCGAGACGGTAGCTGTCCAGCGAGGTGCGATGACCTCTCCCACCGTCAGAGGAGACCCCTGGCGCTCGTTTCCTTCGCCAATCGGATGAGCTTATAACCGGTATCTGTCTCCTCCCGTGTTGAGTCGACATCTTGCGATGACGCTGGAGTGTCCTCTCAAGTGAAACTGAAGCTACATAGCCTGGGCAGGGTGATATGGAGGGTCTGCTGTTGCCCATGCAGCAGACCCCCCCTCTCTTCGCAGCTGAAGGGTCCAAGGGAAAGACAAAGTCAATACAGCTTGGCTTCAGGTGCGCCGCAGGAGTTGCCGGTGTTGACTACAATGTCAAACCGCCTTAGGGACTCCGGCTCCGGATTTTCTGTCGGGGTTTACTCCCTTAGCCTTTCCCCTGAAGAGGTATGCCGCAAGGCAGCGGAGGTTTTTTGGGGTCAGAGTTTTCCTTCTCTGATTTTAGAGATGTGACTACTATATAAGACTGAAGAAATTAAGGAAGAGACAAATAAATGGAAACATATACCACGTTCATGGACTGGAAGAATTGACATAATTAAAGTGTCCATATTACCCAAAGCAATCTATAGATTCAATGCAATCCCTATTAAAATGCCAATGACATATTTCACAGGTTTAGAAAAAATATTTCAAAAATTTTTATGGAACCAAAAAGGACCCGAATAGGAGCAGCAATCCTGAGAAGGAAGAACGAAGTAGGAGGAATCACAATATATGATATCAAATTATAATACAAGGCCACTGTAATGAAAAGAGTCTGGTATTGGCATAAGAATAGACACATAGATCAATGGAACAAAATAGAGAGTCGAGAAATAAACCCATGTCTCTATGGTCAATTAATATTTGTCCAAGGAGACAGGAGCATAAAATTGAGTAAAAACAGCATCTTCAATAAATGGTGTTGAGAGACCTAGACAGGTCCATGCAAAAACATGAAGCTAGACCACCAGCTACACCATATACCCTAATAAACTCTAAATGGATAAAAGATTTAAACATAAGCCATGACACCATTAAAGTCTTAGAGGAAAACATAGGCAGTAAAATTTCAGATATCCCACGAAGCAGTATTTTCACTGATATATCCTTTAGGGCAAGGGAAATAAAGAAAAGAATAACAAATGAAACTACATCAAATTAAAAAGCTTCTGCATGGCTAAAGAAAACATTATCAAAATGAAGAGGGAACCAACCATATGGGAGAATATATTTGCCAATGATACCTCAGACAAGGATTTGATCTCCAAAATATGTAAAGAACTTATATGACTCAACACCAGGAATATAAACAATCCAATTAAAAAAATGGACAAAGGACCTGAACAGACACTTCTCCAAGGAAAACACACAGAGGGCCCATAGGCATATGAAAGAATGCTAAACATCACTAGCCTTCAGAGATGCAAATTAAAACCACAGTGAGAAATCACCTCACACTGGTCAAAATGGCCATCATTAACAAATCAACAAACAAAAAGTGCTGGCAAGGATGTGGAAAAAAGGGAACCCTAGTGCACTGTTTGTGGGAATGCAGACTGGGGAGGCCACTGTGGAAAACAATATGGAATTTTCTCGAAAAACTAAAAATAAACTGCCTTTTGGCCCAGTGATTTCATTGCTGGGATTAATACTGTAAGAATCCTGAAACACCAATTCAAAAGAACCTATGCACCTATGAACCTATGTTCACAGCAGCATTATTTACAATAGCCAAGTGCTGGAAACAGCCTAAGTGCCCATCTGTAGAGGAGTGGATGAAAAAACAGTGGTACATTTACACAATGGAGTATACACAGCAGAAAAAAGAGAAGGAACTCCTACCTTTTGCGACAGCATGGATGGTAGTGGAGAATATTACATTAAGTAAAATAAGCCAGGCAGTGAAAGAAAAGTACCATATGATCTCACCTGTAAGCGGAACCTAATGAACAACATAAACAAAAGAGCAAAAAAGCCAGAGGCAAGGAAAGAAGTACAGACTAACAGTGACCAGAGGAGAAGGGAAAGGAAGATGGGGGGAAAGAAGGGAAGAGTTAATCAAGGAACAAGGATGAATGAGCCATGGACATGGACAACAGCGTGGGGGGGGGGGTGATGGTCAGGGCAGGATAGAGCAACTGTAATTTGGGACAACTGTAATAGAATAATATAAATAAATAAATAAATAATAAAAGCTGATAAAACATATATTTTGAAAAAAAATCTTTACCTTATTAAAAAATAAAACTTTATTTCAGTTTGTTCACTTGAGAAAATAATCCCAGATTTTTGTTTTTTGTTTTTGGCCCATGTTTAAAATCTAAGAGTAGAATAAAATAGTATAATATTTCTCCCCTGGGATTCAAGAGTTTATTCCTTCTGATCCAACAATACATCAACTGGCAAAATTTTTTTGTAATACATACACAACAAGTTATGTTGAATGGACAAATTGAGCTGTGGTTTAAATACAGAAACTCTGGAACATTTTATTATAAAGGAATAGTACTTGAATGCTGCTTAAAGAAATTACTACAAGACTAAATATGAGAAGAAGATAATATGATTAACAATAGTAGACTGATTTCTGCAGTTTGGAAAATATCCGTTAACCAAGTCAAACAGTGATGTATATTGGGCAAGTATAAAATAATGCTGGTTTGATTAATCTTTTCTAGTCTCTTAGAATGGGTTGATAAAATTTTTTATATGAATTAGCATAGCTTTGTTTTATTTTTCCTGCAGACTGTGCTTTTAAATATAAGAATCCATGCTCAGTATCACTACACCTTTATGGCATCACATGTTTAGAGAACCCCATAATCAGATCTGTCTCTTCAAGAGACAAAAGCCAACTTTGTAGTTATAGACAAGACACAAATGTTAAGCCAGCTCATATTTTCCTATAGCTTCTCTTTCTAGTTAAGTCTGCAAACTAATTTGGATTAAACTAAAACAGACTTTTGCTCCAAGCATTTTGGAAGTTTAAAGAGTTTGGCTAATTTTGGTTGCCTTTTCAAAATATTTCTTATATGGTTTCATGTCTGCGTCCTGGAAAGGGACCAATATGTGCTCAAATCTTGTAAAAAAGTTGCTCTTTTCTTTTGCCCAGGCTTTTGAAAGGCAGCACATACATGGGAATTCTAAGGATTTCTGTCTGCTTTTATCAAATGAGATGCTGGAAAAAGTTCATTGCCACTAGTACTCAAAGTCATTGTGAAATAAATGTAAAATATTAAATATACTGTTGTTTTTCTGATATTCTAAAACCTAGTATGTACTTAAATTGTTTTTTAAAGAAAATAAGAGAGAACAGACAACTATGCTTAAAGTACTTTCTCATCTTTGTTTTTCTCTTTTTCAGATTTACTATCACTTCACTTATTGCCAGCTAAACCTGAAAGCAGGTTATTTTAATATCTACTTTAGATTCTGTGCTATCATAAGTACATGATACTACATAAGAAATCTACTCTTCTAAAAAATCTTTGCCATTGATGCCACATACAAATACCGTATGGACTAGCTCTCAGAGCCAAAGCAAGAAAAATCGCCAAAGGGTAAAAATAGTTCTTGATATGATGATATGCTGCTAAAAGCCACATGGTGTTTGGGTGCAGCATTTCACAGTCAAACAATCATAATTTCATGCCTAAAATGTGCATGTTATTTCAGGAAAATACAAAATCTGAGCATTGCACATTTGCTACAGAATGACCAGTGAGTGTTGCTATAATGATTTGTTTTTCTTTTACAAATGAATATTTCTTGCTGAGCCTTTTCAAGCCATATTGCCTGGGGTAGCAATAGGAGTAAGGACAGGCTGAGGTGAGAGTAAGTTAGTATATCTGGTCTTTTCAGCTAAATTCTTATAATTTTTTGCAAACTAGGGACAAGCTTCTCTTCTGTCTTCTTTAAAATGTTAGGTACTGTAGACTGCATCTTACAAGATCTTAGCTTTGCAGAGCCTCTGCCTGATGGTAAGGGATGATTTTTCAGAAGGTTTATAATCTGCCCCTAACTGTGTTAAAGTTCCTATGTAATCTCTAATAAATATGTATGGCAGTAAAACTCTTCCTCTCTTAAGGTCATCATGGATTTGGGAGAGTTCAGTTGGTCTGAGGCCGTGGCCATTGTAATGTAGATGCAAGGACATAATGACAGTTCCACTAAAACATTTTATTTAAGCTTACGAGATGTTTCAGACTCAGACTGCAGGGGAAGAAAGGCAGAGAAGTATACGGAAGAGTCAACCAGAGAAAAAATAGAAGCAAAAAGGAAATAAATTACAGTGTGTTTATTTGTTTCAACTTGTTTTGGTAACAAGAAGTTGCTTACCCAAAAGGAAAAAGTAAGCTTTGAAGTTATTAAATGAAAGTTGGATTGTGGTATTGAACAAACTGGAAACATATTTAAAGAGCCAGTTGAAAAGCCATGATGCTTACAAGAATGAGTAATTTATCCAAAAATGAAACCAAGGTAAATGCAAAAGGATCTGATGCCTTACCCTAATAATAATAAATGACAGCCTTCTGTGAAGTTTACTGTGTGCCTGATACTTAATGAAAATTAACTAATTTTTCTACAAAAATAACTTTATAGATATTATTACTATACCCATTTTACAGATAAGGAAACTGAGGAAGGGAAAAGTTAGGATATCACAGGCACATCTCTAGAACACTGGCTAGGTGGTGTGAACAAAAAAGTGATTCTACAATAAATAACCTCACATGGTGATCTGATCACAAATTCTTAACTGGGTGGTAAGTTATGGTGGGTTGTCACTCCCCAGGCCTCTAGCTTAGTGAAATGTTTTTGAGCAAACCCTGTTCATTGTTCTTGTGTGTCTAGGTTAATACACTTTTGGAGTGCCAGAAATAATACCCCTTGAAGGCGTAACCACCTTCAATAGGACATAAAATCTTACCTACTGTGTAATACAATACCCATCTTTCTTTCTCTCATCTTCATGAAATCTTTCTTATATTTCCTACTTAATCTCAAATGTATAAGATAAACTATAAAACTGTTATTCTCCTGAGCATTTTAAATTATGACAATTGTAAGAATTATCTACAAGTTTGATGTTTCTTATACTGACATTGGTAAAATGAATAAGTTTGAAAATAGTTGGGAACTGAGGCTGAAGGTACAGGGACATAACCTGTGAATCTGGAGTCAGCATGAAACTAGAAATAGTAAAAAAAAATTACTGTGTTGAATTAATAAAAGGAAACTATGAAAAGGGAAATTATAATAAGAAGTAATATAATTGACTAATTTAACTTCAAACACTTGTCATCTACTCAACTCAATTTTTTCCATCCCAGACACAACATATGTTAAGTTGGAGAGGATCTTAAAGATCCAAAGAAATTTAATCTTTTTCTAAAATAAACTCACCTAAAGGACAACATTCACATGCAAGGTACATGCTGAGATGAAGAAACTAGGCTAAAAAGGACTGAAAAATTAGCTCAACACATCACAGTTAATTAAGAGTAGAGTGAGGACTAACTCAGCTGGTTTGATTCCCAACTAAAAGGACTGAAATATTTGAGAGGTGAGAGATGGAAATAGAAGACAATATCTCCAAGACCATGCAGCTAAAATGGATATCGAACATAATTATGGACTATCTACTATGTCTCAAGTGTTGTTCTGATGCACAGAACAGATATAATTCATATCTTTATGTTTCCTATAACTAGCAAATGAGAGAAACAGGAAGTTGCAAAATAGTTGTAATAGAATAGGGCATTCTCAGACAATTGAGGATAGGTGCCAAATCTGGACTCACAATTTGGAAAGGTTTGCCAGATATCTCTGAAAAATGGGAAAATGTTGTTCAAATGAAGAATTTGGAGGGAGACTGATCCAGCCAGATATGAAGAAGAGAAAACATTGTGTAGAGGGAAACTAAAGGAAGTGTTGGACTTGAACACGGTCTAGTGAAAAGTGGAAAAGGTGAGGCTGAAAGGGTAAGAATGGGCCATGTATTGAAGGGTTTCCCACACAATATTAAGGAATTTGAACTGTGTTTCAAGGATCTGGAAGCATTTTTAAAAAGATATTGATATATGCATACTTTGTTTTATTGTGTTTCACTTTATTGCATTTTGCAGATATTGTGTTTTTCACATATTAAAGTCTTGTGGAAACCCTGCATCAAGCAACTCTGTCGGTGCCATTTTTTCGATAACATTTGCTCATGTTGTGTTTCTGTGTCACATTTTGAAAGTTCTAGAAATATTTTAAACTTTTTAATTATTATTATTATTATATTTGTTATAGTGATCTGTGATCAGTGATGTTCGATATTACTATTGTAATTGTTTTGAGGCATCAAGAACCATGTCAATGTTAGAGGTGAACTTAATAATGTTGTGTGCGTTCTGACTGCTCCACATAATGTCATTTCCTCATCTCTTTCTCTCTATACAACAATATTTAAATTATACAATTAATAATCCTATAATGGCTTCTAAGTGTTTACTTGAAAGAAGAGTCCATATCTTTTACTTTAAATCAGAAGCTAGAAATGATTGCTTAATGAGGAAAGAATGTTGAAAGTTGAGATACAAGACATAAGGTAGGCTTCTTGTTTCAAATAGCCAAGTTATAAATGCAAAGGAAAAATTTTTGAAAACTATTTAAAAAACTACTCCAGTGAACACACAGTAAGCTTTGTTGCTTATATGGGGGATGTTTTAGTGTTTTGGATAGAGCAAACAAACTACAAAATCCCCTTAAACCAAAGCCTAATACAGAAAAAGGCTCTAACTCTCTTCAGTTCTATGAATGCTGAGAGAGGTGAGAAAGCTGCAGAAGGAGTTGAACTTAAAGGAAATTGATTTATGAGGTTTAAGACAAAAAAAAAATCTTCATAACATAAAGATACAAGGTAAAACAGTAAGTGCTGGTGTAGAAGCTGCATCAAATTATCAAGAAAATATAGCTAAGTTAATTAATGAAGGTGACCACACTAAGTAACAGATTTTTAATGTAGATGAAACAGCCTTGTATTGGAAGAATAAGTCATGTAAAACTTTCATAGCTAGAGAGGAGAAGTCAATGCCTGGCTTCAAGTCTTTAAAGGACAAGCTGACTCTCTTGTTAAGGGCTAATGCAGCTGATGACTTTACATTGAAGCTAATTCTCTTTTCCCATTCAGAAACTGCTAGGGCCCTTAAGAATTATGCTAAATATCCCCAACCTGTGCTCTGTAAATGGAACAACAAAGCCTAGATGACAACACATCTGTTTACAACATGGTTTACTGAGTATTTCAAGCTCACTTTTGAGAAATATTGCTCAGAAAAAAAATTTCTTTCAAGATATTACTGCTCATTGACAATGCACCTTATTACCCAAGAGCTCCAATAAAGGAATAAAGGTATGCCATTAGATGTATGTGTTTTCATGCCTGCTAACATAAAAATCTATTCTGTATCCCATGGATCAAAGAGCAATTTCAATTTTTATGTCTTATTATTTATGGAATACATTGTGTAAGGATATATCTGCCATAGAGAGTGACTCTTCTAATGGATGTAGGCAATGTAAATTGCAACCCTCTGGAAAGGATGTACTATCCTAAATGTCTTTAAGAACATCAGTGATTCATGGAAAGAGATCAAAATATCAACATTAGCAAGAATTTAGATGTTGGTTTTAAACTTCGTAGATGATTTTGAGGGGTATGAGACCTCAGTGGAGGAAATAACTGCAGATGTGGTGGAATTAGCAAGAATAGTAGGATCAAAAGTGAAGCCTAAAAGTGTGACTGAGTGCTGCAATCTCATGATAAAACTTTGAGGGATGAGGAATTGCTGCTTATGAATGAGCAAAGAAAGTGGTTTCTTGAGGTGGAATCCATTTCTGGCAAAGATGCTGTGAAGATTGTTGAAATTACAATGAAGGATTTATAATATTACAGAAACTTGGTTGAAAAGACAGCAGCAGAGTTTGAGAGGACTGACTCCTATTTTGAAAGCAGTTCTACTGTAGGCAAAATGTGATCCAACAACATTGCATGTTATAGAGAAATTGCTTGTGAAAGGAAAAGTCAAATTTAAAAAATTGTTACAGCTACCCTAACCTTCAGCAACCACGACTCCTATCAATCAGCAGCTATAAACATGAAGACAAGACTCTCCATCAGCAAAAAGATTATGACTCTCTAAAGGCTCAGATAATGTTAAACATTTTTTAGCAATAAAATATTTTTAATTGAGGTATGTATGTGTATTAATTTTTAGGCATAAAACTACTACATTTTTTTAATTTTTTTATTTTTTGTGGACTCAGTCTGTGTGTAATGAATTCCCACTCAGCCTGTGTTCTAACATAATACTCCCTCAGCCTGTGTTCTAACAGAATGTAGACTCAGTCTATGTTTAAAGAATACCCACTCAGCCTGTATTCTAACTGAATAATGGACTCAGTCTATGTTTAAAGAATACCCTCTCAGCTTGTGTTCTAACATAACACTCCCTCAGCCTGTGTTCTAACAAAATACGCTCTCAGCCTGTGTTCTAACAAAATACTCACTCAGTCTGGGTTCTAACAAAACACTCACTCAGCCTGTGTTCTAACAGAATATGGACTCAGTCTATGTTTAAAGAATACTCACTCAGCCTGTGTTCTAGCAAAGTATGGACTCAGTCTATGTTTAAAGAATACTCACTGAGCCTGTGTTCTAACAGAATATGGGCTCAGTCTATGTTTAAAGAATACCCACTCAGCCTGTTTTTTATTTTATTTTTTTTAATTTTATTTTTTGGTTATTCAATTACAGTTGTCCCATTTTTCCCCCATTGCTCCCCCCCTCCCAGCCCATCCCTTCTCCCACAATTATATCCCTCCCCGTTGTTCATGTCCATGAGTCATTCATACATGTTCCTTGACTAGACCCTTCCCTTACTTATCCCTCTTCTCTCCCTCCCCCCTCCCCCCTACTGACTACTATTCTAGTCTTTGCCTATTTAGTTCGTTTGTTTGTGTTGCTCTTAATTTCCTGTATTGGGTGATATCATATGGTATTTTGCTTTCTTTGCCTGGCTTATTTCACTAAGCATAATTCTCTCTAGTTCCATCCATGTTGTCGCAAATGGCAGGAGTTCCTTCTTTCTTTCTGCTACATAGTATTCCATTGTGTAGATGTACCACAGTTATTTGACCCACTCATCTACAGATGGGCACTTAGGCTGTTTCCAGCACTTAGCTATTGTAAACAGGGCTGCTATGAAAATAGGGGTGCATAAGTTCTCTTGAATTAGGGTTTCAGGATTTTTCGGGTATAATCCTAGCAGTGGAATCACTGGTTCAAATGGCAGTTCCATTTTTAGTTTTTTGAGGTAATTCCATATTGTTTTCCATAGTGGCTGCACCAGTCTGCATTCCCAGCAATAGTGCAGTAGGGTTCCTGTTTCTCCACATCCTCGCCAGCACTTGTTGTTTGTTGATTTGTTGATGATGGCCATTCTGACTGGTGTAAAATGGTATCTCATTGTGGTTTTTACTTGCATCTCTCTGATGGCCAATGATGTTGAGCATTTTTTCATGTGCCTATGGACCTTCTGTATGTCCTCTTCGGAGAAGTGTTTGTTCAGGTCCTTAGTCCATTTTTTAATTGGGTTGTTTGTTTTCTTGATGTTGAGTCGTATAAGCTCTTTACATATTTTGGAGACCAGTCCCCTGTCTGTGATATCATTGGCAAATATGTTTTCCCATATGGTTGGTTTCCTTTTCATCTTGCTGATGTTTTCTTTTGCTGAGCAGAAACTTTTTAGTTTGATGTAGTCCCATTTGTTTATTTTTTCCTTTATTTCTCTTGCCTTGGGAGATGTATCCGTGAAGATATTGTTACGTGGGATATCTGAAATTTTCCTGCCTGTTTTCCTCTAGGACTTTTATGGTATCAAGGCTTACATTTAAGTCTTTAATCCTTCTTGAGTTTATTCTCATGTGTGGTGTAAGTTGGTGGTCTAGTTTCATTTTTTTGCACATCCCTGTCCAGTTCTCCCAGCACCATTTGTTAAAGAGGCTCTTCTCATTCCATTTTATGTTCCTTCCCCCTTTATCAAAGATTAGTTGACCATAGAGGCCTAGGTTTATTTCTGGGCTTTCAATTCTGTTCCACTGATCTATATGTCTGTTCTTATGCCAGTACCAGACTGTTTTGATCACAGTGGCTTTGTAGTATTGTTTGATGTCTGGTATCGTGATTCCTCCTGCTGTGTTCTTCTGTTTCAAGATTGCTTTTGCTATTCGGGGTCTTTTTTGGTTCCATATGAATTTTTGGAGTATTTGTTCTAGGTCAGTGAAATATGTCATTGGTATTTTAATAGGGATTGCATTGAATTTGTAAATTGCTTTGGGTAGTATGGCCATTTTGATGATGTTGTTTCTTCCCATCCAAGAACATGGTATTTGCCTCCATTTATTTGTATCTTCCTTAATTTCTTTCTTCAATGTTGCATAATTTTCAGTGTACAGGTCTTTTATCTCTTTGGTTAAGTTTATTCCTAGGTACTTTATTTTTCTTGTTGCTACAGTAAATGGTATTTTCTTTTTTGCCTCTGTCTCTGATATTTTATTGTTGGTGTACAGAAATGCCTTAGATTTCTGTATATTTATTTTGTACCCTGCTATTTTGCCAAATTCACTTATTATATCGAGTAGTCTTTTAGTGGAGTTTATAGGGTTTTCTAGGTATACTATCATGTCGTCTGCAAACAGTAATAGTTTTACTTCTTCTTTCCCAATTTGGATGCCTTTTATTTCTTTGTCTTGTCTGATTGCTGTGGCTAGGACTTCCAACACTATGTTGAATAGAAGTGGAGAGAGTGGACAGCCTTGTCTAGTTCCTGATTTCAGGGGGAATGCTTTCAGTTTTTGTCCATTGAGTGTGATTGTGGCTTCAGGCTACTCATATATAGCCTTAATTACGTTAAGGTATGCTCCCTCTATTCCCATTTTGCTGAGTGTTTTCATCATAAATGGGTGTTGTACTTTATTAAATGCTTTTTCTGCATCTATAGATATGATCATGTGATTTTTGTCTTTCATTTTGTTTAGGTGATGTATTATATTTATTGATTTGTGAATATTAAACCATCCTTGCATCCCTGGGATGAATCCCACTTGATCGTGGTGTATGATCTTTTTGTTGTATTGTTGGATCCTGTTTGCCAAAATTTTATTGAGGATTTTAGCATATATGTTCATCAGTGATATTGGCCTATAGTTTTTTTTCTTTGCTGTGTCTTGACCTGGTTTTGGGATTAGGGTAATACTGGCTTCATAGAAAGAGTTTGGGATTTTTCCCTCTTCTTGGATTTTTTGGAATAGTTTGAGGAGGGTAGGAGTTAGTTCTTCCCTAAATGTTTTGTAAAATTCGCCTGTGAAGCCATCCGGTCCAGGGCTTTTGTGTGCAGGGAGATTTTGGATTACTGTTTCAATTTCCTTCTTTGTTATTGGTCTGTTCAGACTTTCTACTTCTTCTTGATTCAGTTTGGGAAGGTTATATGTTTCTAAAAATCTGTCCATTTCTACTAGGTTGTCAAATTTCTTGCCATATAGTTGTTTGTAGTAATTTCTTATAATTGTTTGTATTTCTGAGGTTTCAGTCGTGATTTCTCCTCTTTCATTTCTGATTTTGTTTATTTGGTCTTCTCCCTTTTTTTCTTAATGAGCCTGGGTAGAGGCTTGTCAATTTTGTTTATTTTTTCAAAGAACCAGTTCCTAGTTTTGTTGATTTTTTGGATTGTTTGTTTAGTTTCTATGTCGTTTAATTCTGCTTTGATCTTGATGATTTCCTTTCTTCTTTTTGCCCTAGGCTTTGTTTGTTGTTGTTCTAGTTCTTGTAGCTTTATGGTTAGGTTTTTTATTTGAGATTCTTCTAGCCTTTTCAGATATGCCTGTATTGCTATGAACTTCCCTCTTAGGACTGCTTTTGCTGTGTCCCATAGGTTTTGGGCTGTTGTGTGTTCATTGTCATTAGTTTCTAGAAATTTCTTGATTTCCTCTTTGATGTCATTGTTAACCCATTTGTTATTTAATAGCGTGTTATTCATTCTCCATGAGTTTGGGTTTCTTTGATTTTTTTCCCTGAGGTTGATTTTTAGTTTCAAGTCATTGTGGTCTGAAAAGATGCTTGATATAATTTCAATTTTCTTGAATTTGTTGAGGCTTGTTTTGTGTCCTATCATGTGGTCTATCTTTGAAAATGTCCCATGTGCCTTTGAAAAGAATGTATATTTTGTTTCTTTGGGGTGAAAAGTTCTATATATATCAGTTAAGTCCATGTGGTTTAGTGTGTTGTTCAATGCCTGTATATCTTTGGTGTTTCTTTGCTTGGATGATCTGTCTATTGTTGATAATGGAGTGTTGAAGTCCCCTACTATGAGTGCGTTGTTGTTAATATCCTTCTTGTGGTCTTCTAGTATTTGCTTTATGTATTTGGGTGCTTCTATGTTGGGTGCATATATGTTTATCAGTGTTATATCTTCTTGATGAATTGTTCCTTTAAGTATTATGAAATGTCCTTCTTTGTCTCTTTATTACCCTTGCTTTGAAATCTGTTTTGTCTGATATGAGGACTGCTACCCCAGCTTTTTTTTCAGGCCCATTTGCTTGGAATATTTTTTTATATCCCTTTACTTTCAGTCTATGTAAATCTTTTGTTTTGAGGTGTGTTTCTTGTAGACAGCAAATATGTGGATCCTGTTTTCTTATCCATTCCGTTACCCTATGTCTTTTAATTGGAGCATTAAACTATTTACATTTAAGGTTATCATTGACATATATTTATTCATTTCCCTTTTGTATCTCTGTTCCTCTACTCTTTTTTTGTTTTTTCTCTTCCTTTTTCTTAAAATATTCCCTTTACCATCTCTTGCAATGCTGGTTTTGTGGAGATGTATTCTTTTAGTCTTCCTTTGTCTGAGAAACTCCTTATTTCACCTTCTATTTTGAATGAGAGCCTTGCTGGGTAGAGTATTCTTGGTTGTAGGCCTTTGTTTTTCATTGCTTGAAATATTTTTGACCATTCCCTTCTGGATTCTAATGTTTCTGTTGAGAAATCGGTCGATAGCCTTATTGGAGCTCCCTTGTAAGTTATTTGCTGTTTTTCTCTTGCTGCTTTTAGGATTCTCTCTTTGTCTTGGAATGTTGCCATTTTAACTATGATGTGCCTTGGAGTGGGTTTTGGGGGGTTCGTCTTTATTGGAACTCTCAGTGCTTCTTGGACTTGCATAACTTTTTCTCTCATCAGGTTCGGAAAATTTTCTGTCACTATTTCTCCTATCAGTTTTTCAATTCCATGGTCCTTTTCTTCTCCCTCTCTTATTCCGATGATCCTGATATTATTTCTTTTAAAGCTATCCTGTAATTCCCTTACATCTTGTTCATATTTTTTCAATCGTTTTTCATTTTGCTGTATTGTCTGGGAGTTTTTCTCTACATTATCTTCTAACTCACTAATCCGATCCTCTGCTTCGTTTAGTCTGCTTTTGACTGATTCTACTGTGTTTTTCAGTTCAGAGATTGCATTCTTCATTTCGTCCTTGTTCTTGTTGATAGTTTCTATGTCTTTTTTTATGCTGGTGTAGTTCTCTGCAAGTTCCCTGTAATTTTCTTGGAGCTGTTGGTAACTCCCTTGGAGGTTGTCATAGTTGTTTTTGAGGTTTTTGAGCATATTGAGTTTCTTCACCACCATAGTTTTGAATTCCATGTCTGACATTTGGGCTATGTCTATATTCCATCTACCTCTCTTTCTGGGGATTCCTCTTTTCTTTTCATTGAGAGGTTGTTTCTGCGTCTTACTATGTTGGATTCTTCTTGTTTGTTTTTGTTATTTGGATTTGTCTGCTTTGCCTTCCCACCTTTGTGGTATGAGATTTTTTATGGTAGATCTGGGGGTTTCAGTGGTGCAGTCTCTTTGATATCCTGAGCCTGATGTTCTTGGGGCTTGGGGTACCTTTTATATCATTTGTTTATGCTGTCTGGTTATATTTCAGATTTTTTTGTTAGGATCTTCCTTCTGGCTTATTGATTGAGAGTCACTCTATCCACTTTATCTCAAATTCTTTTGTGGAGATGCTGTTAAAAACATAAACACACTGCCCCAGCAGGAGACCTGCACCCTCAAAAATATCCCCCACCCTCTATCCTGCTATCGTCAGCCAATGAGCCAGTATTAATATAAATGTAGAGAGATTAGAGCTTTTACACTATAAGAAGAATAGATAAGAGTTGTTTTAGTGAAGGAAAAATATGATTTTTGAGAGAAGGGATAATAGTTTAATAATAGTTGAGACTGTGCAAGACAGTAGGTAATATTTACGTTGTATGTTAATAACTATAGAAGAAAAAAAGGGAGGAAGAGTGCAGAATATAGTAGGAAAGTGGAATTATATAGTATTGGATTTATATAGTAGTTATATTCTATTTATTTAGAGTGAAAGGGAGGCTAAACTAGGCCCACAAACAAATAAACAACAATTGAAGAAGAGGGATAAGAAGGAAAGATTATATAAAACAGATTAGAGATATAGTTTGTTTTTTCCTCCTTCCTTCCCCTCCTCCCTCCTCCCCTCCTCTTTCAGGAAGAAAAGAAAAAGGAAAAAGGGAAAAAGAAAAAAAAAAAAAAGGAATGTTTTTACTCAGTTCAGCCTTCTTGTGTCGTCTTCTTTTTCTGCATCCACAGCTGGTCTAATGTGATGGGTCAGAGATTCCTATTCCTTGCAGCAGCGGTGTGCGCGAGGTGGCCGGCAGGGCACAATGCAAGGCAGCCAAGAAACTACTACATATTTAATAAACTACCATATAGCATAAACATAACTTGTTTATGCACTGGGAAACCCCCAAATTTGTGTGTCTTGCTTTATCACAGTATTCACTTTATTGTGGTAGTCTCGGATCAAGAGCGCAATTTCTCAAAAGTATGCCTGTATTTGATTGCTACTACATTTATGAAAGTCTCCTATAGACTGTAAGGGATTTAATTTTGGGCAAAAATGAATCTATGTAAATATACAGAAGATTGATAATCATTATTATATATTATTAACTTACGAGACATCATAAAAATTCTACAGAAAAACATTATTATTTACTTCATGTACAACATGTTTTCTTCATCTTTACTTTCCTGCAAAATAAGAATAACTTCACAATTTTCAAATTTTAATAAAAATAGTGCACATTAGTTTTCATTTTAGCAAATGCTTATATAGTCATATTACAAATAAGGGGAACAGCAATTAAGCAGAAGTTAAACTGATTTAATTGTATGTGTGTGTGTGCGTATGTGTGTGTGTGTAAAACATATAATGTTAAGAAAATAAAATCATAAGAGGTTTTTAAAAAGGAATATTAAAGGTAAAATACAAATTTATCCTAATTATACCAACTATCAATATCCACAATACTTTATAAGTTACTGCTTTGGACATTCTTAAGAATTTTTTTTTGTGATAGCATAAGATCATCAAGATTTTCTGAATAATTAAAAAATTAAAAAAAAACAACATCTAATATAGGGTCTATGGGAAGCATATTTTACCCCTTTCTTAATCAATAATCCATGCATTGAATTTGTTAACTTTTAATTAACTAAAACATCACTTTTAAATTATCTTGCTTAAATAGTTTATCCAATAATTTTAAATCAATTTTTATAGGGGGTGTTAAGGGGTGGAGAGATCAAGCAAAAAAGAAAAAAGACTCATGGACGTGGACAACAGTGTGGTGATTGAAGTGGGGAGGGGAGTGGAGGGTGAGTGGAGATGGAAGAAGATATATGGGGGATAAGTGGCAATGGAAAAGAGTACAGTAAAAAATGTCCTTAAAAATAAAATACAATACAAATCAATTTTTAAAATTAAATTAAAAGGAGAAACATGTATTTAATATCATGCTGTAATTTTAGCAAACTGCATTTTCAGATAGTAATTGATATTTAATATTAAAGAATTAGTAATGTGTAAATATCAGGTATTTTTACAATTAAGATGATGTCTTTAGGTATTTAAATGATCAAAAACAGTTACACTATTACTATTAACTTTTACATTTTGTGTTTAAAGCATGCAGATTGTTGGTGATTTTGAATAACGAACAGAAAACTTAGATGCTCATAAGCTAGCTTTTATATGCCTGCCCTAAATTTATGTAACTTATTTAACTTTTATAGGCTTCATTTTGATTCCTGTGATCCTTGACACATCTAATGTTGTTTGTTATGAGTAGATTCAGCATTTTTATATCTTCCTATAATACATGAACTAATTCAGTTTGCAGCTGAATTTAATTTAATTATGAATAAATAACATAGGCACTATCTCAAACACATAGCTATGTGAATCGAATCGGCAGCCGTCCGTCTCGAGAGACGATGGTGTAGCTTCTTAAGAGTCTATCTGCACCGCCGAGAATGGTTGTGCAGTCCGACTCGGGAGTGACACGGTATCTGTCTCCTCCCGTGTTGAATCGACATCTTGCGATGACGCTGAAGCTACAGAGCCTGGGCAGGGTGATATGGAGGGTCTGCTGTTGCCCATGCAGCAGACCCCCCCTCTCTTCGCAGCTGAAGGGTCCAAGGGAAAGACGGAGTCAATACAGCTTGGCTTCAGGTGCGCCGCAGGAGTTGCCGGTGTTGACTACAACGTCAAACCGCCTTAGGGACTCCGGCTCCGGATTTTCTGTCGGGGTTTACTCCCTTAGCCTTTCCCCTGAAGAGGTATGCCGCAAGGCAGCGGAGGTTTTTTGGAGTCAGAGTTTTCCTTCTCTGATGTGCCCTGACTGGAAGATCGAACCAGCGACACTTAGCTCGCAGGCCGACGCTCAATCCACTGAGCCAAACCAGCCAGGGTACATAGCTATGTATTGTAGTTACAAAAGAGATCTCACTATTGCATGTCTATATGCTGAAAGTTTTAATATCTTAAGTTTCCTTTGAAAATGACTTTGCTATAATGACCAAAAAAAAAAAGGTTGTATAGCATTGTTTGCCCAAGTATTTCTTGTTAAAGTTAGTTTCTCCTTTGGGCTCTAGCACCTGTGTTTTTTATTTCCTTCTTAACCATATTTATAGGGACTTTGGTTTTATTTGATACTCAGTCAAACTTCATGAGGAAATAGTCTAAAAAACCATTCTCAAAATTCTGATACACTTTTAAATTGGACCTGAGAGTGACAGGGAAGCCGCTTGCAGGCACAGCCTCAGCAGAAGAGGAAGTGCCTGGGGCCCTAACAGCTGAATGCCCTAGGCAATCTGTAAAGACAGACCTGCTCTCTGAACCAGTGCTGGGAGTGCCCTTGCTGGGCAGATTTGCTTCTTGGAGTATTTTTTTTTCTCTTTCTGTTTTTGAATCAAGATGGTGAAATCATTTTGCTATGACATTATTAAAAAAAAAAAAAAAAGTCAGGCAGGACTTACTCCTGAGATGTATCTTCTCAGTTTTTGCCTGTAACTCCTGCTGACAGCGATGGCAGTTATGCAGATGCATGCAGAAGAAAATAGACTCTTTTTAACACTAAACATTAGATTTGAGTCTCCCCAGAGCATTCTGGTTGCTGGAGTGGCTGTGAATGATGCTGTCTCACAAATGTTTCAGCCATAAATCGATCCTGACTCATAATTTTCCTGGATTTTTTTTCTGCTCTTCTGGAATCCTAGAGTATCATGCATGCATGGACTCCGTTTCAGACTGAGCCTAAATACATTTACCAAAATGAGATTCAAATAATTAAATATGACTTTTCTTATATTTTCCTCTGAAGATCCACGGCCTAATCTGGCTCTGGTTAATCATTTTAATTTGACTTATAATACAGTGTCGGTTTTTTTTTAGTGAGAATTAGTTTTCTATTTTTCTCCTTTTTGTAAGCATAGCCTGTTTACTTAACAATATTTGGCTTTGCCTAATGATATGTACAGGAGACAGTGCTAAGTGGAACATCAGCTGTTTACATCAGCTCTAACAATTAATGCATGTTAATTTTTAATTACACTGATTGTACTAGAGGCAGAATGTATGTTTCTTCACAGAACAGATGTACTAGTCAGCTTGACTGGTGAACATGCATATCGATCAGATGTTGATGCTGCCAGCAATTCAGCAAAGTCTGCTAAGAGTGTTGGCTTCTAATGTACTTACAAGTTTACGGCTTTGAGTCCTGGTGGAGGCAATACAGCTTGATGCTATATCCTTTAATGTTTACAGATAATCACAATATGTCTGTTTTGTGCTGTGTATTCTACAGTGTGTGATTAGAAGATTGAATAGGTATGAGGGAGTCCAAAGGTGACTTCACTTTTGGATTACTTTCCCCATTCTTGTTTTGAGGCAGTGTCTTCCAATATTTTGTTTTGTCATTAGGAATTTTCTTTTTAACTCATGGTTCTGCTACTATTAGATGACTGACAGAGATGACCATTGTCACTATAAGAAGAAATTGAAAAGGTAACATAGATACTTGGAAAGCAATTTGTCTCTATTGAGTACTATCATCAGAGCTAGATGGAAAATATATAGGAAATGCCAAGTAGTAAGATAGCAAATAGCTAGCAGGCCTTCAGTCAATTGTCAATCAATTAAGAGGCTTTTATTGAATATTTCAATATGTTGAGCATTTCAGTAAGCACTGTAGGTTGCCTAGCTATGAGGGGTAGAAAGAAATCTCAAAATGTTTGCCCTTAGGTAACTCATGTTCTTATTGGACAAATAATACTTGCACAAACAAAACAAATATATACATATATAGTTATATGCTGTGTTGATAAGATGTAGCTGATAACATGCATATTTCAGTAAAAATAATGTAGGGAATGCTTTATAATCAAATTAAATTTGAGTTGTTTTCCTTCAAAATGTGGTCTAAACACACATTTATTTAACAGGAGTTTCTTAATTGGCTTTGCCAAAATCTTGTACATTACAAATAAGAACATCAAATTAAAACATGTCTTCTTTTCCTTTTCCATATGAGGTGAGGACCCCCCAAAATTGAAATTATCTTTTGAAGAGCAGGCCTCTTGTAATATAGGTTTCCCCTGCTAGGTGGTGAGAGGCTGTATTCAGCTTCAGTGAAATTTTTTAAAGATTCTTTCAATGTGTTTGCCCATTTCATGATGGGTGCGTTATAAGTGCATCTGTCCACGCCACTAAGTTTTCAGCAGTTTTTGATCCAAAATGGCACGATCCCTGTCATGTCAGGGTGACCGTAGCCAAGATCTCTGCCTCCATGTACATGTATTATCCCAGGTCACCCTTATCTGAGAAAATTCCTTAGGGCATAAGTGTTATACAGTTTCAGTTGGCTGCATGCTCCTTTCTAATTTCATATATGTGAGCCCTTGTTGTTCAGGCTCCCGTGACTCCCACTTCTCAACTGCCCGCCACCTTGAGACCGAAGGCAGATCCTGTTGTTCCTGTCCTTGCCCACTGCTGCAAGAATAAATTGGTATGGATTCCCTCTCCAATGAATCACTGTCATTTTTCAGTCTCACTGAATCCAAAGTAAACCTGCCTGGAGCTGAGCTCTTGCAGGACAGCCCCATGCCCCACCCTCCCTATTCACCCAATCTTGCCCTGAGCGACTTTTTTTGTTTGTTTCCCCAGATAAAAGAAGTCCTCAAAAGGAAATGTTTTTCTATGTGGAAGAGGTAAAGCCAAAAACGACAGAAGCAGTAAAAGTCATCAGAATTGACAAGTTCAAAAACTGTTTTGAGCAGTGGAAAAATTTCAACAGATGTACTGCATCAGATGGAGGGTACTTTGGAGGTGACTGAAGAATAAATACACAACTTTTTACATATAAATTCCAGGTTTTTAGGGTCCTCCTCTTGTATTTTCAATTTGCCCTCTAAAACATCCCTAAAGGAATTCTTTGGGTCTCTTTTTACTTATGGGTAAACAGTGAGAGCCTGATTTAATTGTTTTGACTCACTGATTCAGCTTTAGGGTACAGCTGTCTTTGTGTGTGTGTGTGTGTGTGTGTGTGTAAAAATTTAAAACAATAATTGAAAATTTATATAAAAATGCAAAGGAATAAAAATAGCCATGACAATCTTAAATAGGAACAAAGTTGAGAAATGTACAGTACTAGATATTAAATAAAGACAATGTGGTATTGGCAATTAAACATCAAAACAGCTAAGTAAAGAATTTAGCTATAAGCCTAAATATGCCATGCTAATTTAGAGAGAACTATATGTTCTTTTTAACAAATGGTAATGGACCAAATGTATAATCACATAGATAAAAATGGGCTGTAAACTCTATTTTAACCACCTACAGACAGTAATTTGAGATAGTTTCTAGAGGTAAGTGTGGAATGTAAAATTATTAAGTTTCCAGAAAAACTATAAGACAATATATTTATGACACTGATAGAGGCAAATATTTTTATAAACATGCACTAAATATTAGGAAAAGAAAAATATTGCTAGACTGAAATTTACTAAAATAAATAATTTTATTCATCAGAAGACTTTCTTAACAGAGTAAAGAGACAAGCCAAAGACTAGGAAAATATATTTGCAATGTATGTATCTCACACAATATATGAAAAACTCCCCAAACTAAAGTATAAAAAGACAACCACACTAACTTTAAAACAAATGTGGAAACAACTACAACTTATACCTAAAATAAATTGTTCATTTGGCCAACATATGAAAAGATACTTAACATCGTTACTTGTCATGAAAATATAAATTATAAACACAATGAGATATCAACACAGCACTACTAGAAGTGCTAAAATTAAAAGGACAAAAAGACCATAGGATAACCAGGCCATGAAACAAATTAAAATGCTCACATATTACTCTTGGAAGTATAAATTAGAAAAATAATTTTGATAAACTGACCAATGTTACTAAAGCTAAATGTACAAACATTTTATGACCCATAAGTTCCATTCCTAGGACTAAGCTGACAACATATAATCAGTTATGTCCACAAAAAATGTGTGAAAATTGTCATAGGAGCTTTATTTATAATATTCCAAGACCAAATGATATTCAAGAGGACAGAAACTAATTATAGTATATTCATACAATAAAATATTACACAAGAAAGAAGAAATTGCAGAAAGATGCAACAGCATAGATGTATCTTAGAGGAATAATAACATTGAGTGAAAGGATCTGACATAGCAAGAGTACACTAATATGATTCTATATGGGATAAAATCTATTTATAATTTTGTAGTTAAAAAGAAGCAAAATGGTAGTTTCACTCTGGCATGACTTATGAGGAACTCTACAAATCCACTCCCGAGTAAAACTGGTAAAAATTATAAATAAAAACAACCATTTAAATTCTCAGAAAATTTTCCTAAAGCTATATAACAAATGAGGAAATATTTATTCTAAAAAATCTACTATAACTCAGTAAGTATTGGAGATACTGTGGTATCTGTTAGTTTTTTAATGAATTCAGAAAATTTGCAAGATAAAGGATGAATATATGTGAAGTCAATTATATTTCCATACATTTGCAGTGAATAGTCTGAAAGTAGAATCTAGAAAATATTTTCATTTACAACAGCATTAAAAAGAATAAAACACATAAGGATACATTAACAAAAGAAGTGCAAATTTCATAATAGAAAAGCTACAGTATATTATAGAAAAAAACAAGATTTAAATAAATAAAAAAAATCTCATGTTCATGAATTGGAAGACTTATTTATCGTGAAAATGGAAATGCTCTCCAAATTGTTTTGCATGTTCAGTGCAATCTTTACAGAATTCAAACTGGCTTCTTTTTAGAATTTGGAAAGCTGATTTTAAAATTAATATGGAATTGCAAGGGACTCAGAATAGGAGAGACAACATTGAAAAAGAAGCACAGGCTCACATTTTCCAGTTTCAAAAATTATTATGCAGCAGCACAGAAGTCAAGATATTGTGCTATTGGAATAAGGATAGACATATAGGTCAATAGAACAGACTTAAAAGTCCAGAAATAAATTCATGCATTTATTGTCTACTGATTTTTGACAAAGAGACCATTTAATGGGAGAATTGTGTTTTCAGTAACTACTATGAGAAACTGGATATCTGTATGCAAAATAAAAAAATTGTACCATTATACAGAAAGTAACTCAACATTTTTCAAAGACCTAAATACTAGAGTAAATCTATAAATGTATTACAATAAATACGAGTAACTGTGCATAATTTTATTTTTGGCTATGGATTCTTATTTATGACATTAAAATATGAATGGCAAAAATATAGATAAATTGGACTTCATGAAAATTAATTTTTTTTTTATTTTTCAAATGGCACCAAATGCCTGAGCTGGTTTGTCTGTTGTGTTTCTGTCCTAAAGAAGTGATCATTCTTCATATTTGGATGCACAAAAAATTAGACTTAACAGAACAAATAATGAAGTAAATGCTCTTACAGAGAATCATAGAAACTCATAAATGGAGGATGAGATATACAAAAGAAAAAAGAAGGATTATGGGATGTGATAATAGTTATGAAATAACTCTGAAACATAAATAACATTTCAAAAGCATATTTTCATTTGTTTTTTTGTGTTATAACCAAAAAGATTGCCAAGAACAATGTCAAGGAGCTTCTTCCCAATTTTATTTTAGTTTTATGGTATCAGATCTTATGTGTAAGTCTAATCCATTTCAAGTTAATTCTTGTGAGGGGTGTAAGATAGGGATCCAATTTCATTGCTCTGCATGTGGTTATCCAGTTTTCCCAACACCATTTGTTGAAGAACTATCCTTTCCCTATTCAGTGTTCTTGGCTCCCTTGTCAAATATTAGTTGACTCTATATGTGGAGGTTTATTTCTGGGCTCTCTATTTGGTTATATTTTTTCTATGTGACTACTTTTATACCAGTATTGTGCTGTTTTAATTATTATAGTTTTGTATAATAATTTTAAATCAGGAAGTGTAATGCCTTTGGTTTTGTTCTTCATTCTCAGGATTGCTTTTTGCTATTTGGAGTGTTTTATGGTTGCATACAAATTTTAGGATTGTATTACCTATTTCTGTGAAAAATGTCATTGACCTTTTGACAGAAACTGCATTGAATCTATAGATAGCTTTAGGTAGCATGGACGTATTAATTGTTTCTATAGAATTAGAGAAAATATTTGCAAATCATATATTGGATAAGTAGTTAATAGCCACCTTACATAAAAAATTCATACAGCTCAGTAGCAATCCTTCCAAATAATTCAATTAAAAATGGGCAGAGAAACTGAATGGACATTTTTCCACAGAGGACATACAAATGGTCAACACACACATGATAAGATGCTCAACATCACTAATAATCAGGGAAATGCAAATCAAAACCACAATGAGATATACCTTATACTTGTTAGAATGACCATCATTAATAAGACAAGAGATAAAGTGTTGGTGAGGATCTGTAGGAATGAGAACCCTAAGACACTATTGGTGGGAATGTAGGTTTGTTCAGTCACTATGGAAACCATTATGGAGGTTTCTAAAAAATTAAAAATAGAACTACTATATGATCCAGAAATTATACTTCTGGGTTCATATATCCAAAAGCCATGAAAAATAGGATATTGAAGAGCTATCTGAACTATCATGTATATTGCAGCATTATTTACAATAGACATGGAAATAACCTATGTGCTGTCAATGAATAAATAAAGAGAATGTGATCATATATATATATATATATATATATATATATATATATATATATATGTTTTTCAACCATGAGAAATAAACAAATCCTGCCCTTTGTGACAACATGGATGGGCTTTGAGGTTATTATGTAGGACAGAAAGACAAATACTACATGATATCAGTTATATGTGAAATCTAAAAATGTCAAACTTATAGAAACAGAATACAATGGAGAGTAAAATGGCAGTTACCAGGGTTTGGAGTGATGGAATTAAGAAAATGTTACCAAGTACAAACTTGCAACTTGATGATGAATACATTCTGGAGATCTAATGCACAGCATAGTGATTAAAGTCAACAATACTGTATTATATACATCCAAGTTGCTAAGACTAAACCTTAAATGTTCTCATCACAGAAAAGAAATGTTAATTATGTGACATAATAGAGGTGTTAGCTAACAGTAGGATTACAATCATATTGTGGTATTTAAATCTATCAAATCAAAATATTATAAAACACATTTTACAATGTTATATCTTAATTACCTAAATAAAGTTAATATAAAAATAAAATAATTATACATGATAAGATTTAATTATAAATAAAAAATTTAACCTAATTTAAAAATATGTACATAAATTTTGTCTTTATACTCTTTAAAAAAAGGTAACTCATAAGCATGCCAAAATGCCCAGAAACTATACCCAGCCAATTACAATATCCTCATAAATGTTCTATCTACTTCAGCTTCCATTCTCATCCTCTATAGTCTATTCTCTGTTGTTCAGGAAGGATGACCTTTTAAAATTAAGTCAGATATACTGCTCAAAATCTCCCAGTGGCTTCTAATATTACAGCTTACAAATTTTTATCTAGTTTGATACCTGCCATCTTTCTGACCTCATTTGTTCCCACTCATCCTTTACTCAACCACTTGGACTTTGTCCTCTTTGCCATTCTTCACACACATTTAGCAGGGTCCTGTCTCACTATTTCCCTGGATGGAAGGGCCTTCCCTATGTGGTTCATTCCACTTTTTCCTAGGATCTGATTGATGTCACCCTCTCAGAAAGGCCTTCTTTCAACAATCTATGTAACCCCACTACTTTTTGACTCTGTCTCCTGCTTATCTTTTGCACAACATAGGAATCACCTTATCTCTATCCATATTTTTTTTTGTCTATCTCCCTCTACTATATTGTATACATTTTAATCCTTTTATATCCCTAGCTCCTAGAAGAAAGTCTGAGACAATACAGATACTTAATGCTGAATCAATAAAGAAAAAATAATTTTTTACTATACAAAAATTCGTATGAAAAGCAAAATAACAAAGTTGAAAGACCAAGATTAAACTGGGTAAATTCTTTTCAACCTCTATGACAGCAAAAGGCAATTTTATATATAAAGAAGTCATACATAACCCTTATGAAATGACCAAAATTACATATGTAAATAGGCAGTTAAGAGAATAAGTAATGATAATGGTCAAAGAATATATGCTAAGATTTGCAAACTCACCAATAATTGGGGAATGGAAGTAAAAATACTATTTCTGACCAGTAAGATTAGGGAACATGAAAAAATGTGATATCTGCAAGCTTGGCAAGGCTTGGGGCAAAGCCTTGATGTCAGGGCATTTTAGTAAACTAGATTGGAAGGCAGTTTGGAAATATTTATTAACATGTTAAAGGTGCATCTGTTACATTTTAAAAATCTTTATGACTGAAAAACACACAGGGATACACAGCAGTTACATGACATGTCCCTTACGTTCCTTGAAGTAGTGGAACATGCAACTAACCTAAATGTCTTAATGAAAATTCATTTTCTGGGACAACACGATAGCCATTTATTCAGGTCTCTCTTCAAATCTTTTTTCCCACCTTTGTGATCACATTATCTAATGTATACTCCAGATTTTGTTTCCCAAAGTATGAGAAATCTGTGGATGTTGTTGTGGAAGCATAATTGTAATACCTTTCAAGAGAAGAAAAGCGATCATAGATGCTGGTAAGACTATAGAGCTATCAATGAGCAATTATTCCTTCAGAGGAGTAGCATGGAAGACAACATTTTTGCTTCATATCACAAACTCATCTGTTTGATTTATTCTTTTGACAAGGAGCATGTGTTTATTTGACACAATAAAATATTCAAGAACCACAAAACGTTGGAATTATCTCTAAAATAGATGGAAAAACTTGCAATTACTGATACCCCTAATGATTTCAAGTGAGGGTTGGTGTTTGGGATTATAATTTTATTCCATCACATGTTTCCTCCAGAGAATGAGTGAGGGAGCGCATGGCATGTGAATGCCACGGGAGGACGTGCGAGTGTGCACACGGGTGTGTACATGTGAGAAGCTGCTTCTCTATTCCCACTTGAGAGGTGTGGGCATTTGGGGTCCAAACACAGAAGAGTTGTCATATATGTAAGGGAAAGGAGCATCCTAACTTTTCCACTTTAAAATTTCTATAATAACCCCCTTACCACGAAAGTAGTATTTTTAATAGAGAAAATGAACACATTTACAGTATTCTAATAATGCTGTATTAATTTAGGGAACTGGTATTATTACAATCTATGTTTTATTTATATTGTTATTTCACACTTACTGGATGAAACTTATCTTGTGCCTATGAGTATTGTATTTCTAGGACAATTATAGAATATGAAGGATTTAATGTAAATTTTTCATCATCCTTCATAGATATTCATAACATGTTTTTAAACTTTCTACTAGAACTAAAAAAACAAATAAACAAAAAAAAAATACTGTTAAAATGCCCTTTTAGTGAAAAGATGAATTTAAAATCTATAATAACAATTGGAGCTACAAGATGTAGATAAGAATTCTACCACATGTATTTCTATTACTATGACTGCTACTAATACTAATTATAACCATTATTATTACCAACATTTATTGAGTGCTCAGTTTATGCCTGAACTATTCCAGTTACAGGTGGCTTATGCACATAGACTCAATATATGTGTGAAGTATTTAGAAGTGTGCTTGGTACATATTAAATGTCCACAAGTATTAACTATAATACTATTATTATACACAGTAAGATGGGGACTATTAAAATTGTGCATAGGGGAAAACCTGAGGCACTGAGCTTACAGTCCATCCTCTTAACATTAATCCCATACTTCTCTTCAGTAAAGAAAATCCAACATGTTATGTGATGTCATATAAATTATTTATGTTACTTGATCCTTAAATTAAGTGGGGAGGGGCAAGAATACAGAAAAATTAGTTCATTTGCTGTAAGGTGCCAGAAAATTCCAAAGAAGTCACAATCAGCCTCTAAGCATCAGAAGAAATTTTAACACAAATTTTAAAAGCATTCTTGTGTTTGATTTTAAGAATAACAAAGCCATGTTGCACAATAATCTGCTATTGAAAAGGAAAGGACTAGAGAGTTTTTAAGGCTTGTGGATGGTAATTACCTAATTGGAATATTTATTTTATTTGTCTTCCTTTAAAGGATGTTTCATCTTTTGTTTTACTCCTTGGTGGTACATTCAATTACTGAAAACAGGATGTGCCTATGGAAAAAAAAAATCCAATTCCCAGCATTGAGGAGCAAAGACGCGTCTACTACTAATTGTTGTGATTGAACTGAGGACCATGGAAATCAAAACAGCAAATGGTAATGTTAATAATAAAACAAAAACAAAAACAAAAACCATCTCACTGTGTTGTGCAATAGGGAAAACATTTTCCAGGGTTTAGATTTGCTTTCCCAGAGCTGAAACTACTAAAAGAGAAGAACCTTTGGAATGAGTTTGCTGTCCTTGTCAGTTCTGTTACATCTTGTTTTGTGAAATATACAGAGGTGGTACAAGGCTCATATATTTAGTGGACACTATTCCACTGAAACTGCTGAAGTGCACATACCCACTGCCCATCTCAACTATAGCAGCATTATTCACAATAGACAACTTCTCCTTGTAGTATCTTCATATAATGATAACAGAATCCTTGGTATAGAACTCAATGTGCATGTTGCAGTCAAATGTCAAAAGACAGAAAAATAGTCCACTTTATCATTTTGAAATAAGGTGTTTAAAATCTTTTAAAAATGTCTCTGGTGGAATCAAAGGCTAGAAAAGACATGCTTTCAATTATATCTTTGTTTATAGTTTACTGGATGGTAGAGAATATGCTCAAATATTAAACCTATGCACAAAGAGATTCCACAAGCTCTCACAAATTCCAGTAGCAAGATGTACAAGAGATAGACTATTTACTTACTATGTGTGTTGATGTTCCACAGTTCTACAAACTCTAGAAAGAATTTTTTATTTTTATCATTTCTATTAGGATGCTGCCATTTTGAAGGAACCAAGGCTGTTTCTGATGTTTAAACCCCCAAACAAACACTTTTATTAGAAAATTCTTCTTTTAATTTTCCAGATGGAACTATTCCATCCTATGATCCATTAGTCAAACCTCTTCTAAGTATTATTGGATTTAGTTATTTATTATCTCAGAATTTTGTATTTAACTATTTCAACTCTATCTCTTTTTTTCAATAAGTTCACAGGAATACCTTAGATGTGAAGCTTCTCATATGTAGAGATTGCATCTGTTATTTATTCTGTGGAGCAGCCACACAATATTAATACATGTTTTCCGGTAATGATACTGAGGAGGGAAGGAGGATGACAGTAGATTAAATGTGTGAAATATTTATAGAATAAAAGATGCATCCTTTAGTTTATGTTCCTCTTAGATTGGGTGGGAGAAGCAACTGAAATCATGGTACATAAGTCAAATAGTTGTAGTTGCTAAACATCTTGAGTGGACTTGATAACAACAATCCTATCTTTTATTTCATTTCAATTAGTATTTAGGTTTACCCTTTACACGCATCCCTGATCTTATTTCTGAAATCCAGTGTTTTTGATAACCCTCTAAACATTGCAACATTTTGAAATTCAAGAAGTATGACTTCTTCATATCACCCAATGGACAAAAATGTAAGTGAGAGATTCTTACTGATGTTGATTATGATTATTCAACCAATTATGTACCAAATTGTTTTTGACAATCAACTCCTGTTGTTTCCATCCTAACCAATTGTTCCAGTACCAGTCAGGATAGCTAGGTTTATGCTGTAATGACAAACAACTCTAAAGTCTCAGTGGCTATGTCAGTTTTCTACTGCTGCATACCTATTACTGCCAATTCAATGGCTTAAAACAACATATATTTAGTCTCTCAAGATTTAATGATTCAGAAGTATGGTCATAGTTGACCAGGGTCTTTTGCTAGATCTCACAAAGCTATAAAAATTATTCTGACTGGACTGTACTCATTCCTACATGTTAGGGTCCTCTTCCTAGTTCATGTGGTTGTTAGTAAAATTCCATTTTTTGAGATCTAAACCCCAAGAACTCAGCTTTTGGGGTAGATGGTGGCTGGGGGAATAGCCTCAGGATCCAGAGCCTCCCCACAAATTCTTGCCATAATGGCCTTTCCTTCGACAGTTCATATCATAGCAGCTTTAATCTTCAAAGCCAGAAGGAATCTCTCCTCTGCAGTATGTTAAGGCAGAGTCTTATATAATGTAACACAGTTATGGGTGTAACATCCCATCACCTTCATCTTACAGTGTAACTTATTCAAGGGGTTGACTGTCCCCATCACCTTTGCCATATTCTGTTGGTAAGAAGCAAGTCACAAGTTCTGAGTGCATCCAGGGAGAAGGGATTATACTAGAGGGGACTCACTAGGAGTCTCTTTAGGTTGTGCCTGCCATACTGGTTTAACAAAGCCAAACGTTTATATTTTATGCATACAAAGTCTGTAGTTTTGTGTAACTATGCAGGCCAGGGTTTTTCCATGTGGAGACTCAGCCATCTAGGCTGGCTCAATCTTATAACACTTTCACTCAGCTCAAGATCATGATCACCATGGCAAGGGAACAGAGTGCTAGAGAGTCTCACATTAAGAGTTAAAATTATCATGTACAGTTAGAGCTAACTGGTCAAAACTTGTCACAAGTCTCTATATAACTGTAAGAGGATGGGATGTATGATCTTCCCAAATGCCTGAGAAGAGAGAGAACTGGATGTAAGTGAGTAATCATAATTATTACCACAGTTATCTTAAGAATTCTTCTTTAAAATTTCATATATATGTTTATTTTGTTTAATACACACAAATACATATATATTTATTACAGACTGAATAGTTGCTCTCTAAATTTATGTTAACTCCCAATGTGACTATAGGACATATACTTTTAAAGAGGCAATTAAGGTTAAGTGAGATCATAAAAGTGGAGCCCTAATCCAATGATTGGTATCCCTAGGAGACTATGGGAGAATACAGGGAGAAGGTAGCCATCAGTAAGCTAAGGAGAGAGGCCTCAGGAGAAACAAAACCAGCTGGCACCTTGATCTTGGACTTCCAGACTCCAGTACTGTAGTAAATAAATTTCTATTCTTTAAGCCACCCAGACGGGTGGCATTTTGTTATGACAGTCATATAAAACTAGTAAAACACACACACACAAAATAGAAATGTAATTAGCCTAATATTGAAAGCTTTATAACTCATTTTTTTCCCACTTGATTATTGATTTCATTAGCCAGCCTGTGAATTTTGTATTTGTTTGTTTTTTAATTTCCATTCTAAAACTCTCAAGAAGAAATATAACTTATGCAAAGTTACTTAGTTAACTAGTGGATCAAACTCGGTATAGTGTTTACTTTGTGTTCTGAGGTAATCTGAATTTTCAGTAATGAATTAGTTCAGGCAAAAGGAGTTATTTAATAATCCTATAAACACTGACCTTTGGCCACAGACAGATATGTGAACTAAGCTTGCTACCTTAAGTTTAAGATTTTAACCATGGAAACTTCAATTTACTTAGAAATTATTATATAGTATTTATTTTAGCAACTGCAAGTTGGTATTTAGCTGTTTTAAATTTTTCTGTAGTCTTGAAAAACACTGTCTGAGACCAATCATAGCAATCGTTTCTCCTAGTGCTACTATTTTGGTACACATGTTAATGGCCAGGTTTCTCTAAATAGAATAGCCAGGTATTTGAGTTTGAGCAACTTTTGTTAATAAAATTATAAATACAACTGGAGAAGTTAATTTTTCTTCTGCAGAAGATGAGATGACTGTTTAAATAATAAGGAAATATCTTCTACACCCATTAAAGGTCGGTCTTGTTAAGTGCACTCTTCCACAATGTGGGCAATCACTAGTTTCCGTGGTACATTTAACTGAATGAATATAAGTATTTGTATTTACAAGGATCTTTCTTCTTTCCTCTTTGTTTCTGACACAGATCTTACCTTCTCATACCTGTTTTCTTTACCAGCACTAGCATCTGTCCTTAAAACATACTTTGGTTCATTCAATATGAAGAGCATCAAATTTGCTAAAATGCATAGAGCTCATCCATGCATGACAAAATGGTTTTTTTTTTTCTGTCTCTTTTTCCTGTCATCCAAAATAGTTTAATCTATTTTACTTAATGTCTTTGTTTTAACAATGTTTAGTGTCATTTGACTATAGTTTGCATGAGATTTTCTAGTAGTCTTACATCTTAACTCTTTTAATCCATACCATTGCATCCAGATCTTACTATCTATGGGACTTGAGTTGCGTCTGTTTTATTTAATTTTGATAGAAGTTTATTTTTATTCCCTTCCACCATCACCACAACAAACCATTCCAAGTCACTTTGGTGTCTATTTCAGGATTCAATCAGCTATATCTTACACCAGAACATCATCCAGGGCCCCAGTCTGGTCTCTTGTAGGAATGTCAATGAAGTCTCCCAACTCCTGCTTTAATCTGAACTGATAACAGTCTCAAATTTCAGATGTATCTCAGGCTGTCTCCACATAGCTCCAGAAAGTGGTTAGCCCCTATTTTCTTTTTTTTTAGCTAAGTCTATGGGGGTTATTGTGCTGGAGGATTTGCTTTAAGTTAGCAAACTGCTGCAGCGTTAATAAAAACATATGCAAAACTGCACATGCAATCCATTTTTTTCTTAAATAAGTGCCCATTAAAAATAACTATATGATAATTAATGAGGAAGGAAGGTAGTACACTGTAGATGGTTTGTCAATATTGTAGTTGGGTCATTCATCTGTGGAGCAGTGATATTCACCTACTTTCTCCTTTGTTTCAGAAATGTACAGTTAATATTTCACTCCTTATTTTAGACATTCTCTCAAGTGTTATTTTAAACAGGCAAACAGGGATCACTTCCAAGATAAAGAAAGTCACCACCTCCAAATGGACTTCTTAAGGCACCATTCCCCTGAAGCTAATGTTCTTTCTGAAGTGTGTGGAGAGAACCAGTTAATAAATGTTAAATTAAGTTGTAACATACTTAGAGACATGGGCGCTGCTTATGTAACTGTTGTTTACTTTAAAACATTCCCTATTGGCCTTTACACACATAATATGATAGCGATTTGAGATGAATATTTACGGTAGGTGGAAAGAGATCTGAAGCGCTAATTTCCACTGTTTGTAAAACGTCCTGTTTCTTTGATCTAGATTTTCATAAGCTTCTGTAGGTGGAGACAGTCAAGGTAGTCAAGTTCAATGAGACAGGAAGAGAGAGTACTTTCAGCTCTTCCTTAGATGCCAGGAATGAAGTAGACCAGGTAACCAAAACAAAAAACAAAAAACATAAAACAAACTTTAATTTTGCACACGATAGCACCTACATCAAAACTACTTGCTGCATTTGATGTAAGCCTGAAAATATGTAAACTCAAAGAGAACATATCATTTAAGTAGAAAATCTGTAAATAGTCATTCTTAGCACTTTAATATCAAAATACTATTTTAAAAATTAATTATATTTGTTGATAAATAGTGTCTTTACAGTGGGTACCTCTCTATTCAGACCTTATGTATTTATAATTTGTGAGAAAAATCTTTTAAATCAAAGCCATAAAATAAGCATAGTTAGAGAGCTAACATGAGGATTTTTACTTCATTTACATTCATTACATATTATGAGTTTAATTACCTTCCTCAAATAATACCAGTATGAAGAAAAGATGCTGAAGAAGGCGTACTTCTGTGATGATTTTATTGATTGTGACTGATGGATGGCATCAACATTTCATAGTGAAGAATCATGGTTTTGTTACATCAGGAAAATTAAATTGGGAGAGTTATTTTCTTTCCCAGTGATAGTGGCAGTTAGAATATTTCACCTGTAATGAGATGTGTGCGTTATGTGCCATCGTGAACCACGGCTCAGCCATTAAATATATGTAAATGAAGAGAAACACAAGAGAGCCCGGGCATAATAACGTGCAGAACAGAGAAATGGATCCTGGAAAGTGATTAATTTATTTGATGATGCCTCAAGTGAGGAATTTTAGGTCACAAATGAAGTGACAGAATGACAAATTACCATTTTAAAGAATTTACTGGGCATCATTACTGAACAATTGTCAGGTAGTTTATGGTGGCTGAGAAGATGGTATAAATATAGATCTTTTCCTTATCTGAGATGAATTATTAATCACCTTTTTAAAAATCTTTGTGAGTGATGGTTGGCTGTCTGATTGGAAATAATGTGTTCTACAATTTTAACTAAATTCTAATACGATATGTAACAGGAATCTTTACAATTAAAGTCTCAGTGAAGAGTGGTAGGAGGTTTACAGTCAATTGCAGTTTTAATGTGATAGAAGAGGATGAATCTACCAGCATATTCCAATAGATTTTCTTAGGTATATTATTCCTGCTGTGATGTTATTCAAATGTTTACAGTTTATTTTCATTTGAAAAATGACATTCAGATACTTAAATTGTTTTCCTCGGTTTATTAGTTAATGAAAATGAAAGTGTAGTAATTGCTATAGTTTTGCAGCCTGCCACATTATTTAAAGTGAAGTGACTGCTTTTGTCAGTGACATTATAAATGTCGTCTTGTGTTTTGTTCCTTTTTTGTTGGCTTTATCTATGTCATGTCCCTTTTCTGTCTATATGTCACTGTGTCTAATACCAGTAAGAACTGGAGTGTGAAAGACAGTCAGATTTTGAAATACATTTTCTTTAATTTCTTTGTATGTATTGATAATTAAAGCATTCACTGACCTGCTTTGTACATAGCCCTATAAATCCCAAAACTAAAAGCAAAATGGTCCAATATAAAATACACTAAAAAAAAATCTAAACACAAGTGTCTATTTTTGTTAGACTCCTTAAATCAGAGTTTATACACCTATTCATGTATGATTAGCCTCTTAGGTCAAATGTATTTGCTATTGCAGAAAGTTATTTTTAGGTGCAGAAAATTTTTTTAGGTAAGGATTAAAGACTGATTGCTTTTAAACAGTGTATGTTAGTTATGTAACAGAGTTGAAATGTCTAGAAAACTATTTTTGACAAACTTGTTCTTAAGCAAGCAAATAACGGTTGCTGGTTTGCTTTATTAGATGGGAAGGCCCTAAATGACTAATCTTTCACTTAAAAGAAGCTTGAAATTTTGCTCCTTTTTCACCATTATGTGCACCTTCTCATTTTAATCTTGATTCATTCTGAGAGCATATGAAAAATTTAAATAAGTATTCCCTGTGTTACCCATGACATCTTACATTGCTGAACTGGCAAGAAATTTAAATTTTGAATGTATATGCTACTTTTTAACTCATTTTTCTTTTACTTTTTTCTTCAACCTGAATGGTGTAGGATTTCGCTGAATCTTTCTGTCATTAAAAAGGAAACAAATAGAATTGTTTGCTTTTAATTTCAGGATCCATGAATGGCATGCTGAGTCTAGAGACCATCTTGGCGGTGCTTCTTCTGCCTGGCGCTTTCCTTTTCCACAAAGGATGCTAAGGTTTCCTCTGGTGTGAATAACAGTACATTTAAGGTCAGCTCACTCTAGTATTTCTCCATGAGAGATGACCCTCACCTCCCACTTCTCTTTTATTCTTGCTTGCCACAGAAAATATAAATATGTGGAAAAATGTATGGGGGCATGCCTCTGTAAGGAAAATTTAAATCCTCTTTAAGATACTATAGAGAGATTGCACTTGCTTAACCCAACACAGTTCAGAGTGATCATGAGTGTATCAGAGGAAGAATGACTGCTTTATGTACCTTCTGCCGCATTGGCAGTACCTTTCCTGTTCTGCTAGCTTACATCAGCTGTCACAGGGAGTTGCAAAATGAATGAAGATTTCTTGGACTCCAAAGCATTGAGAGAACAAAAGAGAAGATTTCTGTGTAGAATAGTGAAGAATATATTTTAAATGAACTTTTACAGACAAGAGAAAGGAGGAGCTTTCTGCAGTTACAAGACTATAATTTTTGGCCCTTTGTATGACTCAAGACTGTGATAGCGGAAGAAGAGAAACACTTGATTAATTGATATGTCAAAGCATGATCACTGTGCCAAATGTACAGAGAAAAAATATGTTAGCTATGCTCTTAACAATCTTACAAACTGATGAGCAGTTGAGCCACACAAAAAAAATGTTCAGACAATTCTTGCAGTTCTACAACTTGAGATTTCTGAGTTTTGTTATACCAAAATGACTTAATTATGTCCATTTCTTCTCTTTCTCTTAAAGTTGGTTTCTTTTAGGAACAGTTCTTCTGTGATTCTCCTTTTCCCTCCAGATCTTTGCAGAGGTATTACTCCTATCAAAAGGAAATTCAACTATATAGCTCCAGAAATCTTCTCCCTACTGCTTATTGTCCAATTTTTAGTTATAAAATTTTCAAATGCACAGAAACTGGTCACCCATAGGGCCACTACTTAGATTCTACCATTTCTATTTTATTATACTTATTTCATCACATATCTAACCATCTATCATCAATCCTTTTTGTAATTTTTAAATGTATTTTCAAGTAAATTGCAGACATTATTACATTTTCCTTAAATACTTTGGCATGTATATCATGAACTAAAGCTTTTTGTTTTTATTTTTTCTCTTGAAGTATATATTATATGTAATGGAATATATACTTATTAAGTCTCAATAAATACAAACATTAACATAGCCCAAACCCTCCCAAGAGGTAGGAATTCATTAGTACCCTAGAAATTTTCTTCATTCTCTTCCCAATTGATACCCTACCTCAACTCCCAATAGTGGAAACTACTCTTCAGAATTTTTTCTCAAACAAAAATTAGTTTCACCTGTTTTAGGAGCTCATATAAAATAAAATCATACAGTAGGTACTACTTTTTGTCTGGCTTCCTCCATCCTGCGAAGCATTTTTTTGAGATCATCCATATTCTTCCATGTATCAGGTGTTTTTTATGGCTGAGTAAATTACATTTTCTGCATAAACTGCAATTTGTTTATCTATTCTCCTGTTACTGGGAAGTTGGGTTATTTCAAAATTTGGGGTATGGCGAGTAAAGTGGCTATGGATATTCTTTTCATGGGCATGTTATTTCTTTTGGATAAAAGTCTATGGGTGAAATCGATGGCTCATAAAGTATATGGCTGTTATAAAACTGACAAGAGTTTTTAACAAAATCATTTTGTCATTCTATATTCTCACCAACAATAAATAAAAACTCTAATTGTTTCACTTTCTTGACAACATTTGGTATTGTAACTCTTTTTGTTTTAGGCTGCTCACATTTTTACTTGTCTAGTTTTTCTGTCATCTTTTTTATGTCTTCAATCACGCTCTTTCTCCAAGATTTTTTTAACCAGGCTTCAAACATGCTGTTGTATTTTCTTCCTTGAAAAAAAAAAAGCAAAACAAAATTTTTGACAAAAATTTCTCTCCAGCTACCAATTATTTCTCTACTCTCTTGAACAACTAAGATTTTCCATTTTATTAATTAGGCTGCTTCCACTTTATTACAATAGTCCCTCTCTATATCACGGTTCACTTACTGCGGCCTCACTATATTGCGGGCTTTTAAAAAACTTTATATTTAATTATTTATCATGGATTTTTTACTATATCACAGAATTTTGCGGTACTGTATACATATGTTGTTAAAGTTATGTAACTTTAAGAGTGTAGAATATGTTTAAGAACATAAGTAGTGTTTATAAAGGTGTGGAAAAGGTTAATGAGGGAGTGGGAAAGGTTAATAAGGGACTGGGAATGGTTTATAAGTGTGTGGGACAGGTTTATAAAGTCTTAAAATATATATAAATACTAAAATAAATGTAAGGTTCCTACTTCATGAATTTTCACCTATCGCGGGGGGTCTAGAACATAATACCCTGATAAATGAAGGAATCCTGTACTTGACTCTTCCGTGCTGTCAGATTCTGGGGTCCTTAGTCCTTGGTGCGGGACCTTCTTATGTTCTAATTGTTACCTTCTGACAAGAGAGTAGTGTTGATTCCTATGACCTTTAAATCAATCTCTATGCCAACAATTCTCAAGTTTGTATCTCTGTCATGGATTTCCCTCTGAGTTTCACCTGCCTAATTTACATTACAGCATGTCTATGATTCTGATACCTCCAAGTCCTGATTTTGATCTCATACTATTCCAATTATGCTGTTTCTCCAAGATTCTTTTTTTTCCTGTTTGTTTTGTTTTGTTTTGCCTGGATCCATTATTTTATTTTACTGGTTTCACTAGCATCTCCCAAAGGTGATTAATGACCATTTTTTAAGCACCATTATGGACTCATGGAATCTGATATATTTTTGTGTACTTCAATTATTTGTAGTTTTTTTTTCTATTCAACAGAATTCTTAACCTCCACATTTTTTTCTCTTCTTTCTGCCTAAGAAAAAATCTAATTATTCTCAAACCCGGTTAAGCAACCTAAAAGACAATTTTCAGGAAAAATTAAAAAGAATCTAAAATTAACAACTAAAATGTCTAATGTCTAAAAAAAATAAACAATACTTAGAATGAATTAAAATTTATTAAATCTAGAAAGTTTTACATGGTGAATCAAGCAGCTATTATGCAATACTGAACATAGTTAATACCAAACATGAACAAACTTTTCCAAAGACAGAAGGTATTTTACAAAACAAGAAACACATAAATGAATTTGACTCAAATAAATTTGGAAACAAAGTCAAACAGAAAAATGATAAGAAACAAAAATTATAGCTCAGTATGTATCATATTAGATGCAAAGGTCCTAAACAAAGTATTAACAATGAAATCTATCATTGTATGTAATATAAAAAACCATTAGGATTTATCCCCCAAAATTCAACTTTAATTATATGTTAGAGAAGGTAGCAATTCAATTCTCTATCTTATTTTTTTTAAAGCTAACTATAAAAAATGCAGGAAAAAATATTTGGAAAAAATAAATATCAATTTGTCATAAACAAGCAAAACAGAGGTGAAGTGTTGGAAAACTAAACACTAATTTTTTTAACATAAAAAATGTATCTATGAAATCCTATATCAAATGACACCCTGATATTGATATGTTAAATTCATTCTCATTAAAAATAAGAATAAAGGGAAATGCTTTCTTTTTAAAATTTTAAATTATTATTCTATTATAGTTGTCCCAATTTCCCCCCTTTTGTCCTCTTTCACCAAGCCCACCCCCCACTTTCACCATCAGTCCCTACACTGTTGTCCATTTTGACGTGTCATCCATACATGTTTTTTGACTCGTCCCTTTCCCTACTTTCCCCTCTCCCTTCCCCTCTGGTTACTGTTAGTCTGTTTCTTGCTTACATGCCTGTGGTTTTATTTTGTTCATTACTTAATTTTGTTCATCAGATTCCTTTTATATGTGAGATCATATGGTATTTGTCTTTCACTTATGAGCTTATTTTGCTTAGCATATATTCTCTAGTTCCATTCATGCTGTCTCAAAGAGTAACAATGTCTTCTTTTTTTCCTGCTGTGTGGTATTCCATTATGTAAATGTACCACAGTTTTTTGATCCACTCATCTAATGAAGGGCACTTAGGCTGTTTCCAGCACTTGGCTATTGTAAATAACATTGCTATGAACATGGGATGCATAAGTTCTTTTGAATGGGTGGTTCAGGAATCTTAGGGTATATTTCCAGCAGTGGAATTCTTAGACCAAAAGGCAGTTTTCTGAGGAAATTTCATACTGTTTTCCACAATGTCTGCACCAGTTTGCATTCCCTTCGACAGAGCTCTAGGGTTAACTTTTCTCCACATCTTCGCCAGCACTTATGGTTTGTTTTCATCCATTTCTATTGTGTATTTTGTAGCATTTTGAAATCAGCACAAGAAGAAATGGTACCATTATTATGTTAAAAAATAAAAACTGTCATTTGTAGATTCAATTTTCTGTATAGAGTTTTATAAGTATTTATATTTATATATACAACACATATACATATTATAAGCATCACATTAGTACATGAAAGAAAGCCCATATAGCTTATTAATATCAGTCAGAATAGACAGTCAAAAACATTCTGTAATACTTAAAAAATCACTTAGAGAATAACTAAAGAAGCCAGAAAAAGGCTGTAGATCCCTGGAAGTCTCCAACAGGCTGCCTAGGCCCAGACTGGTACAGGATCTGACACCACCAGGGGCAGATCCAGGAAGTGCAGATCATTCTAAGAAGCACCAACAAACAATAGGAGTCACAAAAATGGAGAAACAGAGAAACAACCTCCCATCGAAAGAAAAGGTAGAATCCCCAGAAAGAGTGCTAAATGAAATAGAGGGGAGCAAACTATCAGATATGGAATTGAAAGCATGGATTATGGAGAAGCTCAATGAGCTCAGTGGAAACTACAAAGAACTCCAGGGAAACTACAAGGAACTCCAGAAAAACTACAAAGAACTTACTGAGAATTACACCAGCATGAAAAGGACATAGAAACTATCAATATGAGCCAGGAGGAAATGAAGAATACGATCTCTGAATTGAAGAACACAATAGAAGAAATTAAAAGCAGACTAGAGGAAGCAGAAGATCGGATCAGAGAGATAAAAGACAATGTAGACAAAAACTCCCAGACAGTGCAACAAAATGAAAAAAGACTGAACAAGACTGAAGAGGCTCTAAGATAGCTGCAGGACAACATGAAACGTAATAATATCCATATCATAGGAATTCCAGACGGAGAATAAGAGCAATGGATAGAAAACTTCTTTGAAATACTAATGACAGAAAACTTCCCTAACATGAGAAGAGAAAGAGTTACACAAGTCCAGGAAGCACAAAGGGCCCCAATGAAGATGAACCCTAACAGGCCCACTTCAAGACACATCATAATTAAAATGGCAACATTCAAAGACAAAGAGAGAATCCTAAAAGCAGCAAGAGAGAAACAACTAATAACATACAAGGGAGCTCCAATAAAGCTATCATCAGATTTCTCAGCAGAAACACTACAAGCCAGAAGGGAATGACAAAAATATTCCAAGCAATGAAAAACAAAGGCCTACAACCAAGAATACTCTACCCAGCAAGGCTCTCATTCAAAATGGAAGGTGAAATAAGGAGTTTCCAAGACAAATGAAGGCTAAAAGAATACATCTCCACCAAACCAGCATTGCAAGAGATGCTAAAGGGTCTGCTTTAAGAAGATGAAGAAACAGAGAGGAACACGAGTACAAAGGGGGAAAATGACAATGAATAAGTACTGAAAGAAAGAAGGAACTTCTACCATTTGCAACAACATGGATGGAACTAGAGAGAATTACACCTAGTGAAATAAGCCAGGCAACGAAAGAAAAATACCTTATGCTATCACCTATTACAGGAAACTAATGAACAACACAAACAAATGAGCAAAATTGAACCAGAGGTATGTAAACAAGGAATAAACTAACAGTAGCAAAGGGGGAGATGGGAGGGAGAGAAGGGGGTAAGAAGGAGAAGGGTCTAGTCAAAGAACATGTATAAATGACCCACGGACATGGACAACTGGGTGGGGACTGAATGTGGGAGAAGGGGGTGTAGGGTGCAGGGAAGCAAGAAGGGGGAAAAAGTGGGACAACTATAATGGAAAAACAAACAAGAAGTATTTAGTGGGGGAAAAATGAAAATATAAAGAATGGAAATGCAAGTTCAGTGAATATTAGAAGGACAAGGATTTTCCTTCACATTATATTTTTCTCCCTATTTGATCCCTCCAGAGTTTGACATTCTAAAAAAGTAAGTAATGACAAAAGTTTCTTTGCATAAACTAATAAGACCAGTTGTTAATAGAGGTTTTCTTAACTAAGACTTTTACTGGAATGCCATGCCTAAAGGAGACACGCCTGGGCTTTTGTTGTTACCAAAAAGCCCTGAGGAACTGGGACTGACTTTCAAATGTAATAAAAGCCCATGAGATAAAAGGCCTGGTACCTTGGTTGGCTGTATGGTCCATGGTAATCTTTCCAGGAAAGGATGAAGGTTGTTTTCCTGAAAGATGGCTAGAAAGGACTTAATGGTACATTGGAAAACCAGAAGGACTTGGAAAAGACAGGTGTTTACAGGCAAGGCTGAATGCCAGGTATGTGGTTCTGTTTCTATTTCCTGAAGGGCAGACTGAAGGTCACCCTAAATGTTCCTTGCACAAGTTCCAGCAAAGCAGAACTAAAGATCATAAGTGATCATTTGCTGCTCTTGTGTTTATGCAAATGAACAGGATAAATTAAAAATGGACTTAATGCAGTCCCTTTAATGACAAGGAGGGTAATCTTAGGGAGAAAATTTGTGATTTGAGGAAAATCACAATGCTCAGTGGTAGACTATAAAGTAGTGCAGCTAACCGTCTTTAAAGTTTCTTTTCATTTAAAATTTGTTTTCATTTGAAAGTTAAACTATGTCTGTGGTATTATCAAAGATGTTTAATTTACAGGCAAGAAGAATGTCAAATGCCTTGCAACTGGATGTCTTTCCGATAAGACAGTCCTACAGATTTAGAGACTTGTATGTGGGTTATGTTACATAAATTAACATGTGTTTTCTGTTTTCAAAGGGCATAAGCCTATGATCTCATTACCTGAGTAATTATCTGTATGTATAGGCCTCACTTAATCCTGTCTACATCGCTGCCTCCTGAGACTCAATGGTTTGGCTGAACTAAGTGGCTGGGTTGGTGAAGTATTGGGTGGTCTGTGGGCTTCACTTTAAAACTGGATTTTCTTTGTTGCCCCCAGAACACAACAAGGATGCCAGCCTGCTAAACCAAGCACACCGTTGTCCGGAGACAGCCAACTGACCTGGAGTCTGCACAATCCTTCCCCATGTGGGAAGGCCACCCTCCCCTCCACACCCCCACTATTATTAGGGATTTCTGGACCCAAAGGTAGGCAGGACGACGACCATGTCCAGCTTGAAGCAGCTAGAGCAGCTTGAGACCTTCGCCCATTGTCCTTTACAAGATTACAAAGGGTCTTAATATCTGAGAGGGAGGGATAGTTATTTTTTATGAACCATGGGTATGGACTTGGGGGGGATGCTGGGGGAGGGAGATACTGGGTGGAGGGGAGTAAAGGGGAAAAAATTGGAACTACTGTAACAACATAATCAATAAAATATACTTAAAAACAACAACAACAACAAAAAAAAAAACTGGGTTTTCTTTTCTATCCTAATGGCTTGGACCTAAAGGGCCCAGAGGTCTGAGAGGGAAGAAACCTAAACTATTTCCCTCAGCCCAAACTAAATATAATGGGCAAAAGGGTTTTGGGCAGGTGAGATGTACCTGGCACACCTTCCTCCAAAGAAGCCCTTCTTTTCTCTAATGTAGGACATTAAAAAATTAATACCTGTCTTTTGTGGTTATGGATTGAAGGATGTCTTTTAACCCTGTTGCCAAATATGTTGCCTCCAGAATACAACAAGGATGCCAGCCTGTTAAATCAAGCATGCTGTTGTCCGGGGACAGCCAACCAACCTGGGGTCTGCACGATTCTTCCCCATGTGGGAAGGCCACCCTCCCCTCCACACCCCCATTTTTATTAGGAATTGCTTGACCCAAGGGTAGGTAGGACAATGACCATGTCCAGCTTGAAGCAGCTAGAAGAGCTCAAGACCTTAGCCCATTGTCCTTTATAAGATTATAAAGGGTCTTAAGTCTGCTTGGGAGGGATTGTTCTTTTTTATTGTTAAATTAATTAATTAATTATTTATTAAAAAAATATATGAAAGGGTGAAGCAGGAGAGCTTGTATGTATGACCCATGGCATGGACTTGGGGGAGGGGATTGTTGGAGAAGGAGGGGTGCTGGGCGAAGTGGAGCAAAGGGGAAAAAATTGGAACTATTCTAACAATATAATCAATAAAATATACTTAAAAAATCAATTAGAAAGAATGCAAAATAGTCAACAAAGAGAAAACACATGAAAAGGCATATTACACAGAGAAGGTATGAATTGTTAATGCAATGAAAAAATAGCATTCTAGACACATACCTAGTAATAAACTGAAATATATACATTTAGTAAAAGGTATCATGCTTATAAAGTGATATACCTCTTCACAAAAGACTCATAAAAATAAATCAGTGAAATACATTCATAATGATTCAACTCATATAAGGTTAAAAACTATGCAAAAATAAACCATATTTATGGAAGCATGCATATGTAGTTAAAATAGTAGTTTTTCAAAGGTAAATTGGGAACACTAAATCCAAAATAGCAACTATCTTTGGGAAATATAGAAGGGAAATTCAATTTTAATATAAACAATATTCTTTCATTATATTCTTAGTGTTATACTTCCCCAATCAGGTAGTTATTATATGAATATTTAATCCAATATTATTCTCCATATTAATGTGAACATTATAAACTTTGATATGCATGAATTACACACAATAAATTTTTTTCAAAAACAAAATAGTAAAAAATCACTTAGAATATGAATACTTTAGTTAAAAAATACAAAATCTTAACTAAATATATTTAGACAAATAGTCCTAATATTGTAGAGGATTTATTTATTTATTTCAAATACAGGCAAAAGTTTACTTAGTCACAGAGAAAGAAAAAGTGACCCATGAAAGAATTGAGCCAGCTGGGTTGTGTGGGCTCAGGAAACATTACTGAAGCAAAAGATGGGCTCTTGGAGCTTAGAAAAAAAGGGAAAGAAAATGCAACTGGGGGACAGGAGGGAAAAGTGAGGGCTTTCTCTTGGGAGAAAGAAAGCATACCTCAAGGAAAGAAGGATGTAGAAAAAAGTATGGGCACGCCTAAGAGAGAGAAAGAACATGACTTCATAAGATTTCTCTATCTAATCATTATCATATGTAAAGGAAACCTGATTACATTATAAACTAGGTGAAGTTTTAGAAGTACATAATAGGCTTCACTATCTTTTGTGAGGTAAGACATAACAAATCATCATAATGTAATTACCAATTTACATGTGCCCTCTTGGCCTGAAGATAGCTGGAATCAGGTTCTGATAATTCATGCTGATTGGTATACTAAATTTTATTTCACTTTATATTGTCTTGGACTCTATCTAGAGGGGAAGATTTTCCTCAGATATTCTCTCTAGTTAGTCTTCAGCCTCTCTTAAACCATGGGCTATGTTTTCAAATTCACTTTGCTTTATTATTAAAGACAGATTAAGCACAGCTTCTATTGTGGAAAGCAAATTTGTGGAATGAGACTTTATTAACCAATAGACAAGAAGTTATGTCCCTTTATAAGAAAGAAAACATCACTTTACTAGGACCAGTATGAAAACAAAATGAATGATGTCACAATAAAAGTCATAATATTCATTATGTAAAATCAATTTCTGGGATGCATTTTAGTTTAGAAATCAATTTGCTACTAGAAGAGTAAATAGCAGTTTGAAAGACTCTAGGATAATTTATTTATTGAAATAATTTATTTTCTGATTGATTTTAAAGACAGAAGAATGGAGAGAGAGATAGAGATCAATTGGTTGTTGCACTTACTTATGCGTTCACTGGTTGATTATTTTGTATGCCCTAACCAAGGATCAAACCTGCAACCTTACAATATCGGAAAAGTGTTCTAATTGAGTTACATGGCCAGGGTAAAGCTAGGAGATTTTAAATAAATTAAAAATGACGATTCAGTTTAAATTGCAAAAACAACAAAAACAATAAAGAAACAGGGTAACCAAATTAAAACACATTTTATTTCTTAAATCTTTGTATTCCACTCTTCCAAATATTTTGAAAAATTCTTAACTGTTATCCTCAAGTATTGCCTACCCAATATTCTCTGTCTCATTATTTTATTAGAAATATATTAGGTTTCTTTTGGATACATATATTAGGCTTCCTTTTCCTATTGCCCATAATTCTAACTTCTTTTATATCTTATTATTTAATTGCTTTTTTTCTTAATACTGAGTAATTTTTTCAGATATATCTTCCAGTTTATGAAAACTTCCTTCAGTAGTATCTAACTTATTCAGTAAGTTTTTAAATTTCTACCTCTCTACTTTTGTATTAAAATAATTTTTAAAAAACATTTCTTGTTTTTTATTTAATGTTGTATTCTTATTTTCACATATATTCTATATCTTTATATATTTAATCACTTTAAACAGACTGTAAGTTGCATGATATTGCAGAATCTAAGGATATAGGAGTAAGCTAAAGAGAGTTGTGAACTATCATTTCAGTGTAAAATTTATTTTATTTTGATTACTTATTGTTTTTATATTCTTTAAAATTAGGGATAGTGGTGGTTAAACCTGTTACTTCTGCATATGTTTACTCATTGATGTCATACATTTTTATTTCCTATGTGTTAAATTGTAATTTTAAAATTAATTGTATGTTTATATACACGTTGTTTCTACTCCTGCATATAAAATCATGTCCCAGGATAATGTTCCTCGTTGTTGGAAAGTTTCTCTCAAGTTGTAGAGACATTTCAATCTTCATAACATACTTTAAGGTTAATCTTTTAGCTTGATTATTGTGACTAAAAATTGAGACTTTGTATTTTCAGCCTGTTTGTATAAGTTATATTTAAGTTGGCATATATATTTTTTCAGAATATTTTCTTTAGTCTCCAAAATGAAATTTTTGAATTTTTAAAGTAAATGCTATTTTCTTTCAGAATGTCAAGGTGATTGTAAGGAAAGAAACTCAACACTGTCTAAGGTGCATATTATGAAAAACTAATTGATATATTGAAGCCCTACCACCCATGTGACTGTATATAGAGGTAGGTCTTTAAAGAGGTAATTAAGGTTAAATGAAGTCATAAGAGCAGGTTCCTAATCTGATATAACTGATGTCTTTATAAGAAGAGGAACAGACCACAGAGATCTCTCTCTCTCTCTCTCTCTCTGTACACTTAAGTGCAAATAAGAGGTCATGTGAACAAAAAGGAAAATGATAGCTGCCTACAAATCAAGAGAAGAGGCCCCACCTTATCAGGACCTTGGTGCTGGATCTCCCAACCTCAAGAACTGTGAGAAATAAATTTTTGTTGTTTAAGCCAGCCAGCTTATGATATTTTGTTATGGCAGTTTGAGCAGATTAGTATAAAGAAGGAAGTATTCTAGTTATTTTTTGAGTGAGGGGTGATAATTTAGATTAAAAAATGATTCAACTACAGAAGAGAGGGAGGGGAAATATTAACACACTGGAATAATTCTTCTGGTTTAATATCTGCATCTGTGAAAAAATTGAAAGGTGCCCCCCAAATGTCTCTAAAACAGAGAAGCTGTAGTAAAATCACCAGAGGAAGTCTCTATCTGATAAATGGAACAACTTACAATGTGATTACAAAATCTTTTAGAGGGTATGAATGTGAGAATCAGCTAAACATTAGTAAATGAGTTCCAAAGCATCAAGGGATTTTAAATGGAGAATCAAGGTTGTTAGATAAAGAGACCCTTAAAATCCAATAAACAAATACAATGAGAGCTAGTCAAAAATGTCCACATCCTAATCCTAAGAATCTGTTCCCTTATGTAGCAAAACAAACTAACAAACAAACAAACAAACAAACAGAAAAACAACTTTGAAGATATATTTAAGATTTCAGACCTTAAAATAGGGAGAATATCCTAGATTATCCAGATGGACCCAATCTAATCAAATGAGTCCTTAAAATAGAAAACCTTTTCAACTGTAGTCAGAAAGAAAAATGTGATGACAAAAAGTTATTGAAATATAAAGCAAGGGAATCACAAGCCAAAGAATGGAGATAGATGCTAGAAACTCAAAAAGTCAAAGATCCTCCCTTTGAACCTGCAGAAAATAGAAAGTCCTGCTGACACCTTGATTTTAGTGTGACCCATGTCTATGTTACAAAACTGTAAACCAGAAAGTTGTAGTAATTTGTTATAACAGCAATAGAAATGAATACATATTTTGTTCTACACATTTTGATCAGATCATATAAAATAGGCACATAAAATATAGTGTAAAACTGCCAAAACTTAACATAGCCCACAGAGAAAATATTAACCCATCCACACCTTTTAATATAAGGGTGTGAAATACTAGAATACTTGTTGTTTTATAAAGTTCACAGTATGCTTTGCTTGTGTGTGTGATAAGATACTATCAAGTGGATTAAAGGAGTTAATATTAAATAATACTATCAACCACTAATGCATCTCATAAAAAAAAAAAACAATAAACACCGCATTTTTTTTGTGTGTGACAAACATGGTTTTAAGTGCTTTAGATACATTAAGAAATTTAATCCTCACAAAAATCCTGTGAGATAAGTAGTGTTATGATCATTCCATTTTGCAAATGTATAAAGACAAAAAGCATTCAACAAACTGCATACAATCACCTAAATAGCAAGTGGTGCAGCTGGGATTTAAACCCAGGAGCTCTGCGTTCAGAGAAGATTCTATTAAACAGTCTACTGGAGAAGTTGAAACATCAATAGATGTTGATATATTTCAGTGCCTTTAAAAATCCTTGGCAACTACAGATAAAATAATATAGCCTTTAACAAATTAAAAACATTTAATTCATTCAGTATTATTAATATATAAATAATATATTATTTAAATAATCTTGTGATATAAGTAGTATAGGCATTTTAATTAATGTTATAAACTAAGCAAGAAAAACTACTCTAATATTAACTTAAACTTCTTAAGAATTATTTATTTGATGCCCAGGGCATAGTAAATTTAAAATAAAATATAAAGATATACCTACAATTTTAGGTGTTTAAAAGGAAACTCATTAGAATAAATAACAATATTTAAAAAGAAACAAAATAAAAATACATTTAAAATATTTACATAATACTTTATAGACTATATATAGAGAACAGAAAAAATTTTAATCTCAAATTTATTTTATTAGGATGATATGGTCCCTACCAAAATATAGACAATAAAGAAAACTACATATCAATATCACTTATGAAATAAATATAAATTCTAAATAAAATATCAGTGAATTAAGGGTAACATATTATTTTAAATAAACCAAAATAACCAAGCATGTTTACTTCAAAAACATAAAGAAAATTATATTAGAAAATGTATTAATATAACCAACATATTAATTATTTAAAATATGTGAACCACTTTATCCTTAACCAGAAATGACAAAGAGTCATTCTGGATTTATTTACTACACATTCTTGAATTTAAAAAAAAAAATTATCACAGAAACTCCTCCTTACCTACATCATATGCTAAACTTTCCAAGAACACTAAATTGCTATTTAGAGAGCCTCTAAGATTCTCCCAGCATTTTTAATGTTCTTTAGTACTGGAGATAATAGAGAGTTAAAATAATTTAAACATTTTGATACTGCTGTAATAATAAAATACTAATATCATACATTAAAATTTTATATGTGATCAAGAGTATTTAAAATTAGTGAAGAAGATTGGTGTTTTCTAACACTTATTGAAACAATTAATTTAGTAATTTTGAATGATATAGTTACATTGTCATATCATACTTTTATGGAGGTAAGTGCAAAGTATATTAAAGATGTACTAATAAAATAAAATTAAATTATAACGTCATTAGGAGAAACCATAGGTATCATTAGCAGGATAAAATGTCTCTTAGAAGAATAAACAACTTTTTTAAATGTACAAAGAGAGGTAAAAAGCATAACTAAAAATAGTAGCTTTGATGACATACACATACAAAAAAGGAAATGTGACCATACCTAAATTAAAAGAACAATGATATTGTTGGAAGACACTGTAGCATATTTACACATAAAGTATTACTAATCTTAACCTTTAAAAGCTTTTACACCAACACCAATAACAGGAGAAAATGTTTTCTGTATGTAGGTAATTCATAAAAGAAGAACTACAGAAATACAAATATATTTTTGTGTGTTTAATACAAAAATTATTCAAAGAAAGAATCCCAAGTTCACATTGAGATATGCTTTTTTTTAAAACCTCAAATTAACTAAGTTACAGCAAAAAAGAATAGCATCTCATACACAATGAAGTTAGAGTAAGTTTTGGAGCAAACTCATGCATCCCAGCTAGGGAGAGTAAAAGTAATACAGCATTAGTAGGCCAAAGGAAAATTGGAAAATATAAACTAAAATTATTTAAAATATTTTGTATCTAATTGACCAAATAAAGAAAATTGCAGCATATGCTCAGTAATTTCTATTTTAGAAATGAACAATATATATAGTAATATCTATTTATGAAAAGACTCACCAAGACATCAATTATGATAGCATTATACTTTTATGGTCAAACAATATCATTTGCATTAAACACACTGTGGAAAGTCTACAAGTGCATACTATGCAACAATTAAATATAGTTTATTAACAGAGTCTTTAAAACCTTGGGAAATTCCAGCAATATATTTTCACCAGAAAAAACAATAGAATTCATCTTACAGTTAATAAGAATCAGGAAGATATGTATATATTGTACAAATAAACAAACTCCTGCATAGAAAAATCCCTCTTTCATTCCTACTACAAGACGTTTCTACTTAATCTTTTCTTCACTATTCCCATCAATGGAATTTTTGACATCTATTGTACACATTCCTATATATGAGAGGCAGATGCAGTATCAAGTATTTTGTTAAAACATTTAAGAGCATATTTTTTCTTATTGCTTCTACATAGAAAACTATGCTAAAGCAGAGTCATATTAGCAAAGAGAATTATCTATAAAGATGTTTATCAAAGTGTTATTTTACCATAGTATTGTTTATTATTTACTTTAAAATATAAAATGCTCTAAATGTTCTTTAATTAATAGATTCACTTCACACTTTGCCACAATTACCCTAGAAATGATTACAATATATATTGTGTTATATACAATTATGTATAATAGATTAGTAATGTAAATGCATATTATTGGTAGTATGTATAACATGGTATATATACACATATACACATATACGTACATACCCACATACACACAGCATACAAACACACTCCACTTGGCATGAGTTCATTTAAACAGTACAATCGACTTGAAATGAACTTAAGAGTTTTATTATTCTTATTATTTAATATGGAACCCAGATTATTATCATTTGTCAAGTTAGGAAAACACTAACTTATTTTAATAAGATTAACTTACATCTAATGTATAATTGAGACTTGCTGCTCTGAGAGAATTAGTTTCCAAATTTGAAGGGAATTTGAGGTAGATGATTTAAGGTCACATGAGATAGGGACTGAGAATTTGGTAAGTGACATAAAACAACCTGAGCACATTAGGCATTTGAGAATATAATGAAAATAATATTTTGAAGCAGAGTGGTGTAGAATAGACAGATATATGCCAAAAATGTTTTACACATTTTATTTTTTCTTAGAATGATACCTAGGGATTTGTTCTTTCATTTTCCTTTTATCCTCTCCTAGCTGTAATGCCCACATTTTAAATCAGTTCTACATGATTTATAAATTAGTCCCATTTTGGTTAAAATAACATACTGCTGGACATCCTGGTCTTATCTACAATTGTAAGATTACTGTATCTCAAAGTACATTATAAAGTTTAAAGAGTTCTCTTATCAACATTTGAAGCACAGCTAGGTCTAAAAGTACCACATACAAGTTTATTTTTATCATATAATTTTTAACTGCCTTTTCTCCCTCTAAAATTTTGAGAACATGTATACATTACCAGTTCTTTAACAATCAACAAATATATATGATCTTGTTCACATGTGCCATAAAATGACATGATGTGTAACAGTACCTCCCCGTCATTTCTCTGACAGGCAGTGAAGTTATTTGAGTTTAATGTCTCTTTAAATTTTACATTTCCCCAAGGGATATAATAGTCAATTGTAAGGCACTGTAAGACAAAATGACTAAATTAGGAAGAGTGTAACAGAATGTCATAAAATCTAGTAGAAATTTTCAAATTTGGACATCCCACATAAAAGCACAGTGAGCTAAAAAAAATCTGAGTGTCTTAGGACCTGTCGACAACCTGTTAAATAAACTTAATTCATCTGTGAAAGAAATGTAAAGCTGTGATCAGTTTAGATTTCTATGTCATGTTACTTTATTGAGCAAGGTAAAATCCTATTTTGAGCTGTTCTTTTTTCAACAGTGTTTATTCCAGTTTATGTTAAATAATTAAAATATCCTTATAACTTTAACCGAACAGTGTAAATTCTTGTGTTTCATTATAAGGCAATAGACAAGTAGGCAGACGTGAAAAGTATTATTTGCAATAAGTTAATAATGAAAATAAAAATATTATATGTATATGATAGTTCACCTTTCCCACTAGTTTACTGTAAATCACACTTGCATTTAGTTTAATTTAATAACATAAAATAATTCTGTGCACATATTTGTTTGATTTCCCAAAAGAAAGTTTTATATCTGCTATTATAGTCAAAGTTCTCTATTTATACTTTTTTATTATTTTATGATTCTTCTACTATTTTTTCCTTCTTGTTTTCCCCTATTTTAAAAAATGTTGCTTTTTTATTTTAGTGGTTTAAAAGATACATAAAAAATTAAGATCATATTATAATCAACAAGCATTACTTTCCTTCAGAAAGACAAGATCTTCTTTTCAAGTTGTCTATTGCCTCTACCCTTTAAAATATTTTTTGCACATTTATTAATAAATTTTTCTATTTTTAAAAAATTTTTGAAAGATACATTACAGTTATAACAGTGACAAATATTTTATCTTAATTATAAATTTTATTAGAATGTATTCAGTAAACTTGCTGGTGTTCTATGGCTCAATGTTTGGTATTTTTATTTTGTTGGCATTCACAGCACAACTGCTTTATTCTGCAATGGTTTCTAGACATATATGAATGATAGAAATTCTGAGTTTGCATATCTGAAAACTTTGCTCTCATAGTTAAAGATGTTTTTTAAATTATAAAACTATGATTTTTAAGCCTTCTTCAGCATTTTCATAGCCTTTATTCTAAAGATATATGAGAAGAAAATTGTGAGAATTAGAAGAGGCAGCCATTGACAAAAGAATAAATATAAGCTAAAGAAACTATACAAGGTCTAAGTCCCTGGAATAACTGGGACAAAAAAGGATCAACTGAACTGAACATGTTTAAGGAATGACCAAAAAAGTCACAGTGTCACATCCTCTGAGAAGAAAGAAATAATAAATATAGACAAAAAGAAACTTTAAAATAAAGATAAAGTAAAATATGATCACATTGAAAAAATTAGATGATTTTTTGAGTTCTATGCTTGAGATATAAATTTGGCAATGATCAGCACTCAGAATCTAAATCTGAGACAATAACCAAAGCCATGGAGATAAGGGAGGACTTTCTGTTACATAAAGAAATGGATTGACAACGGCATGCTTGGTACTCCAACTTTTTCTTCTCATAAAAATACTTCTTCTGAATTTAAGAAAAATAATAAAATGTTTATGTTTTGTAATTTAATTGGCTTAAATAATGCCTAATATTAGACTAATGAAATGAGAAGAAGGCAATTATAAGAGGAAAGCATAATAAAAATGTGTTCAGGGGAGTAGTAAAGGTTGAAGTGGGTCCAATATATGGTGACATAAGGTGATTTGACTTTGGGTGGTAGACACACAATACAATATACAAATGATGTATTATAGAAGGGTACACTTGAAACCTATATAGTTTTATTAACCAATATCACCCCAATAAATTTATTGAAAAGGTCTTTTACTTATATATAAAACTTTTGAAAATTTAAAAAATTAACTATTGCATGTTTTCAGCAAAACAATCTTTCAGAGTTCACATGATTTCTAAATGTCCCAACAGGTAAGAAGTGATGTTGCCAAAGATAACTTTCTTAATCTTTGAAAACTCACTAAAGTTGTCTCAGTTTTAGTGTAGTTTGGGGAAGTCCACGCCAACCTTCAATTCCCAACAATTGCTCTCTGCAATATTTTATAGTGTTGTAATCTTTTGAGGGAAGAGAGGAGAGGGCCATAAGAATATGACACCTGTTTCTCCCTTTTCAAATTATTTAAAATGTTCAGGGACTTCAGAACTTGATTTTCTTGCTTGAGCCAATGTATCTTGAAGAAGGTCAACAGATGGACAGAACCTAAAAGAAGGAAAACATGGACAAGATCCTTTATTGTGGGTTTTATGGGAAGGTACAGGTAAGTGAGGCTGAATAAATAGGCTTAGATGGGTAGTTTAAATAATTTCATCAGGCTCTGGGTGGGGTAGAAGCAACCTCTAGTTCTGGTACCTGGTCCTGGGGTGATTGGGACAGGGGACTAGAGGTGCTGAGTATAAGAACTTGATAAGGCAGGTGGTTAGGGATATGGCTTGGAATTGGTTAATTTGCATATGAAAGATGTGCTTTGGGTGAGTTTTTTTTTAAGATACATATTTTTAAAGATTTTATTTATTTTTATAGAGAGGAGAAGGGAGGAAGAAGGAATAGAAGGAGAGAAACATCAATGTGTGGTTGCCTCTCACACACCCCCAAACCGGGACCTGGCCCACAACCCAGGCATGTGCCCTGACTAGGAATCAAACCTGCAACCCTTTGGTTAGCAGTCCAGTACTCAATTCACTGAGCCACACCAGCAAGGGCCTGGTGAGTTTTTTACTATTTCTAGGTGTTAGCTAGCTCTGGGAGGGGCATTCTCTAAAGGGTCATTATTGCCACATGATGTCAAAGCATCAGAAATATGGAAAATTAAGAGGCATGATTAATACATGTGTATACATATGAGTTGGTATGCACTCATATATTTCTTTGCTCTGTAGTTAAGAGGATCTAAAAGAATAATGTCCAAGTAGTAAAAAAACACCCGGCATCAAGATCTTGGTTTATAATACTATCACTCTCCAATAAAAAAAATGAGAAATTCTTCAAGAAATGGCTGATTCTAAAATAGAGAAGGAAATATATAAAATGACCCTGGATCATTGTTTAGTGCCAAAAAGTAAGGAAGTAAGGAAGTAAGTAGTCAACACCTGCAACTCCTGCGGCGCACCTGAAGCCAAGCTGTATTGACTCCGTCTTTCCCTTGGACCCTTCAGCTGCGAAGAGAGGGGGGGTCTGCTGCATGGGCAACAGCAGACCCTCCATATCACCCTGCCCAGGCTCTGTAGCTTCAGCTTCACTGGAGAGGACACTCCAGCATCATCGCAAGATGTCGATTCAACACGGGAGGAGACAGATACCGTGTCACTCCGAAGTCGGACTGCACAGCCATTCTCGGCGGTGCAGATAGACTCTTAAGAAGCTACACCATCGTCTCTCGAGACGGACGGCTGCCGACACACACACACACACCCATACAATGTGGTATCTCAAGGGGACACAGGAGCCAAATGAAACAGATCCTAATGGCTAAAGCTAAAATAAGGTGAGCAACACAATTAAAATAGTATTTAACACAAAAAATAAAATAAATATCCATGACTTCATACTAATATAAATAAATGAGTTAAGAAATTCATAAGTAGTAGGGGAGAGACAAATTTCCCAGGGAGAAAAATTCCTGATAATTTATATAGATAAGCCAACATGAATGATTCCCAACTCCTTAAGTGTAGGTTAAATATAGTAACTTCCTTCAAAAAAATACAATACAGAAATGGGGGGAAGGTAACTTACAGTGAAGAATACTAACACTATCTCAACCAGGTGACATCAGCAGGCATAAATTATGTTGATAGTGTGTACCCTAGATGTATGAAGAAAGTTGAACTCTAGCCCTGTGGTCTTATTACCAGAGACCAATAATAGCAGCTTAATGTTGAGAAAAACAAAAATTCCAATATATAGAAGTGTTATTTCTACAAAATTCCTGACCAGTATGCCTTAAAATTGCAAAGTCATCAAAATAAAGTTTGAGGAATTATCAGAGCCTACAATAATAGGACAAGTAAATGTAATGTGGTATTCTAAATGGGATCCTGACACAGAAATAGGATATTAAATTAAAACAAAAAAATTAAGTATAAATATTAGTTATTAAGAATGTATTGAAATTGGTTCATTAATTGAAACAAATATACCATATTAATAATGTAAGATGTTAACAGTACAGGATCTGTGTGTAATGTTGGAGAAGGTATATGGAAATTATTTGTACTTCTTTCTTGATATTTCTGTTATTATAAAACTCATCTAAAAATAGAATCTACTATAAAAAACAGCAAAAAAAGCAAAGAAAAAATTTAAATATGACAAAACAAAATGAATCAATAATCACAATAAAATTGAATGTTACATTGCTTTAACAAGCAATTTTCGTGTGAATAAAAATAAAAGTAAATATAAGAAAGTGACAGAGTTTGAAAATAATGGAATGTCAAAAATTATACTGGGTAGATACTAACTAAAATTAGAAAGGTATAGCAATACTAATATCTAATAAAAACATAAAATTAAAAAATTATTTTTGATATGCTCATGTGTTTCTAATTTTTTTGCCACATCTGGTTTTTTTTTTCCATGTTTTTAAAATTAATTTTACAACAAATGTGTCTCATTTTTTTCAGAGTTGGCTGTATTTGATCATTTTTTAATCTTTTATTTTGTTTGTATATAGTCTAAGGTTTCTTTTCTGTGTTCTTGAATTGATTATGTAGTTTATTAATTTTTAAGACTTCAAGATGTTTTTTAAAAACACAATTAAAATATACATTCTTCTCTAAAGAGCTGTAGCTCTTTGTATCACAAAATTTTATATAAAGTTTAAAAATTTTTTTCAGCTTTAAAAAGTTGTGTTTATATTAACTTGGGAAGATTTTGAGTGTGTGTTTAAATTTCTAGGTATAGATTTTAAAACAACAACAGTTTATTCGTTCATTTAAAATATTGAATATTTACTATGTGCCAAATATTCTAGGTCCTTGGAGAACAGTAGCGAGAAAAAATAGGCAAATTTCCCTATTTGAGTCTTATGTTTTAGTATATTTAGCTTATTTTCTTGTACTTGACTTGTAATTTAATTGTTGTCACATAATGGGGTCTGCATGGTATTTTTTAAATTTAGATTGAAAAATTTAGTTAACTTATTTTATGTTCAATTTTTCTAAGGGTTTCATGTTACCTGAAAATAATGTGTGTTTTCTTGGTTCCATATACATTTTTGAAACATTTGATTTAGTTCTGTGAAATATTCTATTGGTATCTTGATAGAAATTGTGTTGAACTTATTAATTGCTTTGAGTAGTATGAACATTTTAATGATGTTATTTTTCATGTTTATGAACATGGTATAAGCTTCCACTTATTTGTATCTTCTTCCATTTCTTTCTTCAGTGTCTTGTAATTTTCCAAAATCAGGTCTTATACATCCTTGTTTAAGTTTATTCCTAGTATTACTTTTTGATGCAATGGTTTGTGTGATTGCTTTCTTAGTTTCATTTTTTGATAGTTATTAGTGTATAAAATGCAAATAATTTCTAGATTTTTATTTTGTATTTTGCTAATTTAAAGAACTCATGTATCTATTCTAGTAGTTTTTTGGTAGACTCTTTAAGGTTCTCTATATACAGTGTGATGTCAATTGCAAATAATGAGAATTTTGGTTGTTCTTTTCCAATTTTGATGCCTTTTATTTCTTCTTCTTTTCTGATTGCTGTGGCTAGGACTTTCAGTCCTATGTTGAATAAGAGTAGTACAATCTATGCCACATGCAAATACATAAGTATTAAAGACATTTTTTCCATATGCATGGTTTGAAAACAGAAGAGTCTTAGCTATTAAAAACCACCAACTGACCTGATCAAATGATCTTAGAAATATTGTGTTATAAACAGCCTTAAATCTTATATGTTAACCTTGGCTCACCAAGATTTAGTCCATATATATAAATATACAGACTATTCAAAACCACTTCTTTACTTTGTCTACTGACTCAGAGCAACTGATGTTTCCATTTTTTGCAATCCTGTCACATGTACAATACAGAAATAAAAATTCCCTTCTGATGTAGCCATGTTTTCAAATAGGCTAGTTTCCTTATATAGTATTTACATTTATTTACTTCATAAGCATCCTGGATTGTTTTCCAATTAAAAAAATACTACTTGCTGACTTTCTTTCTTTCTTTTAAGTATATTTTATTGATTACATTGTTACAATAGTTTCCATTTTTTTTCCCTTTGCTTCCCTCTGCCCAGTAACCCCCTAAGCAATCTCCCCCCCCCCCACCTCCCAGTTTATGTCCATGGGTCATGCATACAAGCTCCCTGGCTTCACCCTTTCCCATATTCTTTTTCTTCTTTTTAAAATGATTAACTAATTAATTAATTATTTTTTATAACAATAAAAAATGACAATCCCCTCCCCCAGACTTAAGACTCTTCATAATCTTAAAAAGGACAATAGGCAAAGGTCTTGTGCTCCTCTAGCTGCTTCAAGCTGGGCATGGTCATCATTCTACCTACCCTTGAGTCCAGAAATCTCTAGTGAGAGTAGAGGTGTGGAGGGAAGGGTGGCCTTCTAACATGGGGAAGGATCTTGAGGCTCCAGGTCAGTTGGCTGTCCCTGGACAATGGTGTGCTTGGTTTAACAGAGTGGCATCCTTACTGTATTCCAGCCATTTAGTTAAGCCACACTGTTGAGTCTCAGGAGGCAGCGATGCAGACAGGATTAAGTGAGGCCTATAAGACAGACAATCACTATGGTTCAATGTTGCTCATTTGTTTGCGTTGTTCTTTAGTCTCCTGTAACAGGTGATAGCATAAGGTATTTTTCTTTCATTGCCTGTCTTATTTCACTAAGCATAATTCTCTCTAGTTCCATCCATGTTGTTGCAAATGGTAGAAGTTCCTTCTTTCTTTCTGCTACATAGTACTCCATTGTGTAAATGTACCACAGTTTTTTGATCCACTTATCTACTGATGGGCACTTAGGTTGTTTCCAGCACTTGGCTACTATAAATAGTGCTACTATGAACATAGGGGTGCATAGGTTCTTTTGAATTGGTGTTTCAGGGTTCCTCAGATATAATCCTAGCAATAAAGTTGCTGGTTCAAAAGGCAGTTCCATTTTTAGTTTTTAGAAGAAATTCCATACTGTTTTCCATAGTGGCTGCATCAGTCTGCATTCCCACCAGCAGTGCACTAGGGTCCCCTTTTCTCTGCATTCTTGCCAGCACATGTTGTTTGTTGATTTGTTGATGATGGCCATTCTGACTGGTGTGAGGTGGTATCTCATTGTGGTTTTTATTTGCATCTCTCTGGTGGCTAATGATGTAGAGCATACTTTCATATGTCTATGGACCTTCTGTGTGTCCTCTTTAGAGAAGTGTTTGTTCAGGTTTTTTGCCCATTTTTTTATTGGGTTGTCTGTCTTCTTGGTGTTGAGTTGTATAAATTCTTTATATATTTTGGAGATCAATCCCTTGTCTGAGGTATCATTGGCAAATATATTTTCCCATATGATTGGTTTCCTTTTCATCATGCTGATGTTTTCTTTTGCTGAGCAGAAACTCTTTAGTTTGATGTAGTCCCACTTGTTTATTCTTTTTTTATTTCCCTTGCCTTGGGAGATATATCAGTGAAAATGTTGGTACGTGGGATATCTGAAAATTTCCAGCCTATGTTTTCCTTTAGAACTTTTATTGTGCCACGGCTTACATTTAAGTTTTTGATCCATCTTGAGTTTATTCTGGTGTATGGTGTAAGTTACTTGTGTAGTCTCATTTTTTTTTGCATGTCCCTGTCCAGTTCTCCCAACAACATTTGTTGAATAGGCTCTTTTCACTCCATTTTATGTTCCTACCCCCTTTGTCAAATATTAGTTTACCAAATAGACCTGGGTTTATTTCTGGGCTCTGTATTCTGTTCCATTGATTTATATGTCTGTTCTTATGCCAGTATCAGATTGTTTTGATTACTGTGGCCTTGCAGTATACTTTGATATCAGGTTTGTGATTCCTCCTACTGTGTGCTTCTTCCTCAAAATTGTTGTGGCTATTCGAGCTCTTTTTTGGTTCCATATAAATTTTTGAAATATTTGTTCTAAACCTGTGAAATATGTCATTATTATTTTAATAAGGATTGCATCAAATATGTAAATTGCTTTGGGTAGTATGGACATTATAATGATGTTGATTCTTCCCATCCATGAACATGGTATATCCTTCCATTTATTTGTATCTTCCTGAATTTCTTTCTTCAGTATTATGTAGTTTTCTGAGTACAGGTCTTTTACCTCCTTGGTTAAGTTTATTCCTAGGTACTTTATTTTTCATGTTGCTATGGTAAATAAGATTTTTATTTTATTTTCTATTTCTGATATTTTATTGTTGGTGTAAAGAAATGCCTTTGATTTCTGAATATTGACTTTGTGCACTGCTATTTTGCCAAATTCATTTATTAGGTTGAGTAGTGTTTTCATAGAGTATATAGGGTTTTCTATGTACCTTATCATGTCATCTGCAAATAATGACAGTTTGACTTCCTCTTTTTCCAATTTGGATGCCTTTTATTTCTCTTTCTTGTCTGACTGCTGTGACTAGAACTTCCAAGACTATGTTGAATAGGAGTGGAGAGAATGGACATCCTTGTCTTGTTCCTGACCTAAGGGGGAATGCTCTTAGTTTTCACCCATTGAGTATGATATTGGCTTTGGGTTTCTTGTATATGGCCTTTATTATGTTGAGGTATGCTCCCTCTGTTCCCATTTTGCTGAGAGTATTCATCATAAACGGGAGTTGTACTTTATGAAATGCTTTTTCTGCATCTATTGATATTATCATGTGGTTTTTGTCTTTCATTTTGTTTATGTGGTGTGTTACATTTATTGATTTGCGAATATTAAATCTTCCTTGCATCCCTGGGATGAATCCCACTTGATCGTGGTGTATGATCTCTCTAATATGTTGCTAAATCTGGTTTGCCAATATTTTGTTGAGAATTTTAGCATTTATGTTCATTAGGGATATTGGCCTGTAGTTTTCTTTTTTTGTTGTGTCTTGACCTGGTTTTGGAATTAGGGTAATACTGGCTTCATAGAATGAATTTTAGAGTCTTCCTTCTTCTTGGATTTTTTGGAATAGTCTGAGAATGATAGGAGTTAGTTCCTTCCTAAATGTTTTGTAAAATTCACCTGTAAAGTCATTGATCCAGTGCTTTTTTGTGCTGGAAGTTTTTTGATTACTGCTTCAATTTCACTAGTTGTTATTGGTCTGTTCAGGCTTTCTGCTTCCTCTTGATTCAGTTTTGGAAGATTATATGTTTCTATAAATTTGTTCATTTTATCTAGGTTGTCAAATTTCTTGCCATACAGCTGTTCATAATAATTTCTTACAATCTTTTGTATTTCTGTGGAATCAATTGTGATTTCTCCTCTTTCATTTCTGATTTTATTTACTTGGGTCATCTCTCTTTTTTTCTTCATGAGCATGTTTAAAGGCTTGGTGATTTTGTTTATTTTTCAAGGAATCAGCTCCTACTTTTGTTGATCTTTTGAATTGTTTGTTTAGTCTCTATGTTATTTAATTCTGCTCTGATGTTGATGATTTCCTTTCTTCTACTTGCCCTGGGCTTTGTTTGTTGTTGTTGTTCTAGTTCTTGTAGCTGTAGGGTTAGATTTTTTATTAGAGATTCTTCTATCTTTTTTATGTAGGCCTGCATTGCTATGACTTTCCTCTCAGGACTGCTTTCACTGTATCCCAAAGGTTTGGGGTTGTTGTGTGTTCATTATCATTCGTTTCCAGAAACTTTTAAATTTATTTCCTTGATGTCATTGTTAACCCATTCATCATTTAATAATATGTTATTCATTCTCCACGAATTTGAATGTTTTTGAGTTTTTTCCTTGGGTTTATTTTCAGTTTCAAGCCATTGTGATCTGAGAAGATGCTTGATATGATTTCAATTTTCTTGAATTTGTCGAGGCTTGTTTTGTGTTCTACCATGTGGTCTATTTTTTAAAATGTTCCATGGGCACTTGAAAAGAATGTATATTTTGCTTCTTTGGGGTGAAAGTTCTATATATATCAACTAAGTCCATTTGATCTAGAGTGTTGCTCAATGCCTGAATATCTTTGGTGTTTCTTTTCTTCGAAGATCTGTTCATCATTGACAATGGGGTGTTAAAGTCCGATACTATGAGTGTGTTGTTGTCTATATCATTCCTGAAGTCTTTCAAATTTTTCCTTACTTATTGGGTGCTCATATGTTGGATGCATATATGTTTTCAAGTGTTATATCTTCTTGATGGATTTTCCCGATATTATGAAATGTCCTTCTTTGTCTCTTCGTAAGGACTTTGCTATGAAATCTTTTTTGTCTGATATATGTATTGCTACCCCAGCTTTTATTTTCATGTCCATTTGCTTGAAATACTTTTTCCATTCCTTCACTTTCATCTGTGTAGATCGTTTGTTCTAAGGTGGGTCTCTGGTAGACAGTATATATGTGGGCCATGCTTTCTAATTCATTCAGCTACCCTATGTTTTTTATTGATGCATTTAATCCATTTACATTTAAGGTTATTATCAATATGTACTTATTCATTGTCATTTCCCCATTTTGTACTTGTGTTCCTCTCTGTCTTTCTCTGTTTCTTCATCTTCTTAAAGCAGACCCTTTAGCATCTCTTGCAATGCTGGTTTGGTGGAGATGTACTCTTTTCGCCTTCTTTTGCCTGGGAAACTCCTTATTTCACCTTCCATTTTGAATGAGAGCCTTGCTGGGTAGAGTATGCTTGGTTGTAGGCCTTTGTTTTTCATTGCTTGGAATATTTTTCACCATTCCCTTCTGGCTTGTAGTATTTCTGCTGAAAAATCTGATGATAGCCTTATTGGAGTTCCCTTGTATGTTATTAACTGTTCCTCTCTTGCTGCTTTTAGCATTATCTTTTTGTCTTTGAATGTTGCCATTTTAATTATGATGTGTCTTGAAGTGGAGCTGTTAGGGTTCATCTTCATTAGGACCTTTTGTGCTTCCCGGACTTGCATGAGTCTTTCTCTAATCAAGTTAGGGGAGTTTTCTGTCATTAGTTTTTCAAACAGGTTTTCTATCCCTTGCTCCTCCTCTTCTCCTTCTGGAACGCCTATGATACAGATATTATTATGTTTCATGTTGTCCTGCAGCTGTCTTAGAACCTCTTCAGTCATGTTCAGTCTTTTTTCATTTTGTTCCACTGTCTGGGAATTTTTTTCTACATTGTCCTACAGCTCACTGATCTGATCTTCTGCTTTCTCTAGCCTGCTTTTAATTCCTTCTACTGTGTTCTTTCATTCAGAAACTGTATTCTTCATTTACTCCTGGCTCTTACTGATAGCTTCTATGTCCTTTTTCATGCTAATATAATTCTCAGTAAGTCCCGTGTAGTTTCCCTGGAGTTCTTTGTAGCTTTCTTTGAGTTTGCTGATCTCATTGAGCTTCCCTCTAATCCATGTTTTGAATTCCATGTCTGATAGTTTGCTTCCCTCTATTTCATTTAGCATTCTTTCTGGGGATTCTTTCTTTTCTTTCAATGGGAGGTTGTTTCCTGTCTCCCCATTTTTGTGACTGTTCTTGTTTGTTGCTGCTTCTTAGGTTGATCTGCACTTTCTGGATCTGCCTCTGATGGCGTCAGATTGTGTACCAGTCTGAGTTTAGGCAGCCTGTTGGAGACTGCCAGAGATCTACTGCCTTTGCCTGACTTGTTTAGTTGTTAATCTATTCAACCTGTGATCAGCTGTCAGGCTTAAGGAGTGAAGGTGGGGCAGCTAAATTCCTATAGGTGGGGCTTTTGCTTCCCATCAGGCTGACACCACTTGGAGGGGAATGGTCTGCCTGCAGTATGGGAATGAGTCAGCGCTGGGACCAGGTCGGCTGCTTCCCCAGTTCTCCCCTCAAAGCCACCACCCCAAATTCTCCCCAAGCATCTCTAGTCCTCTCTGCCTTCCTTCTTCTTGAGTCCAGGGTAAGTGGATGTCAAAATATTTTTATACATGATTTGTTTAAGAGCTCTTTTTCTCCAGCTGTTTCTCTCAGGCTAGGAAAAAACCCTGTGGTTTTTCACTTTTCACAGCTGGATACTATTTTACTTTCCACTCTGTTTCTGTAGGCTGGGAAGCCCACCTTGGGGTTTAGACCCTGCCCTTCTCAGGGGGAACTCCTTGCTGCTGAGCTCTTTCTCAGTCTCTTCAGCTGCCATCTGTGAGAGCCCAGCCAGCCCTCTCGCATCTCCGCACTTCTTACTGGTCACGTTGTGATGAAGAGGCCTTTTTTGTCTCTCTGTGGTTATAGGACTTCTTTCAAACTAGTGTTCAGTTGGTTATTCCAAATGATTTCTCCACAATTAAGTTGTAAGTCTAGACTGATCCTGGGAGGAGGTTAGTGTAGCTTCCACTTACTCCTCTGCCATCTTCCTGACTTTCTTAATTAGTGTTACTTTTTTAAAAAAATCAGAAATATCTCAAAAATAAACTTTTACCATTTAATTTTTATTTTTAGTTGCAGTGCCTGTAAAGAATCTTAGGTGGCTGAACTCCTAGAGCCAGATTAATTCCTATATGCACCATTGATAGATGGAACGTTGAATTATTTCAATAATTAATTTTTTAATTTTTAGAGGTCTTACAATGGAACCTAAGACTCAGTGTTTTGAGAGAACTCTTCTTATTATATCTGTTTGGTCCTTAGGACAATCAAAATTTGAACACATTATTCTTATTAAGCAATGAATGTCAACGTGTAAACTTGTTTTGATTAAAGAATAAAAAAAAGAAGAGTAGTGAAACTGGGCATCCTTGTCTTGTTTCTGACATTAAAGGAAATGCTTCTAGATTTTGCCCAACGAGTATAATGTTGGTATGGTTTGTCATACAAGGCCTATATTACATCGAGTTATGTTTCATCTATTTCCACGTTGCTGAGATTTATATTATAAATGGGGGCAAAATTTTATCAAATGTTTTTTCTGTATTGTTATGATCATGTGGATTTATTCTTCAATTTGTTTATGTGGTGTATTTATTGATTTGTGGATATTGTACCAATATTGCATCCTTGGAATAAATCCCACTTTTTAATGTATTGCTGGATCTGGTTTGCTAATATTTTGTTGAAATTTTTAGCATTTGTCCATAAGGGATATTGGCATACAATTTTTTGTGTAGTGTCTTTATCTGGTTTATGAACTAGAATAATGCCAGCCTCATAAAATCGATTTGGGAGTCTTTTCTCCACTTGAGTTTTTTGGAATAGTTTGAGAAGAATAGGTATCAATTCTTCTTTGAATGTTTGAAAAAAATTACCTGTGAAGTTTTCTTGTTCAGAACTATTGTTTGTTGAGAGCTTTTTTAAATTACTGCTTTAACTCACTAGTTATAATTTGTCTATTCAAGTTGCCTGATATGTTCTGATTTAGTTTTAGAAGATTGTATGTTTCTAGTAATTTATCCACTTCTTCCAGATTGTCCAATTTTTTGGCATACAGTTCATAATATGAACTATATTTCTTTAGTGTGAGATGCTACTGCTCTTTCATTTCTGATTTTATTTACTTGGTCCTCTCTTTTTTTCTTGATGAGTCCGTTTAAAGGTTTATCAATATTATTTCTCTTTGCAAAGAACCAACCAGTTCTTGGTTTCATCGATCTTTTGTATTGTTTTATTTAGAGTCCATTTTGATTACTTCTATTCTGTTTTATTATTATTTTTTTTTCTACTCACTTTGGGCTTTGTTTTTCTATTTCTAGTTACTTTAAGTGTAAAGTTAGATTCCTTATTTGCAGTTTTTCTTGTTACTTGAGATATGTCTGAAGTGCTATATAGCTCCCTCTTAGGACTGCTTTTGCTGTGTACCATAAATTTTCACTTGTTTCAAGGTATCTTCTGATGTTTTTCTTGATCTCATTGTTAACACATTAATTGTTTAGTAACATGTTATTTAGCCTTTATATCTTTGTGTGCCTTTAAGTTTTTTCTTGTAATTGATCTAATTTCATACCATTATGGTCAGAGAAGATGTTTGGTATTATTTCAATCTTTTTAAATATATTGAGACTTGTGATGTGTTATAACATGTGGTCTATCTTAGAAAAAGTTTCATGTAATCTTGAAAAATATATATATTCTACTACTTAGGGGTGAAATGCTCTGAAGGTATCAATTAAATCTACCTAAGCTAGTGTGCCATTTAAGACCACCATTTATTGTTAATTTTCTCTTTAATAAATCTCTCCATTGATATCAATGGGGTGTTAAAGTCACTTATTGTGACTGCATTGCTGTCAATCTCTCCCTTTATGTCTATCAAGATTTGTTTTACATATTTCAGTTCTCCTATGTTGGGTGCATAAATATTTACAAGAATCATATCCTCTTTTCAGATTGTTCCACTTATCATTATATAGTGTCATTCTTGGTCTATAACTATAGTTTTTGTTGTAAAGTTTATTTTGTCAGATACGAATATTGTTATACCAGTTTTTAAATTTCAATTTGCATGAAATACCCTTCTCCATCCCCTTACTTTCAGTCTAAGTGTATCTTTTGTTCTAAGTGGGTCATTTGTAGATAGGATATATATATAGGTCTTATTTTCTTATACATTCAACTACCCTATATCTTTTGATTGGAACATTTAAGCCATTTACATTTAAAGTGATAATTGATAGGTACATATATATTACCACTTTATTCTTTTAACTATGTACTTCTCTTCTTCTTTTCTCCTCCTCCTCCTCTTCCTTCTTTTCTTCTTCTTCTTCTTCTTCTTCTTCTTCTTCTTCTTCTTCTTCTTCTTCTTCAAGCAGGACTTTTAACTTTTATTATAATACTGGTTTGGTGATGACAAACTCCTTTAGCTTTTTCTTTTCTGGGAAGCTCTTTAATTCCTCAATTTATTTTTTTAATCCTCACCTAGGTTATATTTATTGATTTTTTTAGAGAGAAAGAGAAACATTGAATGGTTTCCTCCTTTATGTGCCCCAACCCAAGATCAATCCCGCAACTTAGGTTTGTGCCCTGACCAGAAATAAAACCTGCAACTTTTTGGTGCATGGGATTTTACTTCAAACAATTGAGCAACCAAGCTAGGGCTCTCCTTCAATTTTAAATGATAGTCTTTCTTGGTAAAGTAGCCTTGGTTGTAGGTTCTTGCTTTTCAACATTTTGAATATTTCATGCCAATCCCTTCTGGCCTAAATGTTTCTGTTGAAAAATCAGCTGTCAATCTAATCAGAGCTCCATTGAAGGTAACCAACTCTCTTCCTCTTGCTGTTCTTAATATTGTCTCTTTGTCTTTAATCTTTGTCATTTTCATTACAAAAGATTCTGGATAGCCACACCTTTCTTGAGAAAGATGAACAAAGGTGTAGGAATCATGTTAGCTGATATCAAACTATACTACAAGGTCGTAGTAATCAAAACAGCATAGTAACGGCATAAAACGAGACATATACATCTTTCAAACAGAATGGAAAACCAGGGAATAAACCCACACTTTTATGGCCTATTAACATTTGTTAAAGAAAGTAAAACATACAATGTGGTAAAGATAGTCTATTCAGTAAATGGTGTTGGAAAAATTGGATAGATTCATGCAAAAAAAAAAAGAAATAAAAGAAACTGGGCCACATTTTAAATCATACACAAGAATAAACTCAAAATGAATAGGAGACAAACATAAGTTGTGAAACCATGAAAATTTTAGAAGAAAACATAGGCAGTAAAATCTCAGATATTTCTCATAACAATATTTTTTTTCTGATATATCTCCTTAGGCAAGGTAAACAATAAAAAATGTAAACAAGTGAGACTACATTAAACTAAAATGAAAAGACAACCCATTGAATGGGAGAACATATTCACCAATGATACATCCAAAATATATAAGGAACTGATAAAAATTAACAGCAAAAATTTAAAATATGGGCAAAGGATCTGAATGGACACTTCTCCAAAAAGGACATACAGATAGCCAATTAGCATATTAAAGATGCGCAACATCACTAATCATCAGAGAAATACGAAAACCACAATGGGAATATCACCTCACACTTATCAGAATGGCTATTAACAATAAATCAATAAATAAGTACTGACAAGAATCTGGAGAAAAGGGAATCCTTGTGCTATGTTTGTAGAAATGTAGTTTGGTGCAGCCACTGTGGAAGGCAGTATGGAGTTTTCTTTAATAAAATAAAAATGGAACTTCTTTGTGACCCAATGATTTTACTTCTGGGAATATATCCTAAGAATCTTGAAACACTAACTCAAAAATATATATACATACTCATATGTTCATTGCAGTCTTATTTACAATAGCCAAAATTTGGAAGAAGCTCAGGTATCTGTAGCAGGAACTCAGATCTCTGGGTAGGGGCATTTTCCCATGCCCCTCCATCCAGGTGTCCTGTGATTCAGGAGACAAGCTGGTCTTGTCTCCACTTGCAACTTTAGGCTGTCCAGGCCACTGGGTCATGGAATACTGAGAACAAAGAGGTCTGCTAAGTACTCCATCTGCCTCCCTGTAGATAACGTCTTAAATTGGAGCCATCCTTGAGGATTAATGGGTCTGCTTTGTATCCCTGATAGGAGCTATCTAAACCATAAGTTACCCTGGCTGTACTTTACATGTTAATGATAAATTGTAAAACTTCTTTCACTGTTGGCTGTAAAGTTCACCCCCCCATTCTAATTTTAGTAACTCTTGAAATCCCAATAAAAGGACAGTAAGGCTTCTCGCTCTTTGCTGATGGCCAGAGTGTGCTGCAGCTCCCGCACCCCCCACCCCCGTTCGTTTTATCATTCTGCTTGCTGGAATTGCCTCTGCATCTCTGATCATATTCAACACTACAAGTATCCATTAGTAGATGAATGCATACAAATTTGTGGTATATTTACACAATGAAATACTATTCAACCATAAAAAGAAGGAACTCTTACCCTTTGCTACAGCATAAATGAACCTAGAGAGCATTATGCTAAGTCAAATAAGTCAGTCAGACAAAGACAAGTACAATGTAATTTACTCATTTGTGAAATTCAATGAAAATAAGCTAACAAACAAAAATAGAAACAGATTCATAGATACAGAGAACAGAGTGACAGCATGAAAGTGAAGAGATTAAGCAAAAAAAAAAAAAAAAAAAAAAAAAACTAGCAGATACAGGCAACAGTATGGTGATTACCAGAGGGAAAATGAGGTGAGGGGAGGTAGAAGAGTATAAAAGAAGGATAAATGATGATGGAAGAAGACTTGACGGGGTGAGGTAAATGATTTAATATATATATGCAAGGATATTCATACTACTTACTTTTATTGATTATCTTTTTGTTACTTGTTTTTTCAGATAAAGATATGCTTAAATTTTCTATTCTGATTGTTTTTTTCTACAGTTCTCTTTGTATTTTTAACTTTCTCTCCATTTTGTTATACAATGCTAGTCAGTGCATAGAGACACTTGTTATATTTGCTCTAATGCAATATAACATGTTTTTTCTGTTTATTATAGTCTTTTAGATTTCTACCTTTGCATCATTTAATTTATTATGTGATTTGCCATAGCTCATCCTTTTTACTTAACTTTTTAAAGGATGTATTATTTCTTAATGACAAATACTTGGTAACATTTTGATAGATAATTTTCATTTTGTAAATTTATTGTGTAATGGTGGTAATCTATTGCTAAACTACTGGCTAAACACACTAACAAAAGTATATTTTTGTATAAGAATAGGTAGTGTAAATTACTTGATTTAAATGTTTTTATGATGCCAAAATACTTGTTGTCTTTAATTTTCAAATGGGCTGGAGTCACGTCAATATATCATATATTTTTACTTCTAATAAGTTTTTAATAAGGATTCAATTACCATAGTTTATTTTATTTGTTTATTTTTTATTTTTTGAAAAATATGTTTTATTGATTATGCTGTTACAGTTGTCCCAATTTCTTTTCCCTTTGTTTCTCTCCACCCAATCATTCCCCCCTTTTAGTCCATGCCCATTGGTTGTGCATATAGTTCTTCTCAACCTCTTCCTGTCTACTCCATTCCCTCCTACTATGCTTCTTAATTCCTGTACCATCTCCCTCCCTTTTCTCTTCCCCCTCTCCACTGACCTCCCATCAATATGTTCCCCGTACCTATAGTACTTTTTCTACTCTCGTTGCCTACTTAGTTTGCCTTTGTTTCTATTCCCTAGCTTCTGTTGTTGGTTGTTGTGATAGTTTTCTTTTTAATGTTCATAGTTTTGATCCTCCTTCTTCTAAACAAGTTCCTTTAACATCTCATATAACAGTGGTTTGGAGCTAATGAACTCCTTGAGTTTTACTTTGTCCTGTAAGCACTTTCTCTGCCCTTCTATTCCTAATGACAGCTTCACTGGATAGAGTATTTGTGGTTGTAGGTTTTTGCTTTTCATTCCTTTGAATATTTCTTTCCAGTCCCTTCTTGCCTGCAGAATCTCCTTTGAGAAATCAGCTGATAGTCTAATTGGGACCCTTTTGTACATGATTCTTTTCTTCTCTCTTGCTGCTTTTAAGATACTCTCTTTATCTTTAATTTTTGACATTTTGATTATAATGTGTCTTGGTGTAGTTCTCCCTGAGTCCAGTTGTTTTGGAACTGTCTGTGCTTCCTGGACCTGTAAGTCTATATTCTTCCCCAAGTTAAAGAGGTTCTGCTTCATTATCTTTTCACATAATTTTTCAATTTCTAGTTCTTTTTCTTCACCTTCTGGCAACTCTATAATTCTGATGTTTGTTTGCTTATAGTTGTCCCAGAGGTTTCTGAGCCTCTCCTCATATTCCTCACTTTTTGTTTCCTCTTTCCACACTGGTTGACTGTTTGTTCCTTCCCTATGTTCCGATTCGTTGATTTGATCTCTGGTTTTTGTTTCCTCACCACTTGTCTTGTATATATTTTTATTCATTTCAGAATGACTAACCTTCATTCCTTCCCTGTCTTGTTCAATATCTTTTGTTAATTCTGTAAGCTGCCTTATAGCTCTGAACTGAGCTTCAGAAAGATTTTTTATTTGTTCATCAGTTAATTCCTGTATTTACTTTTTGGTTAGCTGCATGATCAGTATTTCAGTTATTAATTCTGCCATCCTGACCACTTTTGTTTATCTTTCCTTATTGGGCGGGGCTATTACACCCCCTACACTATCAGGTGCAGAGCTCTGAGCACTTGTCACAACCTGGTGACCCATCTCGCCACACTGTCGTGCTTTGTGTGGGGGCGGGGGCCCAAGATGGATTCCTGCCGTTACTCTCTGCTGAGAGACCGGGAGCCTCTTCCTCCATCCCCACAGCCTCTGGGCCTCACAGTCCAAGGCAATGGGGGTCTGCCTTCCCCAGCGTTAGAATAGGGAGCTGATGGGTGTCGACTGCAGCCGGCACTGCTCCCCTGGCATTTCTTGCAGTCCCGCCACTGTGGCTGCTGCTGCCACTGACAATACAGCTTGACCTCTCCACACCAGTTTTGCCCCTCCTACCCGTCCGGATGAGCATTGCTTGTTTGTAATTTCATACATTGGATTTCCATGTAGTTTTATTTTCTAGAACTTCTGGTTACTTCTGGTTTTTCGGTAGTTGTAGTCTTTCTTAGTTGTGGAGGGAGACAGACCATGTCATTCTAAGTCTCCATCTTGGCCAGAAGTCACCATAGTTTATTTTATATTAAAATCTTTTGTTTCATGTGTTGATGTGTGCCTAACTCTCCAAAAGTTTTTGTTTAATGTAACTTTTAAAAATGAACAAACATACAGATGGTTTATAGCAGTTTATAATTCATTAACTTTTATTAAAAAGAGTGGCAAATAGAGATATTTGTATGTTTGAATATTCAGTATATTTCAGTTCTAAACGAGTTATTAAAAACTAAATTATATTCAAATTTGAATTAAAAAATTGTAAAAAAGTTCTTGATGTGATTTATACTAGTGTTCCTTAAATATAATTTAATATTCTTTGATGTATTTTTCCTGAATTAATTTTAATATCCACTGATAAGTCAAAGTTTTAACATTGTAATTGATACTAAATTGATTAAATTTAAAAGAGATAATATTAAATTTATAGTCTTGATACACAAACATTTTTTGTATAATAAGTGATTAATTATTCTATGGTAGATATTTTAGCTGGAATTTTATTTTTTCAGAGTATCTGTATATATCTATAAATATTAACATCAAATTATTTGCAACCATTGAAGCCTATTTTAAGATTTTTATATTTGGGGGCAAACTGAGAATTTGGTAAAATACAATGCTCAAACAATAACACACACATGATATAAGTAATTTTGTATTAAAATAATTACTTTCATTTTTTTCATAGATAACTGGTATTCAGCATTATCATAATTATTAAACTGTTATGCCCATCCACATAGAATGTACCATTATGCTTGAGTCTGACCATTAAACAAAAATCAGACTCTCAGTCTTCATAAGAGAGATTTTTTAAAAGCATAAAACATTGCCATTAACAGTAAGAAAAACTAAAAAATATTCTTAAGTTTCATATTCTAAGTAATTTATTAGATAAAGGTAAACTTTGTTTAGTTTTGAAATGTAATGGATCAATTACTAAAATTAAAAAAATAGTAATTCTATATCTGTCTGTGCCACTAGCAGTAATGTATTCTCAGAATAATCACTCAAATATTTCAACTCAATCTGTAAAATAGGAATAATGAAACCTTTCTCTTTCTTTCACAGTTATTGTGAAATTTAAGTCAAATAGTTTTATACTTAAAAGTGCTTTCTAAAACTGCTAGATATATAAATATTGTTTTTATTTTTACATATTTCTTTATATTGTTTTCAATATTTTACTTTATTTTCCTTTGTTTCAATTTCATAGAACATGAAGGAATAATCAAAGGTTTGTCATATTGTAGAGTTTCATTATAGAAAGCAAACGTGATGTAAAAAATGCAGTAATCAGAGAGGAAGCAAGCAAAAACAGCTGTACTCCTAGACTATACAGTTTTAATCTTTATCAGTTAACCAAGATTTTATTATCTATTATTTATTCATGAAAAATCCTTATTTACTTCTGTGAGAGATTGAAAAACATAGTTACAACATTTTGCCCCCTTCATCCAAAAATTTGGTCTATTTTCTAATTCCTTCAACTTGATCTAGGTTTTGACGAATATAATGTAGAAATCACATTGTATGACTCACTCAGCCTAGTTCTCAAGAGTTCTTGCAGCTTCTGATTTCACCTTTTTGAAATGCTACCTTATGGCTGCCATGTAAAGAAAAAAATCCTTTCTAGCCTAGAGAGGAGGATGGGAAGCCACATGAAGGAAAACTTGAGCAAGATCCAAACCAACTTCCAGATGTTAGTGAGGTTTTCTTAAAGATTCCATCTCAGCTGTCTCTTCAGTGACAGCAAATCCAGCAGAGGAACTATAGTTAACTCTCAGATTAGTGAGGAATAATTTATTAATGTTTTAAGCCACTAAATTTGGAAGTGTTCTGTTCCACAATAGATAACTGGTAAAAATTTCAAGGACTAGATAACACCTTGACAATATCTCATTATTTTATCCACCGCATTTTGACTAATGCAAAACTTTTGGTATACAATAAAATAAAATAAAATAAAATTTTGACGATAGTCCATTTATTATTGGTCCTCATTTAAGGGATGCAAATTAGTGATGACTGAATAATCATCAACAGTTGTCCGATTCTTTGTACATATTTTCAGCTTGAGTCCTACTCATAAAATAGCTATTTCCAAATTTCCCCTTCAAGAGAAATAAGTGTATTGTAGGTGTATATGTTTTTGTTCCAAATAAAAGGTTTTTGTTCTGTGTTCCCTTATAAGTGGTGTGCTGGTCACAATCCTGTTAGAAATTGTAGCCTACCTTTACTTTATTAGACTTCTCAGTGCAACCAAACATTTCCTAGACTTAGTGTTTAATTATTATGTTGGTTTTATATCACCACAGATGTTGAGAGTGAGAGGAGCTTGAATTAAATAAGAAGCAATACTTTGAATCAGAGGATTCTTGGAAATATAAATATAAATTTATTGATATTATTATTTTATTGAGGCTCAATTTTGCAATTATAATAATTACTATTACTTTATAATAAAGATATGAGTACAGAAAAATATTTGTCAGCTTTCTTTTGCACAGCAATATCTTGGAATTGTAATAGTAGGCATAATTCTCAATGAATAACCCTCCCGTCAGTTATAAAACTAATCCCAGCAAGATGCATAAGAGGTCTATACAGGAAAAGTCCAACCATTGTTAATATAATGAGGATGGTTTGCATGACATTGATGTAAACTGGCAGCCAAGGAGAGTGGACTGGAATGTATATGCATGAATAACAAGGACTTCACTGTACTAGTCAGTAGGGGCTGTAGATGCCATTGAGTGAACATGTGTACTGTGCGGCTGTCTCATTCAAAATGACTGAGCAAGTAGAGCAATAAATCTGCTTTCAACTTTACATTAAGCTTGAACATTCCCTCCACATAAACTATTGGGATGATTCAGAAGGCCGCAGCTATGGGCAACTTGTGATTCGCAGCTTCATCACAACAATGTGCCCACTTATGCATCACATTTCGTGCAGAGTTTTTTGGAGAAACATCACATCACCCAGGTGACCTAGTCCCCTTACAGCTCAGATTTGGTGCCCTGTGACTTGGACTTTTCCCAAAACTAAAATCACCCTTGAAAAGGAGAAGATTTCAGACCATTGATGAAATTCAGGAAAATACAATAGGGCAGCTGATAGAAATTGGGAGAACCATGTGATGTGCCAATGTGTCTATTATGAAGAGGACTGACGTATCATTTTCCTATGTATAGTGTTTCTTGTATTTTTTATTTTCTTCAATAAACTTCTCTTTTGTAGCACATGGCTGGATACTTTCTGGACACACTTTGTACATATTTGAAGTAATGTTCTATCTAGAATTTTTTTTATAGTGGAACTCATACAGTATATAGGCTTTTAAGATTGGCTTCTTTCACGTAGTAATATATATTTAATTTTTTTCCATATTTTTTCATGACTTGAAAGTGTCTTTCTTTTCTAGCACTGAATAATCTTCCATTGTTTGAGTGTATTGCAATTTATTTATTCATTCACCCAAAAACAAGAATTTTGGAGGTTCCAAGTTTTGACAATTATAAACAAAGCTGCTGTAGGCATCCATGCACAGGTTTTTGTGTTGATATAAGTTTTTTTACTTTTTTGGGTTAAATAGCACAGAATGTGATCTCTGGATTGAATAGTAAGTGTGGGTTCAATTTTTAAGAAACTGATGAAAAGTCTTTTATAGTGACTGTACTGGTCTGTATTCCTACCAGCAATGAACAAGTTTCTCTTTGTATACATCCCTGGACATGATAATAGTCTTATAATCTCATCTTGTTTTAATCTGCATTTCACTGATAGCATATGAGGTGGGTCATCTTTTCAAATGCTTATCTGCAGTGTGTATATATTCCTTGGTAAATTGTCTTTTAAAGTCTTTGTCCTGTTTTGTTTTTTTTAGTTGGATTGTTCTCTTAATGTTGAATTTTAAGAGTTTTTTGTCTATTTTGAATAATAGTTCAAAAGCAAATCAAAACTATGAGCATTGAAATGGCAACAAACTCACAACTATCAACAACTGAATCTAAAAGAATTAAAAAAAAACTAAGCAAACAACCAGAACAGAAACAGAATCATAGGTGTGGGCATCATTTGTAGGGTTATCAGCTGGGAGGGAGAAAGGGGATAAAGAGGAAAATGGCACAGGGATCAAGAAGCATAATTGGTAGGAACAAGGTAGACAGGGGGAAGTTAAGAATAATATAGGAAAAGGTGAAACCAAAGAACTTACTTGCATGACCCATGGACATAAACTAAGGTGTGGGGCGGATTTCTGGAGAGAAAGAAGGTACCAGGCAGAAAGAGGAAAAGGAAAAAAAAAAAGGATAACTGTAATAGCATAATGAAGAAAATATACTTTAAAAAGCCAGTCTTTTAGCATATGTATATTTTGCAGATAACTCTCCCAATATCTGCCTTGTCTTCTCATTCTCTTGACAGGATCGTACAGAGTGCAAAGTTTTTAATTTTAACGAATTCCGACTTATACATTATATCTATCATGGATTCTGTTTTTGGTGATATATCTATAATGTCATCACCATACCCAAGGCTATCTTGTTATTTTGGAAAAGTTTTATAATTTTGTATGTTATACTTAGGTTCATAATCTATTTTTAGTTAAGTTTTTGTTGGATATAAGGTCTGTGTCTAGATTCTTTCCTTTTTTTTTTTTTTTTTTTTTTGTTAGTGGACGTGCCATTGTTCCAGCACCAGTTTTTGAAAAGATTATCTTTGCTCTATTGATACTGCCTTTTCTTTTTCAAATATCAGTTGAATATATTTACTTGGGTCTATTTCTGAGCTCTGTATTCTATTTCATTGATTTATGTGCCTGTTCTTTAGCTAATACCATACTGTCTTCATTACTGTAGCTGTATAATGAGTCTAAAGTTGGGTAGTGTCAGTTCTCTAGGTTGAATCTATTTTAGTATTATATTTTACCTTTAAACATTGTCTATCTTCTTTTTTTTTTTTTCATGTTTGTCTTAGGATAGATTCTCTTTCATAGCTCATTCCAAAATAATTCTAACTTTAATATGTCAACATTTTTCTCTTATATATAAGTACACATTCCAAATCCTACAGAACTCTTTAAACTTTGAGTTTTTGCCCCGTTATTCATTTTTTTTATTTTGTTTTTATTTAATTCATGAGATTACACTTTTACTTGAATAAGAGTTTTTAGAAGGTCTTGATAATTGTTCTGACTTTTTCTCTCTCCCTGTTCTTTCTTTCCCTCAGAGCCCATTGTGTCATATCTTATTTTCCCTCAATACATTTTGAGAAGAAGGCCCTAGATGAGGAGGTCCTTAACTTCTTAAATAACATCAAAGTGGTATAAAGGTCATAAACACACAGAGGAAAAGAAAAAGAAAAAAATAACTATAATTGTATATTACAAATTAAAAGCAAATATTCCTTTTATTTCAAATTTTCAAGTAGCAGTCTTGTATTTTCTCAGAATTCTAGTCACTATATTGAAATGTGAAAAGTATTATAGCTGAGACATTCAGAATTAATTACAGCTTTCAGGCCACTTGCTCTTAGATTAATTCTGTCAGTATTAAAAATTTATTAAAATTAAACTATATTTCTTGAAATAAACTTATTTTCAGAAAAGAGATTCTAAATTATCAAATTGTATTTATTGCTATAAATTAATTTAGAAAAATTAATTAAATATGTAATAAACTGGTTTCCATAAGATCACAGTAGCAAATTTTGTTTCTATATTTTCACAATTAAAATATGTTATATGGCTACCATAGACAGCAGTCAGTGAATCACAGCTTCTTCCAACTACAGATTGGTAGTTCTTCATGTAGGGGACTGTATAGAGATTTCTTTGCCTTATGAACTGACAGAGGACAAGTCAATTGACCTTCAGGCCTGGAATCTTGGGTCATGCCACTGATAAAGTTCAGTGGCTAAGCAAGAGGTCACTGATTACTATTTATAATTTGTTTTCTGATAATTTTATCATGCACATGTACTCAGAGGTCATGGGTTGCAGATCATAAATTGAAACAAATGAATAAAAATATTTAAAACTAATCTGTCAATTTTCAAAGCACTAAGATATTTGTTATAGTCATTTAAATTAGTATGACTTTATGCATCAAATATAAAGCATAGATAGGCAATAAAAAATATCCTGTATGTGCCCCTTTATGAATTTTCAGGTATGAATTTTAATAAAAATTATATTGGTAAATAATTACAAAAGTCAACAAAAATATTAAAAGATAACTCTGTGTAATTCACAATTCTTCATTGCTATTTCTTTTATTACTTAGTGTTCAAAAACTTGAATATTTTATCTCTTTTATATGCATAATAAAATGTTCTGTCTAAAATATATCTTATATATAAGTTTATATGCTTATTGTTGGCAAGTATTTTCTCTTACTATTTCTCAAATCTTTCTTTAGGTAATATCTGCCAAGACTTTTGGGGGGTCAAATATTTTATTCTGATTGATTGAATTTGCTGTAGTTTTCACAGAAAAATCTTAATATCTTGGAAAATATAATATATAGCTACAGTTTAAAAGAATATTTTACTAAAAACAACTATAAAAATAAGCTTTTCTCTGCATACCTAAACATTAATTAAATCAAAGCTATTGTAAAGATTATACAATGAAGAGTAAATTAATTCTTAAAATGCTTTCCATTAATTTGTTTTCTTTTACTTGATTTTCATAGGGCTCTATGTTGATGGGGAATGCAGGGCCATTTGTAAAGAAGATGATTGTATCAGGGAAGCCTAACCAAACTGAAAACAAAAGGAGACTGGAAATTAGGAGAGTGACTATTTCTGGCACAGCCCTGATATGCTGAGGGAGTATTCCTTGGAATTTTGTTCTTGAAAAGCTAAAAGTAGGTAATATTACACAGCAAATAATACACAATCTTCAAGGTATATATGAGAAAATATTTGATGTTGATTCTTGGGCAGACAAGACATCCATTATAGGGAGCCACTCATTACTACTTTCCCTATGTTTTCATAAGGATAGGTCTATAATCTGGCTTGGATAACTGTTATATGTTTAAATAACTACCATTTTAAAAATGTAGTTTAAAAATATTCTTATTAAAGTAATTAAACATCATGTAAAAATGAACATGAGATCAGGGTGTTGATGCTTCTCTTACAGTAGCATATGAACTAAACTTGGTAGAAAAGATTAAAAGGTTAATTGCTTGAGAAAGTAATGCCTGAAGAAATAGGTGATCACATTTGCTCACTTAGGGTGATCAGTTTTATTTATCATAAAGATCCACAATAAGAAAGATTGCTCTGTGCACAAGTCAGAATCGGTGCGAGCTTGTTAGTGGGAGGGGTGAATAATCTCATAGTTAAAAATGAAGCTATTTAAATTGTGTCTCTACTCCAACTTTGGCTCCAGCTCATTTTAGCTCTGTACTAACCATGGGGCAGTAACTGAAATTCTCCAAATCTCAAATCCTTTATGTATAGATTTGACTTAATACAAGAGTTGGTGTGGGAATGAAAACAGATTGTGTGTATAAAACTCTTAGAATACTAGCTGGCATATATTTATCCAATAAATAGTATATTAAATAAGGTTTAACATAGTATAACGTAGAATGTATATATGCCCACTTTATAGAAGATAAAACAGTAGTTGAAACTGTAGGATAGTTGTGTCTCCAAATGTAATTTCTCCCTCATGGGTGGGGATATTTCCTATGGACCTTACAAATATTGTCTGTAAAGTGATCAAGCAGCCCCAAAACCAAACTGTACCATGGTGGCAGATGCTAGGTTTACTTGCTATATTTCTATAGATTCAGCCAGTGAGAAGACAATGAGTCCAAAGAAATGCATGAAGTTGATTTCTTACATAGAAGTTTTATCAATGCACACAGAAGCTGGCAGCTAAAAAGAGGATGAGGTAGACTTGCATGGTACTGAAATTAAGAATATGAATGAAATATGGTCCTGTAGAAATCTCCCATAAAACACAGATGAAAAACTGCATGCAACAGCCATTTATTAGGATGTCTATCTTTGCTTCAGGAGGAATTGAAGGGCATTTCACCAAAAGCTGGGTCAGTTGGTGGTTAAGCATTGACTATGTGGCCTATATGGTGACATGCAAGGTCTTTAGCCTACCATAGCAAACCTGTTTTCCTACAAAGCCAATTAGATTAAAAAGAGAAGCCAAAGCTGGGGATCACTCACTGCCACTTTCCCTAAATTTGCATAAGGATAGGTCTATAATCTGGCTTGAATAAGTGTGCTATGTTTAAATAACTAGCATTTTCAAAATATAATTTTAAAAGATTCCTATTTCAACTTTTAAAAGCTTCCCAAGTCAGATACCCATTGTTATAAACACACAAAGAAAACATTATAGTTACAGTGTTAAGAGGTGTTATTTTTAAAGGGCCAAGTGATTAATGAAGGTTTTTACATGGTCGTTGTTAATTCATATGCATCAGCATCTCTCATTTTCAGAGGTTGGTATGATGCAAAATCTAGGCAAGAACTAAGGTGTGGTGTAGGAGAAAATGATAAGTAGTTAACTTAGACAAGTTGTTCAAAACATACTATGTAATTTATTCTGTATTTTGTGATTCGCTATCCCTTTATTACACAGGGAAATAATTTTTAACATAATTCCTGTTGAGTGAGATTTTTCAGCTGTTTTAGATTTAAATAGGCATGCTGATTTCAAAACTGCAGTTAGTGTTCTTCTATTACATTAAGTTTTTCTCTATAGTTTATCTTAATGCAACCACTCTAGGCTGGATCGAGCCTGGATCAAGGGAAGCACTAGTGCTCTCCTATTGACTGAGAGCAAACCTCCCTTGAGTGGGGAGGTTTGAGGGATGACCTTGGAGACCAATGACAGGTTCATATTTGTCTAGGCTATTCAGTTACACATGAGACAGTGTGGTGAGAGGTTGTGTGCTGCTCTGTATAGTGAATCATATTCCGAAGTGTAGTCCGAATTCTTGTCTGTTTACAAGGAGTTAGCAGAATTTATTTTCTTATTTACATACGTACTTATTTCCTTTCCTTCAGATTATGTCTGCTTCTGCTATTTCTCATTGTAAGTGCCTAAACAACCCTGATTCATTTTGTTATATCCGTGGCAGTTTCACCATTCCCAGTCAAAGGACAAATATCAGTGCATTTGTCAGGTAAGCCAATTTTGCATATTTTAAAGTAAAACTTGGTGATCAAGACAAGTCTTGGGCCCCTCACAAGGTGTACAAGCAGTGTGCCGAGAGTTTACGGATATGGACGAAGGGAACATGTGATTAATTGCCATTTGGTATACCTATGTTTTGGCGAGAGCCCAGAGATCATTCAAGTGACTGTTACTTTTGTATAGTGAAAATGTCAAGATATAACAAGAAAAATAAATGTAAAATAGAGTATGCTAGTCTACCATCAGCTATACACCCAAGTGCCTTATTCAGCTGAAATCCCCGTGCCAGTTTTCATTGAACTACCCTCTTTTGAGAAACAGGAGTATGGTGAAGAACTAAGTGAGAGCAACAATGAAGATTTTGAAATTGAAGATGACTCAGTTCATAAGGGATTAGATCAGCATGAGTTGAATGATTTGGCATGAGATTTGGGACTAACCAAAAAGGTTTCAGAACTCGTAGCACCTAGACTGCATGAGAAAAACTTGCTTGAAAAAGGAGCAAAAGTATCCTACTTTCAATCATGAGAAAGTGCATTTCTGCAGTACTTTCAACTGATGGTGGCTTTGTGTATTGCCAGAACACACATGGTTTAATGAAGAAATTGGGAATTCCAATCTATAACACAAAAGAATGGTGACTGTTTACCGATAGCTCAAAGCAGAGCTTGAAGTGTGTCCTCCTCCACAATGGCAATTTATTTGGTGCAGTCCCAATTGGCCATTCAGTTTGTTTTTGTGAAGAATATGAAGACATAAAGAGAGTCATTAATCTGTTGCCATATCACAAACACAATTGGATTATTTATGTTGACCTTAAAATGGTCTGCTTCCTTCTTGGTCAGCAACATGGATACACCAAGTATTCCTGTTTTCTGTGTATGTGGGACAGCAGAGCTCATGAGAAGCAATGGGTGGAGTCGAATTTGCCTTGAAGCTCTGACCTCAAACCTGGTGATCCAAACATTCTACATGAGCCACTTGTTTACAGAAAGAACATTATATTCCCACCTTATATTCCTACCTCTGCACATAAAACTGGGTCTCATGAAGCAATTTGTTAAAGCTTTGCCAACTGAAGGAGACAGTTTCAAGTATCTCATTTTGGCATTTCCTAGCCTGTTGTTTGAAAATATAAAATACCTTAATATGTATGTTTGGTAGCAGAACTTTACTACTTGTACACAATTTGACTTACAGTAACAATATATAACATTTATATGAATAAACTAACTCTAAATAAACAATATAGTTGGATAATTTTTTCTTTATTTTTCTTTGTATGTACATTTTGTATGATTTTTGGGACAAGGAGTGGGCATCCTATACCTTAATAAGTTTATGTGATAGAGAAAAACTGGGGTCATTTTTGGATTCAGGTGCCAGAAGTTAGTCAAAAAAAGTGTCATATGTAACTCAATGAAAATTGTGTTCCCCCATGTTGTTATTATTATTATTATTATTATTATTATCATTTTTTAATTGGAAAAAAAACTTGAATTGCAGATTAAGGTTGCATCTGGATAGCTTTTTTAATATGTCTTAAGTTAGAAATTTTTTATCCAGCACAGTTTATCAGGGAGTCTTACAAATAACGTAATTTTACTCAGCATGGTCTTTGTGAATATTTTTTTCTCTAGGAACCTGAGATTCCATGGGTAGATGAGGATTCTGGGGAGATTTTTATCAGGAGCATGAACACAGCAGAAGGTGATACCTCAAAATTTGAAAAAGAGCTCAGTAAAATTAAGTGTTTCCTCTTCCTCAAAATATATATTCAATCAATACTAAAATGCTACAGTTTTCTAACATGTGCATTCAATAAACTTTGGGCCTGCTAGTCTTTCTGCTCATAATTAACCTCATCTAATACCTTATAAATCTGATGAACTGTTATGTATACTTTAGAATATTCTTAACTTCATAAATATATCATCTCCCCTGGTTTCCCATCAGATAATTCTCACTTTCCTGTGCCTTGAAAATATTTCTGTTATTATGTTTACTACACTAAACTGCAGTATTTCTTTTTACATAAAGATCTCTGCTAGTAAATTTTAACACCTTTGAGCTCCAGGTTATGATTCATGTTTTTATATCCTTGGCGTAGAATTCTTTCAATTTTTGTTAAACTGAATTGAGTTAATTTAATTAAATTGAATGTTTGTATATTTTTCTATGAAACCATCTACACTTCTCCCTCATGTTCCTCTGACCAATGACAGGTATTTGAGGGATGAACAGGTTGAAGGGCACAATCTTTTGAAATGGAGCAGAACAAAGTTAAATGATCCACAAGGAGATCAATGCCTAGTATTAGGCCATAGAAGCATAATACTCAAACCAATAAGCTCACCATCTTGAGGGCTGTAATGAAGCTAGAAATTTATTTTCTCTTTCTTTGCTGTGGTTTAGCCTTAAGAGAGCTGTATTTCCAGACTTATGAAAACAGGTACTATTAAAATATAGTCAGTTGTCATTGGTAAAGTTATTCACTTATTCTGTGGAAGAAAGAAAATAATATTAATAAAATTTAATATATTTTAGAGTCACAAAGTAATTCAAAAATTTATGGAAGTAGAATAAGATTGAAAATTAAAAATATAAACAATTTCAAAGAAATTTTACAATTATTTTTCAGTTTTATAGTAGAATAATTCAGTTTAAAATAAGTTCTTATGCTATAATTTGAATTAGTGATTAATTATGCTGAAAAGTCAGATGAATAAGGGTTTATGGACTTTCTTTGTTTTATTAGGTACTTTCAAGGAAAAAGAATTTTTTAACTTATTAGTAATTATTTCCTAACAGGGTCTTAGTGGAATTAAATTTTTATATTATATATTTAACTTAATATTTGTCACTATAGAAATAAATTTAAAGATGTAGTTGTTTTTATTTTATTTTTTTTAATTTGGGCTGCTAGTGTTTTCTCAGGTGAATCAGATTTTGGCCAAAGATAACAGCATAATGTCAGATGATTAAAATCAACCCGGATACTTGTTGTATATGAAAGATTATAGGTTCAGTTTGATGAATTTGTGGGTGCCCCAAGAATCTGTCTTTTGACATGGAGTCCAGGTGATCCTCTTTGTTTCAAAATACCTAAATAGCTACATCTCTATACAATCTTAATGAATAAAAAATTGGAAAATTTTTCCTTTGATTTAATTACTTTCTTCTCTAGATTTATCTTTCACCACTAGTATTTTTGTTTACCAAAGATTAATTATGTCAAAGAGCCCTCTAACTTTGCCTGTGCTGTTTCCTGAACATCAGATCCCTTGGCCTAGGCATTCCCTCGGCTGAACAAGTTCTGCCATCTAAAACTGAAATCTCGTGTCTTCTAGCAATGGTTCCTTGGTGTCCTGTGCCTGAGATGTCTCCACCTATTATATTCCAAACCACCTGCACCTTTTATCTACCATGGTGCTCAGCTTTCATCATTGTACTCATTTTTCTTCCAGATCTTTCCAAGTAGACAATGAGATTCTAGTGGGCAGGCACACTACTACCTTTCATGTTTCCAGACTAGCATGACTCTGACCTGCAATAGAGATCTAATACATGTTTACTAAAGGAATGAAGAGTACCAGCTGTTGGGGTTTTATCTTTACATTTTGTAATCTCTAAATGTACAGGAAATGTGGTTTTAGGAATGTGTCTTTTTATTTCTTTTCAGAGTCTTTCACCTACATTAACAACTGTCATGGCTAGATTTATATTGGTAGCAAAAGGTCATTGATACAAAAAACATTTAATTATTAGTATAAAAATTATCAAACTGATACACATGTATGCAAATACCTGAGGTAATATAAATTAAAATTAAGCCTTCCTTACCATCTTCAACTCATTATAGTTAATCACTATTACCAATTTCTTGTTGGTATTTCTAAACATGTTAATATAATTAAGCATATATGTAGATTCATATATGTAAGAATGCACAGACATCTACACACACATGCTTTTTTGTGTGTTTACTTTTATACAAATAAGTTGATATTTATATCTTATAGAAAATTTCATATTAGCTTATACAAATCCACCTTCTTTTTGTTAGCTCTATGTTAATCTATTTTATATATGTACCATGATACAGTTAATTGGTGCCCCCTTACTAGAATTCGGGTTATTTTCATTTTTTTTTCACATTAAAAACAGTACTGGAATGAATGTTCTTACATATAAATCTTTGTACAGTGAAAATTATTTTGATTAAAGTAATATGGATTTTTGGATAGTTATTTCTGAATTAACCTTAAGAGAGGCTGTTACTGTCTATACTGAAGAGGAGAATATCTGTTTCTCCACACCCTCACTAATTTTTTATTATCCAATTTATATTTGGGTAACCTCATGTGTTTTAGCTAGCATTTATTTACATAGTCATGACCACAGATATATTTTCAAGTATATTAAAGATTTGTATTTTTGAAGCATATTGCTTGTGTCTTCTTCTATCCTAGAAACTATTATTCTCAGTCTTTTTCTGCTCTGAAGTTCTCCCAAAGTCTGTTTTTTTTCCATGCTTTTAATTTCTCTTTTAAGTTCTCTCTTTGATTTCTAAAACCCTAGTTTCCAAATCTTATTTTATCTTTTAAAAATACCAAACTGTTCTTCAACATTTGAGTATTTGAAACAGATTTATGCTATGTGTTAAGCCAGTTTTCCAGTTTTGTCATTATACATATTCTATTAGAAAGTACCTAGGACTAATATAAACACAATTTTTTCTTTTTTCCTCCCAATATTTATAATTTAGTAAAATGCCAACAATTATCATATCCTATAGGTTTTGGTTGAAGTACCTGCCTGTCTAGAGTTAATGATATTTATTACCTGTTCAACTATTTCAGAAAAAAATTTTAAAGTTGAGAAAAGTTATAAATTTGAGATATATAAAGATATTCATTTAAAAAATATGAAACACTTTCTAAATTTGCTTGTCATCTTTGCATAGGGGCCAGACTAATCTTCTCTGTATCATTCTGATTTTAGTAAATGTGCTGCTGAAACAAACATTAATTTTCTGGTCATGGATTTGTCTATACTAGTATGATTGTCTTTGTATGTGAGTACATATATGTGTGGTCAATATTTAGTTTTACTTCTACTTGATTGATTTACTTGTTCTGAAGTTGCACTTGATGAAAATCACTGAAATAATTTGCATTGCATTTTGTATATGCTCTAAATATTTACATTATTTCAACTATCTTTATCCCATCCTAAAGCAATAAAGATAATCTTAGAATTATCATAGAATTTTGATATAATTTTTTAACATTTAATGCTACATGTATTTTCAAACATTAGAACTTTTACAATTAGATAGCTCTATTATAGTTTAGCATCTTGTTTTTTAATGTATTTTAAAATTATGTTAAAGCATCATGCTCATATTTTAACTTCCTTTAAATAATAGTTGAAAGCAAATGTTTTTTACATTTCACAGGAGTCAGTCTCTCTCTCTGTTTCTCTCTCTCTCTCTCTCTCTCTCTCTCTCTCTCTCTCTCTTTAAGGAAGGTGGGGACAGAAGCAATAGGGAAAAGGTAATTGACCTCTTGACCAAGTTGTTCTGTTTGGTGAAGTTGTACCACATTGTCGTTGTGAGGTTTACAGTAAAAGCAGAGCAGAGGACTGGAGTAGAGGGACTAACAGTGTTAGGATCAAAGGCCTAATTGTCTGTTTTCTGGAAGTTAGGGTTATTGGCAGCTGCCATTATACCATCCATGCTGCTGTCACCCAGCACAGCCAACCAGCATGCACTAATTGCAGTGGCCTTTTCATCAAGTAAGATCATCCCACTAAACACAAAGAGCTGTCTCTCCATTAGCACAGACAGTAGCCAGCTAGATCAGCTGGGCTCCTTGAGTATGATTGGACTGTCATATTGTTATGATTTGTTCAAGTTTAGAGCATTTAGCAGATACCCTTTGCACCTCTCTTTGTACCTGAATACTATAACCTGACTGCCCCTATCATTTAAGAGGGTACTATAGCTTTTCAAAGTTCAGCAGCGCACAATTGCAGGCAGGCAACTGGTTTCTGACAAGAGATCAATACTGTCCTTCCAAACGCTGGAGTCAAGCTGCTGGGTCTGTCAGAGGGATGTGTGCTGTAATTGGATCATGGATGCTGCGAGTCATCTGAGTTTCCCTTCAGCACTGTCACAGCTGTCAGATGTCATCCCTTTGTACAGCTGTCACTGCGGGAGGGTTGGGGCTCTTTTTCCGTTCTAACCCAATGCAAATGTCCACTTAGCAGATGAATATTGAAGATATTAGACACTTCTTTATGCCTTTATGCAAAATAAAGATCTGTGTCATCTGTGAATTTCATGGAAATAAGTTGCAATTTATTCACTATGAAAAAAGTGAAGTGAAGCCTGTAAAAATGAGAAATTATTTGGTTCAGGCTATTAAAAAAAGGACTATTTCACAGAATAAACAACAATATGCAGATATTTTCCTTGAGATGGCATAACTAATACTGTGCGGTATTTAGAATGGTCACCTGATATTTGGATGAGATTTAAAAATGTATATGAACGTTTTGTTTCCATATTCTTGGAACAGGGACAAATCTTGAACAAATTTTTCTCCTTTGAAGTCATTAAAATTTATTGAAAATATAAATGTAATATCTATTTTAAATTAGCAATATGAGTTTTAAAGAACCTAGTTATATTTAGGATCAGGTCAAGGGGTCTCAAAGTTTTTAAGACAGGAAGAAGTTTCAACAAAAATAAGTATGATGTTTTGGTCACAAAATCCTTTTTATCTAGGTTATTACAAATGAAGTAGAAAGATACATCCATAGTTGTCAAAATAATTATATAAACAATGAGTGACTGTTAATTTGTCTATTAATTTCAGTCAATATTGCTTTTTGTTTAAATTTAAAAGAACATTCAAAAAGAAATGCATTTTATTTCATGTACTTATGCTTATAAAACTATATTTTTTAAAATGATGAATGATTAATTCCTGGAATGGTACAACCGAAGTCATGTATACTTGCAACATATAGTAAAAATAAAGAGGTGTCACCAATGTGGCTTTAGCAATTGTATTAGTAATTCAGGAACTTTTATAACATTGAGATAGATACATGAAATTCCCTAGACTATCTCAAAATAAAGTACAATCTTAATTTTTTTTTGTTTTTACCATTTTCTTCCTTTCTTCCTAAACTGATGTCAGAATCATTTTTGGATGGCCAACAGGATAATTTTGATTTGGGTGGCTGACTTCCTTTTTCTTGAGATTCAGACCACACACCGCCTTCTCTGTCAAACAGGAAGCTTGCACCGGCTCCAATGACAGAGTAGCATGAATCTTATTTTCTAATATCTAACCTCAGTGTCTTGTCATTCGCCAGGGGACTCGCTGGGTCAGAACCTCAAATATCCAAATTTTTTTGCCTCCCAATGATATTATGAGGTGACCTCACCTCATTTGTTGTGGCCCATGTTTTTTGGAGCCTAAAATTAGTGACTGCCAAAATCAAAACACAGATATTTGGTCCACATTGTGGGGTATGGCAGTGTGAAGGGAGAGAACCAACAACAAGCAAGCACATCAGCTTTTTATTTAAAAGATGATGTGTTTGAAATGGTTATACTATATACTAATCAGAATTAAAAGTATTATGTTTTCCATTGTCTCAGTTAGTATTTTTCAGCATAATTTTACATTTAGGAGAAGCTAGATAAAAATCTTGTGAAAATTTACATGGTTTACTTCTATAAAACGAATTAGCAATCAAATCTTAGTTCGAATATCACTGGCATAATAAAATAGTCTTGAATAGTTACTTAGGCAGAAAATATAAGAATGGATGAAGTAAAATTTTAAACTTACTATCTTAAGGTTATTCTTCTGTGATAACCGTGAACTTTATATGCAACTCTAGCGACCCAAGTAGGCACTCTTCCTTTAAAAAAAAAAAAAAAAAAAAAGGTTTATGGCTAATTATATTAGAGATCCAAAACAGTCTTTTTTTACATTTGCATTAATAAGAGTGTCACATGACCACGTTGAAGTAAAGTATACATCAAAGGTAGATTAAAGGTTGGTTAAGCATCAAACTATGTTCCATATGTAAATTTATAGCAATGATGTGCTGTAGAAAGATAGCATACCCTCTATTTCTCTGCTACTAAATAAAATTAAAAATTCACAACTCTGGTTTATGGGATTTTAAATGAATTTGATCTCTCTTTTGGGCAGGGCAAATAAGTGTTTTGTGATGTATTATTTTATATTAAAAAAAAAGACCATCGTTCTGGCTCATTTAATTTTGCGAGTGAATGATCTAAGATTAACTACAGACTAGTCAGTGCAGTTTAAAAGCTGAAAGCAATTTTCAGCCATAGATGGTAATGCCACATTCAGTCCACAACTGAATGACTCTAAATGACTAAGCTTCGAGGTCTTTGTATATGACCACAGGGCCTGATAAAGCCATAGGAACACAGTAAAAGCACAAAAATAGTTCCAATTTATTTGGTGCCATCACCTTAATGAGATTAATACAGACGTGTTCATGTGCCTAATTGGTGATTTTGTTTTAACTAGTAATGAAGGATTAAAACTTCAGGCAACAGGCTGCTTGCTGGAAAAAGGATTTGAGGAGGAAAAGTTTTTAATTATAAAAGAAAGCTAGTGAAATATACCACTGCAAAGTTAATAATAATTCTTTTTTTTTTTTATAAATGAACTGATTATAATGTGTACCCTGGATTGTTCTTGCCATTTTGTGAGAAAGGGTGATTTTATGAGAAGTACCACATTCAGCTTTTACATACCAATAGACCCTTTGGCATACAAACACATATAGCACTGTTATTTCTAGTGAAGAGTGTTAAAACTGGAAAGCCTTGGCCCTCAGGCCACTGTGGAATTTATAGTATGTACGATTTTATTCTAATTTAGTGTTTAACGAGTTACTACAGCTGGATGACCTGTGGCTAGCTGTTCCCATCCCAGTCAACCAGAGCATCTTTGGAGAACTTTACCTATGACTTGAATGGGGTTCCCTCCCTCAACCTCTAGTTGTAACCGTTTAAATACTGACACTTATTAAGCATGCAGCCAAAACACACTCAGCCTAAGTCATTAAGATTTAATTATAAAGGGCAGCTGAGCCCAGTTTGAATTTTGAATATGAAGAATCTTGTTTAAAAACTGAATCAGAACTACCCATCCTAACCTGTCATGGTCTGTCTATACCAGCCTAGTCAACTATGTTTAACTAAAATTGAAAGTTTTATCAGTTCCCAGGCTCACAGTCCTCACATTAGAGAATATTTTGATTATTACTCATCTGGCATAACTGTAATATGGATAAATGTTTTATCTTGTTCTTGGTGGTGGTGAGTTATATAACCCATACCCTGCCTAACTGTGACAACATATGTTAATTTTGTCTTTCAGAACAAACAGTGAATTAAAGGAACTATATAGCCCTACACTGCCAACTGAATAAAACAACATTATCTAGGTTGTTATTTTCCCCGAGAAACTGCCCAATGCTAAGATGTCTTTCTGATTAGGAAAACAGCCCTGGGATGCAAGAATTTGGTCTTTGACGTTCTATTACCAACCACTTTAAAAGAACTCTGGGGTGGTGATACTGTGCAGTGTACGATGCTACCTTCCCAGGGAATGAAGACAGAAATATATTTTACATTTCTTGTCAGATTGAACTTTAAGACATCCTGACTGCTTTCTCTATAATTTAAACATCACAGCCAAAATGGCAACATGCTTTGTTCAGTTCCAGTTGTGTGGAGTTTTAGTGCTTCATTGATTCAGAGGAAGGCTGAGGCTGGCACGGAGCAGGGCGACAGAATCACACTCTCACTGCAGCATGTCAAGCCATTATATCTGGGACCAGAATGTCACCGTGGTCTCAATGGTTCGTCAGCTGAAGGATATGGTTAACAAATGTAAAACCAAACTTCAGAGGAGCTGGTTTTCTGTGCTAAGTGATCTGTATTCCCTCTGAATTTACTTTCCCTTAACCCCGTGAAATTAACAGTACTTTCTGACATTCGACCCCCTGACCTCACACATAATAAGAATTTAAAAAGCACCATGCATGAGTGTGTCTCTGTAATGCAAAACTGGAAAAAATGACCATGTCACAGTTTTATTATACAAAACCTTCTCAATCTCCATTGCATGCTTCATATATGAGTGCTCAGTTTAAAGTTATTACAAAGAAAAACACAATTTTAAGAGTCATAATTCACTGTTCATGACTTTTATAGACAATAAATTGTAGCAAATACATATTGCTACCAAAAAGCTTTGTACTCCGTTAATGTAGATATTTACCAAGATAAGTGTTAAAAATAGTCTGCCTGAAGACTCTGGTGGTTCAAAGGAAGGGGTTTCCGGGGAGCCCGTTGCCAAGGGTGCAAGTACATGCACAATGTGTAGGTCTCAAGGTTTAAGAGGCAGAAGCCGGAAAGTGTTATGTGGAAATGATTTTGTGTTATCAGGCTCAAGGGATGACAGCATACAAGAGTAAGAACAAGGTGCTATGTGGCTTTTTCTTCACTGTGAAGTAAAGATTGGCAGCTGGAAGTAAGGCTTACAGGCAGACCTGCACACAGGACCTCTTCACCTAGGACTCATAATCACTATTCAAAGGAAAACGCATTTACCAGGGAAAAGCGGCTGTAGCCATCAGAAGTGTGCTTAAAACACCACTTAAATATCACTTTATACACTATTACTTGCAAACTGTGGCTTCATATTAAATTATACTTGCATAGGCTTTTGCTTAGGTGCTGATAATGCTTTTGAGGTTGCATTGGTGAAGAAGAATTTAGGCTGCTTTACAAAAGACGTGACCAGAATATCCCATGCAGCTGACAGTGACAGGGTGAAAAATTGCGGAACTGTACTTTCTTTCCCCATATAGATTGTAATTTTAATTGTCATTGTGGCCCTTCTGTTTTAATTATGGGACTTATTTGATATATACCAGGACATCGTATTGAATGAAAATATGGTGCTATAATAGTCTCTTTATAATTAATGACCACATGTAGATCTTGGTGCATAAAAGGGAAGGAATAAATGAACAATTTATTTAACTAGGTTTTGGATTTCTTTCTGTCTTCTGGTGAATATAAAATGATTCCAGGGCTTCTGAGAATGTTTGATGTAAGACCCGTACAGAATATCTAATAAAATTACTTCAGGCTGGATTACAAAACATATTATGTTTTAAAATGTTCTGCCCACAAGTGGTAAAATTTATCTATTTACCATATTAGTTTTTTAATATTTTATTTTAAAGATTTAAATTTACTTGCTGATGTATTTTAAATGAGTCTCCTTCAACAGATTTTACTTTTGACACAGCTAATTTTTGCAGGTAAAATCAAGTTTCAGAAAAGAGACTTTTGAAACTTGATTTATCAAATTGTAAAAAAAAAAAAAAATCTCTTAACTTTTTCTTTGAAAATACAATGGGTCTGTGCTACAATTTTCCTCTGCAGGAAGAATAAATTTTTCTCCCTGACTACTACTATACAGAAGCCGTTTCTTTACAAATCACAAAGAAGTAGTCTGTTCATAGGCAATTTAAAGCCTCTGAAAACTGTGAAGAGGAAACGGAAAATCGCTAAAGCTTAACATTGTTCTCAAACTATTACATAACAAGATTGCCAAATAGAACACTGTGACATAAATATTCTGGGCTCATATACATTTCAAGAGAGACAGATCTCTGTGGATTTCTGGAAAGCAGACCTATTTGTCCAGGGTCTGTCACTGTAAAAGAGGAAAATGCCCCTGACAAGCTGCTGCTAATTTTATTGTGGCACAGAGTCCTGTGCATACACCCTCTCCAGTATGACTGCAGTTCAATTGCAGAGCACAATGAAATTGGATCGGCAGAGACAGGGACTACCCCCGGGTCAGCTGTGACCATGCCACTTCTATGTGATGTCTAGTTGGGGTGATGGTGTGTAAATAAACGTAGAGAATTGCAAATCTTGTCATGGCTACGCAGAACAGCTCAAGCATTTAAAGATGGTTGCCCGCAAACCTAACTGGAAGGTGGTTGCTCTCTGTGGTGGCTGAGGAAATAGTCAGTTCCTTGCCGGAGTCTTCTTCTTGACATATCTGAAAGTACTGACCCAGCATTCTGTTACTGAAGGAATTAATCACTAAATTGTTTTTCATCATACTGGAAAATAAAGAAACAAACTAATCATGTTGAATATTGTGCTCTTAAAGCTATTGTGCTGATACCAAAGACACTTTTGATTTATATTATCCTACTTTGATTTATTTGTTTTGTTTCTTTTTTTTAGTGAGGTGAAGCATCTTAATGTCCTACTGTTTATTGAATTTGGCATATTAAAGTTCTATGAGTTTTTGTCCTTATTATGAACTTTTCTAATGTTAGAAAATAAAATTTATAGAATTCACATTTTCTACTTATGAATCTAATTTTATTTAAATACTACTTAGAGTACTCATTAAAACATACTTAGGTTTTCCTACCTTCAATAAGATATATTTTTTTACCAGTTTTGCATTTATACATATCTGTTTTTCTGTTACTTTTCCCACATGACAATTACCTTTCATTACGAATTTATAAAATCATTTACATTTTAGCAGTTTAAATGTTTCTGCTGACATTTTGTAACTATTACCTTCTTCTAGAATGGCATATGTTCAGGCAGTTAATAAAAAATTAAATGGAATAGCACTAGACATGGTGAAGCTTTGTATCAGAGAGTTCTCCACATTTCTGAAAATACCATCTTTGTGTTGCAAACTGTGAAGTGAGGTTAGGGCTGTGCCAATATGTGTATTTGTCACAACTGTCAGAGAGACTGCGAACTAGCCAATCACACAGCCCTTAATTAGACAGTTATATTTTGCTTTTTAGAAATTGTCCTCATGTAAAATGGTGTCTAAGATTCAAGAAAAGTGCTGAGAGCTAAAAGGCAGAGAATGCCATTAGAAAAACACTTTAATATTTTTGAAGAAGATTTATTAACTGCTGCTTAATTTCTTAACTATAGTATTAAAATATGCAATATAAAAGAAATTTTATAAATTTAGCAGGAAAGAAACATATTGTAAGGACTATTAAAATAGCAATAGACTGAAGTAAACATTATCATGGTGTAGTATGTTTTCATACTGACTTTGAAATTATATATTAAAAACAGTCACAAAATGAACATTCCAATAATATAGATATCATAGATGCTTTAAAACTCTTCATATAGGTTCACTATATGACATTGGATTCATATGGAAACTCTATTTAAATTATTTATTATGGAAAGTAAATTATTTTTCTCAAAAATTATTTATGATCTTAACATTTTTTAAATTTTAGAAACAGCTACATCACATAATTTTCTATTTTTTTAAGAAGATAAATCCAGTTTTTCATCCTCAAAGTAAAACATACTGAACACCTTGCCATTTTTAAAACATGATTTTAACTTGTATAATATATTTATATACAATTATATAGTTTCATAGAGAATGAAGCAGACAAAAAGATATCAGTAAATGTTGTTTGTGCAGCTATTTTATCCTTATATGTATTTTTCTTGTCTGTGAGAATGTACACTAATATAACCTTTTACTGCTCTTATCGCCATCCATTTTTACATTTTCAAAATTAGAAATTAAAGTTACATTTGTCTGTTAAGTAATAAATCACCATCACACTTGGTAATGTTTGCCAGCAATATTGCCATTGGATAAAAATATGATGAATTTTATTATCTTGCATACAAGCAGAAGTAAATCAGCATGATTTTTAAAGTACTGCAAAACTTATTACAACCTTTTTCCTTTTATGTGATTTCTAATGTCTTAAGGTTTTAAGCTAATTCCAACCAGAGTGGAAACATTTTGGATTTCTAGAACCTAAGAAAGTCCAATAAATTAAAATTACAAAATATTACAAAGAACTCTTAAGAAATTAACAATAAATGCTAATTTATATGGAATAAATCTGGCTTATTTTTTGTTTCTTTTTGACAGTGGAAATTTCATGTATTTTATGAGTAAAAAAATCTAATTTGGGGTAACTTGCATGGTTCATCCCATTTTAAATCTTTATTCAATAGGCATATCATAGAAGTTTTAACAGTCATAGCAGATTAACCTTGCCTGTGCTTTTGGAGGCTAGTCATCTGATGAATTTACATGCAGCTGGATGAAAATGCTATTTGGAGAGAGATTGAGAGTTTATTTGATTAAATCCCTTTCTCCACTACCTTGACCTCTTTCTTGTGAAATAATCAGAGCTGTTTAGCAAGAATATTCAGGCATTAATAATGAATTGTTTTTGAGCTGGTTTCTTCGGCATGAAACGAACCCATTGGTGTCTTTGCATTCTCCTTCCTCTTTTTAATTAGTGCTTTATTTAATTAATTCTATGATTAGAAATAGTAAGAAAGATATCTTTGAGGAGTTTTGTTTTATAATTTGCTGACCATTTTGCTATTTGTAGTACTAATCACTGTGGTTTCACCTTCCTGTTCTCCCAGTGATCAACGGTCCCCCCACAATCTGTATAAAGATGGAATGTGTTAGGCAGGGCTAAGTGCTTCAGTGTGATTGGATGGCAGTTACATGGCTTATCCTCACCAGCTATAAAGGTGGTCTTGAGAGTTCACAGGATATTCTGATCTTAAATAGTGCCATTGTTCATAATTTTTTTTGTTTGTGTACTTATATACCTTTTACCCCATATAGCCTTGATTTCTAACAATTTTGTTGCTTCATTTAATCAGTTCACAGTTACTTTTCTAAGCAATTATTAGATTATATTTCATAGACTCCTTGATTTTTAAGAGATTTCAGAGATCATCTGGTGCAGGTTATTTTTTAGAAAAGCAAACTTATCTGTAAGGAGATTAAATTAATTCTTCATATGGGGTTGATTCCATATTCACTCTGGACCAGGAAAAAGGAGTATAAGGTATGGCTGTTGTCTTCATTCAGCTGAAATACAGTTGAAAGATAGAATATTCACATGTAATTAATTAATTTGTAACTGATGCTACTTATAGGTGAATGAGAGAGGAACTTCTGTCTCTGGAGGCTGAAGGGCAGAATTTTTCTCCTTCACCTTGCTGAAATATTACTGGATGAATCTCAGGCTTTGTTTGGCCGAAAACAAAGTTGGTTTGGAAGCTAAAATAACTTCCAAGTGTTACTCCAAAATGAAGTAATGGGAGCAAGTGGAAATCTTTAAAAGTATAGTGCTGTCAACGCCTGGCATAGTTAATATTCTTGATAGTTGAATTTTTTCGGCAGGTGGCAGATTTGCTGTATACATACCCTACTATATGTCAGAACATGGTGGCAGCTGGACTCTACACCTGGACTTTCGACTATGCAAATGAACCATATGCAAAGTAACCTGCCAAATGTGTTGATGGGTCAACTCACCCTAACTGAAATGTATGTTTGGCAAGGTGTGGAGACGGCACCTGCAAATGCACAGGCAGGCAATTCCTACAGGCCCGCGTGGGTGATTGGGAGTCTCCACTCCCCCTTTCTTCTCCCTTCCTCCTTCCCCTTGCTCCAACAGGCCCGCAAGGTGGACTGGGTGTTACCCTTCCCCAGCTTCCCTTGTTCCTATGGGTCCTTGGGCCCTCAAGTCAGTCCAGGAGTTTCTTCTTTCTTCTACCCTCTTTCCCCTTTTTCTTCAATAAACCTGTTGTTCAAACCTAGAGTGGTCTCCGGGTGATTTCTCAGAGCAAGGCTACCTGATACTATACAGTCACTTATTATAAAGATACAGTATCTTTCTTAATACCAAATTAAGTTTCATTATAATTTGTTTCTTAATAACATGCACTTCACTGTAACGTGTAAAATGCTTGGCTTTCACAAACAACTCTGGAAGAGCTGTACGGTATCTCATTTAGCAATTATATCACATTACAATATATTAAGCTGTAGAAAACCTACTCTAACAACATAATTTAAAGTAATAATTCCCAGTGCTTTACAAGTAGGCTACAAGTCAGATTACAATAACACAATGTACTATTTCTCTGTTGAAGTAAAACAAAATTGGTTCATTTTTCTTTTTTACCTCAAAGTGTTCAGGAAAGACTTAATTTTTTAATAATGAGAATAGTATTATATTGAAAGGGAAAGATAAGTTATATTGCTCATAGGTTGGTAAACTATATCTTTCTTGATAATAAATTAGTCATGATTTTTTTGAACTAATGATATTTTTAATATCCTAAGTTTAAGGGATAGCTTTTATGAGACTCAGTTTACCTGATATCAATATTGTTGTAAAGACTATCCAATTTTCAAAATGTTTATGTTTTTAATTATGAAATAATACTTTATTGAAAATTTACATTAAAAATAAAAAACAGAAAAAATAAATTAAATTTTTATGATATCTAAATATACCTAATCTTAAATTTGTTATATTTTTAATGTTATAATTCTATAAAGATCATATAATGACAAAAAGTTGATGCTTAATTTGACCATTTGGATTTGAAGATAATGATATATAAAGAGTTTGTCTGGAAAAAGTCCAACTATTGTTAACATAATGAGAGTGGTTTGTGTGACATTAATGCAACCTGTCAGCCAAGGAGAGAGAAATGGATTGTACATGCATGAACAATGACAACTTCACTTTAGTCAGTGGGGGCAGTAGATGTCTTTGACTGGGGTATGTGTACTGTGTGGTCATCACGTTCAAAATGACTGAGTGAGTACAGCAATGAATCTGCATAAAATTCTGCATTAAGCTTGAACATGTCTCTGCAAAAACTATTTGGATGATTCAGAAGGCCACAGCTATGGGCAACTGGTGATTGGCAGCTTCATCATGACAATGCACCCACTCATGCACCATATTTCATGCAGAGTTTATTGGTGAAACATCAAATCACCCAGGTTGCTCAGACCCATACTGCCCAGATTTTGGTGTCCTGCTTTTCCCAAAACTAAAATCATCTTTGAAAGGGAAGAGATTTCAGACCATCAATGATATTCAAGAAAATACAATGGGGCAGCTGAGGTGATTGGGAGAACTGAATGAGGTCCCAAGGTGCCTACTATGAAAAGAACTGAGGCATCATTTTCCTATGTACAATATTTCTTGTATCTTGAATCTTCTTTAATAAATGCCTCTTTTTCATAGCACATGGCTGGATACCATCTGGACACCTATAATATGTAACATGCAATTTACTCTAAAGCACTGATTTTTTTTTTGCCACCAAGCATTTTATGGCATGTATTGGGAGTGAAGTGATATTTTCCATATATATGAGAATATATTATATATAACTATTATATTCATATATAATATGAATATGCACATCAGAGAAGGAAAACTCTGACTCCAAAAAACCTCTGCTGCCTTGCGGCATACCTCTTCAGGGGAAAGGCTAAGGGAGTAAACCCCGACAGAAAATCCGGAGCCGGAGTCCCTAAGGCGGTTTGACGTTGTAGTCAACACCAGCAACTCCTGCGGCGCACCTGAAGCCAAGCTGTATTGACTCTGTCTTTCCCTTGGACCCTTCAGCTGCGAAGAGAGGGGGGGTCTGCTGCATGGGCAACAGCAGACCCTCCATATCACCCTGCCCAGGCTCTGTAGCTTCACTGGAGAGGACACTCCAGCGTCATCGCAAGATGTCGATTCAACACGGGAGGAGACAGATACCGTGTCACTCCCGAGTCGGACTGCACAGCCATTCTCGGCGGTGCAGATAGACTCTTAAGAAGCTACACCATCGTCTCTCGAGACGGACGGCTGCCGACGATGATTCATATATATTATATTTATAACATAATGTGTAATATAAGAATGAAGTTAGTGGCATAAAAGAATGGAAACAATAGAACTCAAGGGATGAAGTCATATTTAGTAGAGAGGATCAGAAAATGCTTCATACAGAGAGTATTTTTTAGGTTAGTCTGAAGTTTAATTTAATTAAGCCTAAGAAGCACTTATTATCATCAACCATGATATTATTTCTGCTCTGAAAGAGATTATAATCTAGTTGGAATAAGGACACATTAGAAGGGACAACAAAGTCTATCTGAGTTATTAGGAAAATCTTCATGGAAGAAGTGGCATCTGACTATGTTCTTAATTAAATAAAAGGTAAGTGTGGGCAAGCAGAGACATTCTGGAATGAATGGAAAGCAGAGGAAAAGAAATGTATTAGGATGTGAAAGGACATGTGTCTTCTGGAAAGAGAAGACTTGCCGATGTGCCTGAATCATGGCAAGTGGAGCACTGTGATAGCTGATAAAACAAGAACGGGAACAAAGTTTAAGAGTGACAACATTAACCCTAATTTATTTTCTTCTTTTTATTTTAATAAATTTTTCTTTCTCTTTCAGGAAAACAATGCTTACAGTTTTGCAAAAGCTCAATTAGAATGAGAGGGAACAGAGAAATTGAGAAATTTCACTTCAGATTGAGGCAAAGTCAACTGCTGGAGATAGGCTGATAGCAATGTAAACTTCTGAAATAATATTATGCCCTTGATTAATATTTGTGTTTAAGAATTTCCAGTGCATTCCTTACTTGGTTTCCATTTAATAAGACTTTAACATATAGTAAAGACATAAATGAGAAATTAGACAGCAATCCTTGTCCTTAAGAAAACCAATACCTTTCCAGTCCCAAATTATACAAATTAATTATAGGGTAAATTGAATTCTCAGGTTATTGCTCAGCCTTCTTTTTCTTTATTTCATAAACAAAACTTTATTGAATAGAAAGTAGGTAGATTCCTTTTTTTTTAAGAGCTGTTTTGATTCTTTAGCTTAACAAACCAGATGACGAGTATTAAATGTTATCAGTTTTCTATCTGTTTATAAGGAGAAACCATAGCAAATGAAATCAATTTTATCCAAGTTTATATTTAAAAAAAAAAGTTTAGTTTTTTGTTAGATGTTTTTTCACTTGTTTCTTTTACAGTAAGTTTTTTCTTAGATTTTAAAATCAATGAAAAGGTCAACAGACTGTTATTGATATGAGGTTGTTGTTGTTGTTTTGCTTAATCCCTTCACTTTCTTCATCCATCCCTGCCACCCTACTCCCCTCAGACAGCTGCCAGTCTGCTCTCTACCTGTGAGTCTGTTTCTATTTGTTTGTTAGTTCAGTTTGTTCATTAGATTCCACATATGAGTGAGATCATATGGTATTTGTCTTTCTCTGATTGGCTTACTTCCCTTAGCATAATTTTCTCAAGGTGCATCCATGTTGTCTCAAAAGGTAATATTTCTTCTTTAGTATGGCCATGTAGTACTCTATTGTGTGAATATACCACATCTTTTTTATCCACTCATCTACTGATGAACACTTGGACTGATTCCAAATCTTGGCTATTATAAAAGATACCGCAATAAACATAGGGGTGCATATATTTTTTCAAATTAGTTTTTCAGTTTTCTTTGAATAAATTCCCAGGAGTGGAAGGACTAGGTTCTAAGGCAGTTTCATTTTTAATTTTTTTTCCCTGTGACTCTACACTGCTTTCCACAGTGGTTGTACCAATCTACATTAAGTCTTATTGAGCAATGCCACCCCAATAAATTCAATAAAAATGAAAAAAAGGAGGATAAACCAAGAAGTGCCAGCCAACTGACCCAGATGCTGGTGAATTTTTCCACCACCACCACATGCACACACACACAAATGAAAATTATATGACATCATAGAGATGTTAGTAACACTATAGTGTTACTCATATTACAATATATGAATGTATCAAATCAACACATTTAACTTACACAATATTATGTCAATTATATCTTAATAAAAATAAATAAAAGTCCCAGTTTTTAAAAATATTTAAAAGAATGGCATCCACTCTAAATATACTTAATGTTTATACCAGATGCAAATGTTTCTAATTTAAAGCAATTCTTTTTATCCCTCAGAAAATCTGGGAGGCAATCTTAATCATGGTGGTTCTAAAACGATCAGATTGAGTGATATTAAGTTTAAGCTACTCATTATTTTGTATTATTCAATTCTGTGTAGAAAATATTTATATCTCTTCATGTCTACAAGAGTACAATACTGGGATGATGTACTCCAAGCACCTAGTGTAAAAGAAAAAAATGAGGAAAATAAAAGTATTTACATATTCAACACTTTATTTATTTTCTGTTTCTAAGTACTTATGCTGAATCAGTATTGAACTTAACATTACATTCTAAATAAGGCTAAAATTTTTATGCAAGAAAGAAATTGATCTGAATAATGATGGGCTAAACCAAATTCTCTAATGTTAATTAAAAATATTTAATTCTCTAATTAGGAATATTTCAATTTTTAGGAGACTCTTTCATTTGTATTTTATATAAGTAGGGAGAGGTTGGCACAATATTTTAATAAATTGTTTTATCTAAAAATTGGATTTTGACTATACTTGAGAAATGTAATTGACTATTTTTCTAAAAATAAAAAGTGGAATTAAAAATGTTACAAAGTTTCTTTCCCTTAACCAATCATCATTTCTTCTATCTCATACATATCATACAACAACATAGTCCATCAGCATAGTCTTCATAGCACCTTACTCTCTAAATATAGTTGGAAGTTCAAATTCAGTTTTACATGTTTTGCTTTGTGATAAAAGATATGTAACACAGTAGGTAATTCCCCTGTAGAGAAAGTTTTGGAAGGAGAGACAACACTAAAGTTAAAGGCCATATTCCAAAACTGACTTTACCTTAAGAAAGGTGCATATAAGCAAGCATAGGATTTCATTAGAGTACAGTCCTTGTTTTTCCTATAAATCCATTATTGTGCATAGAAAAAAATATAATGCTGGGCTTCTGTCTATCAATATATCCAATGGAAAACATACATTGGAACATGAAAGACCACATCCTCAGTCCGTAGTTTTTTCCATATCAATCAAGTTGGTGTCTCTTGGTAGTTTTATACTTCATTCTTAGCTACTTCATTATAATTTTGAAGTTTCTCTTTCAGATTCTCTGTGCCTTCCTCAGGACGATAATCTTATTCTACAATGAGAGAAGCTGGAGTGTATGGATCTTGGTCACAAGTTAGTCATGGAACCTGGTCAAAAAGAAATGAAGAATCCAAGAGAATTTTGAGTGGGAGGATGTGATGTTATTAACAAAATTGGGATATCAGGAGGAGAACATGTAATAAATTATAAAGCAAAATTCTATTTTACTTTGAAACTTATGACTAGATGGTTTGCTAACCTTTATGGAGAGTATTTTGGACACAGTTGTGGGAAGATATCCACATTTGAGGAGAGTAAAACTGGGCAAATGATGAGATTTGTAACACAGATGCTGGAGGGCAGTTGTAAATGATGAGAAGGAAAAACCAAAGGTGAGCTTATGTCTTGAGAAAAAAAAGGGAAGGCATTTTCTAGGGCAGGGAAATATGCCAGGGTTTAAAGTTCTAGGTAAGTAAAGGAAAAGTTCAAAGTAGAATAAGTTCAGAGGAAAGAAGCACCACTTAAAACAAAACTTTAAAAATTCTTGTTTATAGAAGGAAAGAAGAATCATCACTTTCTTGAGTAAAGAGAGACTGAAGGCTAGGGAAAATTTGAGGGGTTGAAATAGTAAATAGTGAGTGAGTTATTCTGTTCTTCAAGGTGGTGATTGTTTTACAGAGTTATAATTGGGAAAGGTAATGAAGTCACACTCACCTGTGTATGCACACACACAATGTAAATAGAATCCTGAGAAGCAGTGAGAGACTCTGTCTTATGGTTTCATAGAATTATTTTATATTTATACTTCCCAAATACCCAATCGGAGTGGAGTTACAAATTCTAATTGGTTCCTCCATTCCTGGATGTTTATTCTTTTTTTTTATGTTTTTTTGATTATGCTGTTACAGTTGTCCCAATTTATTTTCCCTTTGTTCCCCTCCACCCAGTACCTGCCTCCCTCCAGCACTCCCACCCTCCTTAGTTTATTTTCATGGGTTGTGCATATAAGTTCTTTGATTTTACCCTTTCCTGTACTATTCTTAACATGCCCCTGTCTATTCTGCATCCTCCTACTATGCTTATTAATCCTTGCACCATTCCCCACTTTTTCCCTCTTCCCCCTCCCAGCTGACACCTCTCCACATGCTCCCCATACTTATGATTCTGTTCCCACTCTGGTTGTCTGCTTAGTTTGTTTTTATTGTTTAGGTTTTGTTGTTGATAGTTGTGATTTTATTTTCATTTTAATGTTCATAGTTTTGATCTTATTTTTCTTAAATAAGTTCTTTTACTATCTCATATAATAATGGCTTGGTGATGATGTATCCCTTTAGCTTTACTTTGTTTGGGAAGCACTTTATCTGCCCTTGCATTATAAATGATAACTTTGATGGATAGAGTAGTCTTGGTTGTAGGTCATTGCATCTCATCACTTTAAATATTTTCTGTGAGTCCCTTCTTGCCTGCAAAGTTTCTTTTGAGAAATCAGCTGATAGTCTTATAGGTACCCCTTTGTATGTAACTCTCTTCTTTTCTCTTGTTGCTTTTGCGATTCTCTCTTTATCCTTAATTGTTAGCATTTTAATTATAATGTGTCTTGGTGTGGTCTTCCCTGGGTCTAGTTTGTTTGGGACTCTGTGCTTCCTGGACACATGTGTCTATTTTCTTCCCCAGATTAGGGAAGTTTTCCTTCATTATTTTTTTACATAATTTTTCAACTTCTTGCTCTTCCTCTTCTCCTTCTGGCACCCCTATGATTCGAATATTGACATGTTTAAAGTTGTCCCAGAGTTTTCTAAGTCTCTCCTCATTTTTTTCAATTCTTGTTTCCTCCTTCTGTACTGGTTGACTGTTTATTTCTTCCTTGTGTTCCAAATCATTGATTTGAACCCCAGTTTCCTTACCTCTATCGTTGGTTTTGTGTGGATTTTCCTTTGTTTCATTTAGCATAGCCTTCGCTTCTTTCCTTATGTGTTTGCCACACTTAAGCATATCTATCAAGTCTGTGGGCATCTTTATCACCAGCATTTTGAACTCTATGTCTGTTAGGCTGGCTATCTCCTCATCACTCAGTTCTCCTACTGAAACCTTAATATGCCCCTCTTTTTGGGCCATGCTTCTCTGTCTCCTCATTTTGACAGCTTTCTGTGTTTGCCTCTGTGTCTTAGGTAGCTTTGTCTCTTAAAACATAACAGGTGTTTCATGTTTATTCTTACAATTAAATTTTAAACACTGTATTAAGTTTAATGTTTCTGAAGCTATCTTGTACCATCTTTATAAAATTTTTTCTTATGATAAACTGAAATGTTTTCCTCTGTAACTCTCATGCTCATATATCAGAAAAAGAACTACTACTTCATTAGGACTCCTTATCAAAAGCTATCACAACCTGCTTTGCTTTCAGGGTCCCAGACTAAATACTTTCATTTGTTAAATTATTTCTAATATCACCATATTCCTTTCATCATCAGTGAGAGAAAAATACCCATTTAAACTCAAAGAACTACACAATTTTTAGAAATAACTCTCAGCTCAAATAATAATAGGAATTATTACAAATAAAAACCTATTTCTTGACTTAATTTCTGTTTGGACTTATTTGGAACATTATTTTGTTCTAAAGGAACTCTATTCAATAAGTTGAGATGAATCCATGTCAGAATTTCTGAAGATAGTATCAGAAATAAGATTTATAAAAGACCTTGAAAAAATATTTAAATTTTTTTTTATTATTTGCGATTTTTATTCTTGCTATTGTGGCAAAATAGATTTCATATTAATCTCCTAGGAGTAAGTTTCTCCCTGGGATGAGGTTGGAATGCTTTAGAACACAAATGAATATTTTCTGTCCTCAGCACATATTTTTGAAGATAGTAAATGATTAGAAAGTTACTTTTTATGGTTAATGTCCTGGCTTTATCAGGTTTTCCCCAATAGTGTAGTGTAAGTCTACATTGCTTCTGACCATTTTCTCTTCTGTTAACATCTGTATTAATTTAGAAGAAAATATCCTTCATTAAGTTATACTCCTTACACCATCTTCAGAAAAGGCTAATTTACTTAAATGTAATGATAATATTATTCTTCATAAGTTGCTTTTTTATTGACCATCATTTAGATCCATTAGTTATTAGTACACATGATGAAATGTAGGGACATTCTAATATGTTATAGAACTCTTTTTCTTTGAGATTTAATGCTACTCAGAAAATAAACCTCAGATAATATAAACAATAATATATGTATATGCTCCTGGCCAGGTGACTCAGTTCAGTGGAGTGTTGTTTCATGTGCCAAAATGTTGCGGGTTTGATTCCTGGTCAGGGCACATACTTAGGTTGTGGGATTCAATTCCTGATTAGGGCATGTACAGGAGAAAACTGAACGATGTTTCTCACATCAATGTCTCTCTCACACACGCTTCTCTTCTCTCGAAAATAAATAAACATATCCTTGAGTGAGGATTTAAATAAAGAATATGTGTATATGAATTCTTTTTAAATTATTACAAATGGCTTAAAAATATCAAAGGGTTGTGTCAAAAAAAGTTTATACCCAGTATTCAGTTCATTTTCTACATTAAAGTTAGTCTAAATATAAATGAAAATTACAACAAGGAGAATTGCATTAGTTTCTGACAAGATTATAGACTGCAAAGGGAAATTTACAATCACTTGTCATTGCCCAGGCAAGTTCAGAATCCAGATACCTTCTGTCTTGTCAAGGCTTTTACCTTAGGCCATATATACCCTTCCCACCTGCCACATTTGCAGTAGAAATCTTCAGAAAAGCTTTATTAATCCTTCAGAAGCTTCCACACTGGTACAGTGTACATTGATAACTTAAAATGTTCAGAACACTTTGAAAAAATTTAACCATTACTAAAGTAAATTTTCCCTCTTTTCATTCCCTTCCCAAACAAGGAGAAGGAGTGAATGGAGAACCCAATCTTTTATGCTTTCTCCTTCAAGTAAAGATCAAACTAGCGTAGCCAGAAACTTTAAATTGCTTCTCAAAATATTATTAGGGTTGTGATTTACTTTTTGTTTCAGAAATGCAAACCTAATATGAATATTTTTCTTCTTTAGAGTACTAAAATTTTAATGCATATTTAAATGTCTATGATTAATTCCAAATGATGTGTTATAGCAATTACAATCATTCATTTGATTTAGGTTCTCTCATATTTCCTCTTTTTCTCTATATTTCCTTTTCACCTTTCTTATCAATAATATTTTTTAATATATCCCACCCCAAATTAATGTTTTTAAATTCTATACAGCAGTTGCAACTTTAATTGCTTTAATTTTCAAAACAATCCTAGGCAGTACTGATATCATTGTTGTAGTCACTCCCGAGTTGGACTGCACAGCCATTCTCGGCGGTGCAGATAGACACTTAAGAAGCTACACCATCGTCTCTCGAGACGGACGGCTGCCGAGTTTTCCAAATGAGAAATTGTGGCAGAGAGCGTAAGTGACTTGCTCAGGATCGAGGAGCTGGTTAGTGGGAAGGGTACAAATTTTAAGTCTTGTGGCTTGCTGCTAGTTTCCCTACTCTTAGCCATGGACACTACCAGATTTCTATAAGGTAGGAGTTTCTGGGACCAGGGCCAAAACTTTATTTCCAAATCATGCTAATATTCTGTCCTTTTATAAAATTCATTCTTACACATAGGAGTTCTAGAATATGAGATTTTTTAAAAGTCTGTTAGAGAAAGATCAACTTTGAAATCAGGCAAAATGGGTTAAAGTTTAATTTTTATAATTAGCCTATATGACTGAACTTGAATATTTTTCTTATTTCTCTGATCCTATTTCTTTACTATTATGATAGTTACTAGCTCAAAATCTGGTTCATAGTAGATTTCCTCCTCTTTTCCTGAGGGTAAATTATCAGTACCCTTTGGTGTAGGCTGAAAAAGAAGCTGGCATTTTATATACTGATTTGCAATACTTAAAAGTGTGTTATTTTTCTGTCTATGAATTAATTAGCTTGTGCCACCATAGAAACATTCTATGCATCTGTTCTACAGTATTTTATTCTTCGTTTTGAAGAATGAGCATTTTAGTTTACAGAATTCTCTAGAAGCACACAAGATGGGGAGAAATACTTTTCACCATTGCGCACACAACCACTACTGGCCAAATTGTATTATGAGAAGTTTGTCCTTCCTTAGTGGAGAATGTAAGTAGCCAGATTAAGTCTCATGAGCTTTGTGAAATACTTAAATAAACTTATTTAAAACTGGAGATGATCTATTGATAAAGCACTCTTGTGACTATTTCATTAAAATCTGAATTACTATTTTTTCCTTAATTTATTTGTTTTTTCAGATATCTCATAAACCAATGGAAATTTTCAAAATGAAGAAAGATCCTTTTGGGCACTGGGAGTATATTTTTAGTAGTAACATGTGATCAGTTTGAAAAATATAATATCTTATTTATCTGCTTCTTGTGTTAATTTGAGGTATTAAGGCTATATAATACAATATGCTGTTATTAACAATAAGCTTCCATATAAGAACGGTAGTTGCTATCTCATTAATATGACAGAAGGTTCACGTTAAAGCTGAACTTACAGTAAAAATAGGTAAATAGAATAAGTGAGTTAAAAGATGAAATGTTCTTTATTTACTACTTTCTAAAGTATTTGTCAAAAAATGAGATGTTTCTGGAAAGGAAATGTTGCTTTGCTAAACATTTATTTATTGCCCTGCATTATTCAAGCATTTTGGAAGTATTTTAATTGTATGTTAAATACAGGTTAGTTATGTGTTAATAATGCACTTGATTGTCAGCAAGGGATAGGGAGACACAGGAAGAGGACAGATGTTACACTTGCCTCACAAAGTGTTTTTGTTTCTCTTTTTATCACTCCTATGTATAAAAACAAGTCCAAAATGATTGAAATAATTCAAACAACATATATAATTAACAGAGAAAACAGCATATGCAAATCAAAATAGACCTAGAGAATCTATCCTTTTCTGACAAATTTACACGCTAATTCAATATTTAGGACTGATCCAAGACAGATTTTAAGAGTTTAATGGCATTATCAGTTATTTACTCTAACTATGTTTGGGTGTGCTTTGTATAAAACAAGTTCCCAAAATAGCTCCTCTGAAATTTATAGTTCACTACCGTATGATGTATGAAAATGAGTTGTTTTTTTGCCAGGATCTTTCCCCCATATTTTATTTTACATTTCATTCACTCATTTTCACTGTCTGGGTGATGATCATCTATGTAATATATGTTAGGAATTTTCACTTGAAGGACCATGTATTTTTAAATGTCTTCTTTTTATTCTCCTAGTTCTAACACATGTAATTTCCCCTTTAATTTGACATCATTTAACGGCACATTACACGTCAATGATGTGATCTGTGAATATTTACAATGTTCATGTCATTTTTATTTTCTAATCCAATTTAAGTAGCTCTGCTTTTTATGACATCATGAATTCTTCAGTCTTTTTGGTCTTTTTGGGACTAATTATTCCATTAGTTCCTTTGAAGTAGCTCTGTGTTGTCAGTCATTCTTCTCTTTTGATCATAAGACCTTTGCTGTCCTCCTTTGCATGTACAATCAGTCTTTAGGCTAATGCAACCAAGCTAAGAAGCAAGTGCAGCACTCATTCTTGCAAACTGCTATTTACAACCATTTCTGTCCTGAAGGCAGGTAAATCATCCTATTTTAAAACCATGTCTTCTAAAGTTCTTATTGACTGAAAACACATTTTGGTACATTTAAAAATAGTATTTATAATAATCATAAATGCTTTATATAATGTGCTTTCACTTGCTAAGACAGATATTTAAAGAAAACTATAAGAAAAATAACCAAAGGGGGAAAAAAAAGAGCACTAGATTTCATTTATCACAGCATTACAAGACATGTTGTTTATTGTTTAGTGCTGGTTTTAGCATAATTACAATATATCTTAGGTTCAACTTTTGAAAAAATTTTGTCTTTCATGGTACTTTTTATATCCATTTGCTTGATAACATTATAAAAGTTTATAAATGTGATTAATTTTAAACAATATAAAGGCAAAAGAAAATTTCGAGTGATCAAAGCATGATTGTTTTTAACTGTCTTGTTTACTAGGAACTTTTAACATTTCCTCTGTGTTGCTAAGGAGCTCTGCTGTCTGTTGCTGCCCTCTGTAGTGATGAAGAAGAGAGCACAAGATCAGCTTTGTTAAATGCAATAGAACTTGACTCTAAATGTTTTTTTCAGAATGCAAAAAGCAGCCTGAGATTTATATGTTTTCTGAAAATTAAAAGCCAATTGAAGTATTTTTGCATTCAAAGTATTCTTCCACAAATAGTAGACACTGAGAACAAAACCGAACTGTCCTATTAGGTATAATTTTTTAAATTGCAGTGTGATTAATTTAATCTGATATTAATTACCACCAAAATATCTAGATACAAATTAAAATTGAAATTATTTACTGAAAAAGTAGATTTATTATTTAAGGTTTTATATTAATCAAATGGATTGTAATGGATAAGGATGATCCAGAATTTTGGCCTTTATAAGCCAAATAATCTTTAAGTAAGCCCTTAATTCTGCACAATTTTCTTATCTATCAAATGAGGATAATTATTACACAGGTAAACTCTTACATGAAATGTGGTTTATAAACTATCAAGTTCTATCAAAATAGCAAGCATTTTTATTTTCTTATTTGGATGTAGTCTGATTTAATTATGAAGTGTTAAAATGTATTCCTTTCTTCTTGTTTACATCTAAACATTGATCCCACAGCTCCTTCTTCTGGGAATAGAGTTGGAGAGGATTAGACCAAGTGACAGACTGTTGTTGAACTCAGGACCTGGGAACTGTCCAGGGAGAGAGAGAATAGAAATGTGACCTCTTGAAAAGAAGGCTGGCAGAAGCTAAACAGGGCTTAGAGCCCTTGCTAAGTGGGTTGAGGCTCAGGACAAGTAATTCTTGGCAGAAAAGCTGAGGCCCAAGCCCCTAATAGAAGAATAAGGCCATCTTTGCTGAAATTACAGTGGTGCTTTGGAAGCATAGCAAATTTCAGACATTATCAAAAATTACTACTCTTCAAAACTCTTTTTATATTATAAGGTCAACAGAAGTCAGTTTGACTACCAGCTTTGTCATTTACTGGCTGAGCGGCCACACCATAGCCAAGTTCTTCAATTTCTATGTGTGTGTTGCCCCATTTGTAAAATTGGGAATAATCATAAAATAATATTGTTGAAATTCCTGATCTAATGTCTATCATTAAAAATGGTAGATAGTTAATCAGAGTTAATTGATTCTAAATCTGGTCAGGATGAGAGCAAGACTTAGATAAGTCAACATGTAGGGGTTAATTCTCCACAATTGATGTAGATAACATCAATGACTTTTTTAAGAGGGGCCAATGGGCCCCATGCAGCTCTTTTCTGAATTTCTAAAATTATATGACATATGTGATTTCCTGGTCTATATATTTCCGTAGTAAAAAACTTTAAAAATCACTCTAGATATTTAACATGTGATCAGGGCCCAGCTATTGTGCCATACTGTCTATGAGTCACTTGTCATGTTCATGCTTAAAATGCTTTAAACTTTGATTTTCTTTTTTTCTTTTTTCTTTAAACTATAATGTATTTATTTCTATTACCATTTAGTCTCCTTATACCCCCCTCCCCCCAGCAACCCTCTCTCTATTGTCTATGTCCATAAGTCCTTTTTCCTTTTTGCTCAGTCCACTAAGTTCCCCCTGCTCCAACTGTCATCCTGCTCTCCATCTATGAGTCTGTTCCCATGTTCCTTGTGAGTTCAGTTTGTTCATTAGACTCCATATATGAGTGAAATTATATGGTATTTGTCTTTCTTTGACTGGTAATTTCACTTAGCATAATGTTCGCCAGGTTCATCCATACTATTGCAAAAGGTAAAATGTTCTTCTTTTTTATGGCTGAGTAGTATTCTATTGTGTAAAAGTCCCATAGTTGTTTTTCCACTCATCTACTGATGGATGGATGGGCTGCTTCCGTATCTTGGCAATTGTAAATAATGCTGCAGTGAACATAGGGGTGCTTCTGTTCTTTCAAATTAGTGTTTTGGGTTCCTTTGGATATATTCCCAGAAGTGGGATTGCTGAGTAGAAAGGCAGATCTATTTTTTATTTTTTGAGGTATCTCTATGTGGCTCTCCACAGTGGCTGCACCAATCTCCAATTCCCATCAGAAGGATTCCCCATTCTTCACATACTTGCCAGCACCTATTGTTTGTTGATTTATTCATGATGGCCATTCTGACAGGTGTAAGATGGTATCTCATCGTGGTTTTTATTTGCATTTCTCTGATGATTGATTAGTGATGCTGAGCATTTCTTCAGTGTCTATTGGCCATCATGTATGTCCTCTTTGGAAAAATGTCTATTTACTTGTTTGCTGTCCATTTTATAACTGGGTTGTTTGTTTTTTTGGTGTTGAGTTTTGTAAGTTCTTTATAAATTTTGGTTATTAACCCTTTATCAGATGTATCAGTGAACATGTTCTTCCATTCTCTGTGTTGTCTTTTTATTTTGTTGATGATTTCCTTTGTTATGCAAAAACTTAGTTTTTTTGTTTCCCTTGCCTGGGGAGATATATCCAATAAAATATTGCTATAAGCTTTGTCTGACATTTTGCTGCCTATGTTTTCTTCTATGGTTTTTATGGTTTGAGGTCTAACATTTAATTATTTGATCTATTTTGAATTTACTTTTGTGTGTGGTATAATAACATGGTCTCATTTCATTTTCTGCACATATTTGTCCAGTTTTCCTGACACTGTTTATTGAATAAACTATCTTTAGCCCATTGTATATGCTTGATTCCCCCATTAAATATTATTGACTATAAATGTGTGGGCTTATTTCTGGACTCACTATTCTGTTACATTAATCTGTGTGTTTGTTTTTAGGCAAGTACCATGCTGCTTTGATTATTATGGACTTATAATATAGTATGAGAGTAGGTAGTGTGATTCCTCCAATTTTGTTAATCTTTCTCAGGATCACTGTTGCTATGTGGGACCATTTGTGGTTCCATATACATTTTTGAAATATTTGTTCTAGTTCTGTGAAATACATAATTGGAATCTTTTTTTTATGATCATTGTGTCACTGACTTTAAAATTCTTTTTTATTAAATGTATTTTATTGATTATATTGTTCATAATTGGAATCTTGATAGGAATTGCAGTGAATCCATATATTGCTTTGGGTAGTATGGACACTTTAATGATGTGAATTCTTCCTATCCAGGAATATGTATGTGCTCCCACTTACTTGTATCTTCTTCAATTTATTTCTTCTGTGTCTTGTAATTTTCTGAGAACATGTCTTTTACAACCTTGGTTAAGTTTGTTCCTATATATTTTATTCCTTTTGAAGCAATTGTGAATAGGATTGTTTTCTTAATTTCCCTTTCTATTATGTTATTAGCATATAAAAATGCAACTGATTTCTGGATATTAATTTTGTATTCTGTTACTTTGTTGAATTTATTTATCAGTTCTAGTAGTTTCTTGGTGGAATCTTTGGGGTTCTCTAGGTACAGCATTATGCCATCTGCAAATAAAGACAGTTTTACTTCTTCTTTTCCATTGCATGCCTTTTATTTCTTCATCTTGACTGATTGCTGTGGCTAGGACTTCCAGTACTATGTTGAATAAGAGTGGTGAAAGCAGACATCACTGTCTTGTTCCCAGTCTTAACCGGAATGCTTGCAGTTTTTGCCCATTAAGTGCTTGCAGAGGGTTTATCATATATGGCCTTTATTATGTTCAGGTATGTTCCCTCTATTCCCACTTTGTCAAGAATTTTTATCATAAATTGTTGCTAGATTTTATCAAATGCTTTTTCTGCATCTATTGGTATAATCATGTGTTTTTATACTTCATTTTGTTTTTGTGGTTAATCACATTTATTGATTTCTGAATGTTGTACTAAACTTTCATTCCTGGAATAAATCCAACTTGATCATGGTGTATAATCTTTTTTAATGCATTTCTGTATTCAGTTTGCTAATATTTTATTGAGGATTTTAGCATAAATATTCATCAGGGATATTGGCCTATAGTTTTCTTTCTTTGTAGTTTTCTTTCTTTCTGGTTTTGGAATTAGGATAATGTTGGCCTTTTAAAATGAGTTTGGGAGACTTCCTTCCTTTTAAACGTTATGAAATAGTTTGAGAAGAGGTGTTAGTTCTTCTTGCAATGTTTGGTAAAATTCACCTGTGAAGCTATCTGGTTCAGGGCTTTTGTTTGTTGAGAGTTTTCTGATTAGCACTTCAATTTCATTAGGTGTAATCTGTCTATAAGATTCTCTGATTCTTCCTGATTGAGCTTTATAAGATTGTATGTTTCTAGGAATTTATCCATTTCATCCATGTTGTCCAGTTTGTTAGTGTATAGTTGTTCATAATATTTTCTTACAATCCTTTATATTACTTTGGTGTCAGTTGTTATTCCTCCTCTCTCATTTCTGATTTTATTTATTTGGGGGCTTTCTCTTTTTATCTTGATGAGTCTGGTAAAAACTTTGTCAATTTTGTTTATATTTTCAAAGATTGAGTTCTTGGGGTCATTGATGTTTTGTATCATTTTTTAGACTGTTTTGTTTATTTCTGCTCTCAATGTTATTATTTCCTTCTGTCTACTCACTTTGGGCTTTTTTTGTTGTTGTTGCTCTTTTACAAATCCTCTTAAGTGTAAATTTAGACTGTTTATTTAAACTTTTCTTATTTTGCTATAAATTTCCCTCTTTGGATTGCTTTTGCCATGTCCCACAGGTTTTGGTTTACTGTGACCTCATTTTCATCTGTTTCAAGGTATATTTTGATTTCTTCCTTTATCTCTTTGTTGATCCATTCATTGTTTAATAACATGTTATTTAGCTTCCTTGTCTTTGCATGTTTTTCAGTGTTCTTCTTGTGATTGATTTCTAGGTGCATAGCATTGTGGTCAGAGAGGATGCTTGATATGATTTCAATTTTCTTAAATTTATTGAGACTTATTTTATGTCCTAATGTGGTCTATCCTAGAAAATGTTCCATGTGCACTTGCAAAGTATGTATATTCTGCTGCTTTGGGGTAAAATGCTCTGAAGGTATCAATTAAATTTATTATATGTAGAGTGTCATTTAAGCCACTGTTTCCTTGTTGATTTTCTGTCTGAAGTATCTATCCTTTGAACTCAATGGGGTATTAAAATCCCTGACTATGACTATATTTCTGTTGATCTCTCTTTTTATGTCCATCAAGATTTACTTCACATATTTAGGTCCTCCTGTGTTGGGTGTGTGTTTCCTGAGGTTAAATTCTCTTGTTGGATTGTTTCCTTTATACAATGTCCTTTTTTGTCACTATTTTGTTGATATAAATAGTGCTTCCCCAGATTTTTTTTCCATTTACATGAAATATCTTTTTTCAGCCCTTTACTTTTAGTCTGTGTGTATCTTGATCTGAGGCGGGTCTCTTTGAGGCAGCATATATGTGGGTCTTGTTTTATTATCCATTGAGTTACCCTATATCGTTTGGTTGGAGCATTTAAGCCATTTACATGTACTGTGATTATTTGATACATACATATTTAGTGCCATTTTATTGTTAGATTATTTTTCCTCTGTTTTTTTCTCTTTCTCTTTTTCTTCTTCTTGTACTTCTTAAAGCAAGCCCTTTAACAGTTGTTGCAGTACTGGTTTGTGTTAACAAACTCCTTTACTTTTTTCCTGGTCTGGGATACTGCTTATTTCTCCTTCAATTTTAAATAATATTCTGGTTGGGTAAAATAACCTTGGCTGTAGATCCTTGCTATTCATCACCTTGAATATTTTTGCCACTCTATTCTGGCCTAAAATGTTTCTGTTGAGAAATTAGATGACAGTCTAATTGGTGCTCCCTTGTAGGTAACTATCTACTTTCCCTTGTGGCTTTTAGGATTCTCTCCTTGTCTTTAAGGCTTGTCATTTTAATTATGATGTTTCTTGGTGTAGGCCTCTTAAGGCCCACCTTGTTTGTGACTCTCTTAGCTTCCCGGACTTGTGTGTCCCTTTCTTTCACCAGATGAGGTAGTTTTTTGGTCATTATTTCTTCAAATAGTTCTTGATCTCTTGCTCACTCTCTTCTCCTTTTGGTATTCACATGAGGCAGACATAACTGTTATGCTTCACATTGTTTCTTAAGCTCTCCTTATTTTTTTACGCATTCTTTTTTTTTTTTTTTGCTGTTCTGCCTGTGGTTTTTTTTTTTTTTTTTTTTCTACTTTGTCTTTCAAAGCAGTGATTTGATCCTCTGCTTCATCTAACCTGCTGTTTATTCCTCCCAGTGTATTATTTATTTCAGATATTGCATTTTTTATTTCTGACTGCCCCCCCTTTAATGTCTTTTTCATGCTGCTGACTATCCTTATAATCATTACCCTAAACTCACTATCTGATAAATTTCTTGCCTCCATTTCATCTAGTTCTTATTCTGGAGAATTCTCTTGTTCTTTCATTTGGGGTCTGTTTCCTTGTCTTTCCATTTTGGTTTCTTCGTTCTATTTGTTTCAATATATTATGAAGATCTGCATTACCTCTGATGTAGGCCTTGTCAGATGCTGCTTGTGATTGGCCTTGGTCAACCTGGTTGGAGCTATCAGTGACCCACTGTACATAGCCCCTTTGTTGGGCTTATTTTTGTGTAGAAAGAACCAGGTTACACACCAAGGCTGGCTTTTATTATCACTGGGCCTTGGGGAGGGTCAGCTAAAGTCTCATAGAGTTCCCAGAGATCTGCCTTTGTTGTTAAACTAATCAATGACATAGTTTTAAGCTGTACTCAGCAGCATGGCTTAAGATCTGCAGGGTGGGGAAGAGTAATTCCTATAGGCAGTCTATTGCTTCCCCTCAAGCTCTTGCAATTTGGAGAGGGATGCTCTGCGTGAGAAAGATGGCTTCTGAGGTATGGAGAATGACTCAGCACAGGGAACTTGGTGGCTATTCCTTCAGTTCTCTCCCCAGAGACACCAACGCCAGACTATTCTCAAGCATCTCTAGACTACTCTGTCCTCATTCTGCTGGAATCTAGGTAAGTGGTTGCAAATGAAATATTGTGCTTTGGCCCTTTAAAAGGCTCTTTGAGTCTCTATCTCTCCCTGGCAGACAGAAATCCTGCTACTTTTCACAGCTAGATGTTATCTGAGTTCCTTTTCTGGCTCTGGTGTTGTAGGTTGGGGAGCCCAGCTTGGTGTGTAGACCCCACACTTCCCAGGGGGAAACCCCTGGCCACTGAAATATCCCTCTGGAACTTCTGCTGCCACCTATGGGAGCCCAGTCAGGTCCTCTTGTACCTCTTCCACACTCTCTATCAGTCTTATTGTGGTGAAGTGGCTTCTTCTGTCTGCCCATGGTTATAAGTTTTCTCTCTAGCTAACGTTCAGTTGGTTATTCAGAATGATATCTCTACAATTTAGTTGTAATTCCAGACTGGTCCAGGGAGAAGGTTAGTGTAGCTTCCACTTATTCTTCTGCCATCTTGGATCTGTATATACTTTGATTTTCAAAGATAACATTCCTGAAGTGTAAGTTCTGCCAAAGTCTGACTGTGACTGTGACTTTAGTTTTCAGAAACAGCTTATATGATTAAGACCTCAATGTAAAAAAACAATTTGTCTAAAAAAATAAGTAGTGTAACAAATTAGGACAATTTTTTTTTCATTTTTTAAGTATATTTTATTGATTATGTTATTACAGTAGTTCCAATTTTTCCCCTTTGTTCCCCTTGTTGTGGCTACACAGGCGAGACTGAACACAGTGAGGCAGTGTGTAAAGTAAGCAAAAAAGGTTTATTGCCAGGAGTCGGGCTGAGACCAAGTCTTCAAAGTGACGCTGACCCTGAATAGAGTTTAGGGTAGGGTTTATATAGGGGCTTTGCTTCTTCTTCAGTGGGAAGCAGCCTTGGGAAGCAGGGGCTGCAGCAACCTCTTGGCAGTAACAGGAACAGAGATTCACAAGGCCATAAGGTTATCTCTAGCTGCAGCTGCAGTCTCTTAGTCACAGTCGAATTCTTTGTAAATCAATTATCTCTGCAAAAAAGGCTAGACATCCTGTAAGACATAACTTTACAAGAGTTATAAATAAGTCACAAACAAATAGAAGGAGGTAGGGGCTATGGGAAGAAGCTGAGCTGGGGTCTCTCAGGTTGTAAATCACTGAGCAGCTGTAACACTCTTTGCCCTGTACCCCTCTCCCCCCAGCAATCCCATCCCCCTTAGTTTATGTCCATGGGTCATGCATATAGGTTCTTTGGCTTCACTCTTTCCTATATTATTCTTAACGTCCCCCTGTCTATTTTGTACCAACCAATTATGCTTCTTAATCCCTGCACTATTTCCCCATTTCTCCCCCTTCCCCCTCCCAGCTGATAACCCTCAAAATTGTCCCTATACTTATGATTCTGTTGCTATTCTGGTTTACTTAGCTGGATTTTGTTTTCATTTTTTTTTAGATTCAGTTGTTGATAGTTGTGAGTTTGTTGTCATTTCAGTGTTCATGGTTTTGATCTTCGTTTTCTTAAGTCCCTTTGACATGTCATATAATAATGGCTTGGTAATAATGAACTATTTTAGCTTTACCTTGTCTGGGAAGCACTTCATCTGCTCTTCCATTCTAAATGATAGCTTTGCTGGATAGAGTAATCTTGGTTGTAACTACTTGCTTTTCATCACATTGAATATTTCTTGCCACTCCCTTCTTGCCTGCAAAGTTTCTTTTGAGAAATCAGCTGATAGTCTTATAGGCACCCCTTTGTAGGTAACTCTCTGCTTTTCTCTTGCTGCTTTTAAGATTCTCTCTTTATCTTTTACCTTTGGCATTTTAATTATGATGTGTTTTGGTGTGGTCCCCCTTGGATCTAGCTTGTTTGGGACTCTGTGCTTCCTGAACTCGTATATCTACTTCCTTCACCAAATTTGGTAAGTTTTCCTTCATTATTTATTCACATAAGTTTTCAATTTCTTGCTCTTCCCCTTCTCCTTCTGGCACCTTTATGATTCAGATGTTGGCACATTTAAAGTTGTCCCAGCTGTTCCTAAACCTCTCCTCATTTTTTTCAATTCTTGTTTCCTCCCTCTGTACTGGTTGACTGTTTATTTCTTCCTTATATTCCAAATCATTGATTTGAACTCCAGTTTCCTTCCTTTAACCATTGGTTTTGTGTGCATTTTCCTTTGTTTCATTTAGCATAGCCTTCACTTCTTTCCCATGCGCTTGCCATACTCAAGCATATCTGTCAAGCCTGTGAGCATCTTTATTACCAGTGTATTGAACTCTGCACCTATTAGGTTGGCTATCTCCTCATTGCTTAGTTTTCCCACTGGAATCTTGTTCCCCATTATGAGCCATACTTCTCTGTCTCCTCATCTTGACAGGCTCCCGTGTTTGTTTGCCTTTGTGTCTTAGGTAAGCTGTCTCTCCTGTTACATTATAAGGGGCGGAGCCTTAAGGATTTGTCAGTACAGGGCAACCTGTTCCACCATGTTGTGGCACTGTATGTGGGGGAGGGGTCAGAGAGGGAACAATGTCACTTGCTCAGCACTTGGCCCTTTTCTAGGCACTTCTTCCACTTTCCTATGGGACTGAAACCTCTCTAGCTGTTGCCCTGACCATCGTTCCCAGAGTGGGTTGGTCTGCGGACATTCTAGGACTGTGGGGGCCCTTTAAAAAAGCAGCATCTACTGAGAGACCAGCAGTTTCTTCCTCCACCCCAATCACCACTGGTTTGCACAGTTAGAAGCAATGAGGCTTGATTTTCCCTGGCACTGGGACCATGACCTGTGCGGCCTGGTGAGGAGCTGGGAACACTCCCCAGGTGTCCCTCCTGACTTTTTAAAATGTGTGACTGTGCTTTCTGCTGGCCTGTTGCTGCCGTCTCTGCCGCCGCTGCCGCCGCCACTGCTGCCACCACACTGAATCCTCTCTGCCCAGGCCCCGCCCCTCCTACCTGTCTGGATGAGTATTTCTTCTTTATATCTTTGTTGGGCTTCCATGCAGCTTGATTTTCTGGAACTTCTGGTTGTCTCTAGTTTTGAGGTAGTTGTATTCCTTCCAGCTGTGGAGGGAGACCCAGCGTGTCTGTCTAGACCTTCATCTTGGCCAAAAATTGGACAATTTTTTTCTTTTAGTGGCATTGCCACTAGATATATTTTTATAGATATTATATTTAATCTTTTAATATATGCTAGGGAAATAGTTGCAAAACATTGATTATCCTATTAACTACATATCCTTTCTTATTCTTTTAGCTTAATCTACACTTTATTGATTTTTTTCCATTACCATTTAGTCCCCTTATACACCCGTTTCCCCAACAGTCAGCACACTGTTGTTCATGAAGAAATGAACAAAGAAGAGTGGGGAGCTTGTGGATGGTGATTAATAAAGCAGCTATTTATCATTCTTCTTATGGTGTCTCAATTTTATTTTGAAGACAAGAGAAAAAATTAAACATTTAAATATTTAAGCTTTCATAAGTAGAGGTAAGAAGTCATCATTTTTCTTAACACTGTTTAAAGTGAATTTTGGAACTGATGAAATTAATATATGGGCCCTGGAGCCAAAATATCTATTTGGGTTTGTATCCCAAATCTGCTACTTCCTAGCTGTGTGAATCTAGGAAAATTCCTATGCCTTTCTGGGTTTTGGTTTGCTCTACTTTAAATGGGATGAATTACAGTTCTCATACCACTTTGTTGTGAAAAGTAAACAAGCTACTATACATAAAGCATCTACCTATATTTATAAATTGACAGGGAACCAATATAATACAGTTTAAACCCAAGGTTCAGAAACAGTTACAATAAAATTATATGTATACTTTAAAAATAAGTGTCCATAGATATATTTATTTTAGAGTAATTATAATAAAGATATTTATTATGCAAAGTCCATAACATGGTAATGTTAATTAGAAATCTCTGAAGTCTCTCAATAAAAATTGAATTACAGATTAGGGGCAATGTTCTCCATCTCTTCAAGTTCAAGATTGTATCTTGGCTGTCAGGTTGTTCTTCAAATGGAGAGCATCTGTTTTCTAGGGTGCATTTGGAATAATATGTGTTTCAAAGTCCTGTACGTGATACATTATTGATGGCTGGATGTTTGTAAAAAGTGAAGGTGGTAGTTGTTAATTAGCCTCCTTTGTGAAGCCTTCAATATTTTAGTGCCCTCTTTCGGAGTATGCAATGTAATCAACACTTCACTGTGAGTCAAAAGTAGATATTTTATGAATTCCCCTTAAAGGTTTATGATTTTTTTTACTACTAATATACAAAATGACCATTTTATATCTCTAATGATTGTGTCTCAATAGCCCAATACAATTACTAATAGAGAACTACATGTTCTGAAATGAGCTCTAATATAATTATTTTTGTCCCTGGGTTGTGGGTAATTCAATCTTCAGTGCTCATGTACTCAGTTAAATATGGTGAATTTACATACATACAATCTTGGGTATGTATCTAAAGAGGTTGACTGATATTGTGAATAATAATCACTTCATTTTCCTATTTATCTAGTCGTCGTCAAACCTGGATTCTGAAAGCCTTATATGATTTTTCTCAGATACTAAATATTATAGAAGAAGAAATTTATAGGTGCTACTTAGGCTTGAAGTAATTGAAATTGAGTCTTCCAAAAGTACAAATGGAACTTTAAAGTCTATATTTAAATTTTATATATTTTTCTAAGTGAATTTATTGAAAGAAAACAATTTCTCAAAATATCACAAGCAATTAATTTTTGTTCTTTACTATACTGAACTTTATAGTATATTTTATATTCTTGGTAAGATCAGTACAATAATAAATACTGCATGAATGATTAGGAAAGAATAATGGTGTTATGCTTTGACTTTTTAAAAGAGTTATTCTGTAGTTTCAGTTTATGTGGTCTTCCACTCATTTTTGTATGACTTTATAATTTCAAAAATTTAGAATATTAAACTGGCTGTACCATTAAAGGAAACATTTGGACTGACTGCCATTATTATAAATTTGTTTAGCATCAAGCTTGCTAAACTTCAAGGGCTAATGCAAATAGAATGAATTACGAAGACTATTAATTGAGTTTTTGCTACCAAAAAGCACCTATTCAGTATGGATAGCCCAAAATACTTATAGATCCAACTGGTTTAGAATTTTTCCACTCTCTTCTATGGTGCTTGAAATGTCTATAATTAGAGATATTCCTCTGGGTTCAGACATTATCACAATTGTTATCTGGAAGGTTAAACTGTTACTGCAAATCGGCCTAGAAACACATACGATCTTATCAGATATGTAGCTTAAACAGTATTCTGAGAGAAAAAAAAATAGTAAAGTGAAATGGGAAACCCAAGTTCTTGGACTATTCTGGAAAGGGTAATTTTGGATGGCCTAAAGAATGCAGAATTTAGCTTTGATATAAAAATTATTATAATTTTAATTTGGTTGCCATTGAACCCAAATATTCAATCTTTATGAAACAAAAATCAATGAAGATATTTTTAACATAAAATGAAAATTATATAAGTTTTTTAGCATTGCTGAGATTTTTCCATTTTTATACCACCTTCATGACTTCAAACTTATTCATATATATTTTTACACCATAATTTTTTATTTTTTTGCCTAACTCAAAAAGCTTTTGTATTGAGGAGAATACTTTCAAAAGTGTTGAATTAATTACTTCTTTTTTTATCAGAAATAGAATAAACCATACATAGATTATCTTAGGTGTTTTATTTTTTTCAGTAGACATGACTGATGTGCTATAGTCTGGTTTTCCTTGTGATAAATGACATATTTATGGAATAGTATGACCAACAGAATTAGAGTTTATTACAAAATTAGGCTACTCATTTCCTTTAAATCTTAAATTTATTTTCCAAATTGATGCTTATATACTCACTAGTAATAATTTTATGGCATTCATTGTTTTAATTAAGTGGTTTATCAAATATTTATTACATATCTTTTGGGCACTGGCTATGTATAAGCTAATTGTTTATAGGCTAATTGATGTAGGGGTATGATGACTCAGATAAATAAAATATGGTTTTTGGTCTTTAAAACACCTTTGCTTTACTGAAGAGACAGTTTGTAAAACAAATAACAGTATAGAGTAAATGAAGTAAGAAGATAAAACTCTTGAGTAATAATATGGCCACATTTCAAACTGGAATACTGATTATAACGTAGTACTACATACTCAGAAAATACTATGAGAATGTAGTAGAAGGGACCACTTTTAAATAAACAAAAACAAACATAAAAACATTTATTTTTATTATAAAAATGCTAACCCTTTTTCAAAATATAAAACAAAATTAAAAAACATAACACTGTAAATACCTGCATATGCATTAATACCTGCACTTCATCTATGTATTTTCCCTCAGAGTGAAATCATACTAAAAATTGTTTTGTAACTTGCATTTTAATTTATTATATCATGCATTGCTTTCTATGTTAATAAATTATCTTGTTTAATACTTGCACATTAATCTTTTGTTTATTAATCCAATAAAACAGTCCTTACAGAAAATTCAATATATTCTAGGTGCATTTCTCCAAAGATACAATGTATATATCAAAGATATGTGTTGCTGTTGGTACTAAATCATAGTACAATTTGGTATCCTTGAAGAAAATGAGTGAAAAATAAATCTTTTTAATCTCCTCCCTACTTAGTCATTATTGAATATGTTAATTAAGTATTTTGATAACAGATATGTTTAGTTAACTACAAGATCAAGGTACTGAGAGTTACTTAAGTTTTCTCTGCTTACAAAATTGAAGGTGATGTCTGTTTATTATGGACATAGATGAGATTCTGCAATAACTACAATACAAACTTCAAAGGTAGAATAGGGAATTATTCAGGTATAGATTCAAGTCTTGGCTCCATCACCCACAAGCTGTGTGACCTTGGGCAAGTTAGTTGCTGAGAATTGGTTAAAGATGTTCTATTGAGTACTGGCCTGGCCCTATATGTTTAAAGGACCTTGGAGTTAGGTAAAGAATGTTCTGTCTTTCTGTCTTCACATGATTCTAATGAATTAAAACACGAAAGCATAAATAAAATTCTGCTGAAATTTACAGAAGTCTACACTACTTTTTACTAAAGTTATGTTTCCAGTAGTTACAATGTTTATAATCATCTGTCTGTCATTCATCCATTTACCTATCCATCCAAGTATTTGCCATCTATCTATCTATTTATCTAATTAACATTAAAATTCTTGTTCTGCATAAAGGGATGTAGATTTTGAATACATTCTAGAGAGAAAGAGACAGAGGATAGATTAATTCTTTTCATAAATATAAGAGCAAATATCTAGTAAAAGATGTGTAAATATATTTCTCTATGTGTTTATGCATTTACCTACTTTCAATTCTTCCCAAATTTTTTCTGTACAACTCTTTTTAACTTTATTGTAACTTTCTCTCTACCTAACCAAATACTAATGTGCCAGAAACCTCTTAAGAGTGCGAGAGGGTATACCCTCCAATTGTGTGGGATTAGTCCATATGTTTAAAAAACCAAAGAGAAATTGAAAACTCTCCACTTAAAATTAGTGTTCAAAACAGAGAGTAATTAAGTTTATAAGAAACTCAGTTAAAGTTGTTATGTGACTACACTATTAGAATTAAGAGGTAACTGAGATTTCCCAAGTGATAACAGATAATTTGCCATTTAGCCTGTAATGAGGTTTGAAAAAAAGATGTTCAACAAGATATCAGCAGTAACTAGAAAGGCACTTCTTAGAAGGTCCACCCAGTGTGCATTTATTCCTTTATCCTTATAAAAGAGACAAATTTTCTAATGCAATGTACTCTTAGTCATCATTAGTGCTCCCAAAAAGATTTCTATTGACCCCAACTCTCTCTGCTGACTATTTCCTTCCCCCTGGTTTATGTTAGTTTTCTGTTGAGCTATTGCATCTTAAGCCATCTGGCCAGACATGGTTGGATATTGCAGAAAAATAGAAATCATAGCCTTCAATATTGTAGTAATTACATTTTTACTTGAAATATCTAAATAAATATGATGCAATCTTAAAATGAATATGCAAATCATGTGCAAATTAGAAGCTAATACGTGTGTGGCCTGCCTAACTATTTCATATAACTGAATGAAGCCCTTGGGAAAATCTTTTCAGAGGTCATTGGTCTAATGAAAATTGTTGTTGCACGCTAATTATAGTGACATGTGTGCTGTTGTATTGCCCCTTAGTGGTGAGGGGGATAACAGAGGTTAGTTGAAGTTACATGAGTGATTGACAAAATTATCTCTGTGATCAAAGAAGTAAATAGCAAAATATCTTTATTCTCTAAAATCCAAGTTTTATGACTTTACATCTAAATAAGAATGTAATATTGGGTAACTACTGAAATGTGTTGAGGAGAATAGAAATCTAGGAGACAGACTACACAAATTACCACTTGACTGAGTTAGTTTAATCTTGTTTTTCTGTAGTATTCTCACAATTAAAAAAAAAAAATTTACTGGCAGTCGGGCGGCGGCGCAGGTGGTGGTAGCAGCAGCAGCCAGCTCAGCGCTCAGCGCACACCACGCCTTAGCAGCAGTAGCAGTAGCCGCAGTGGAGGAACCCCTCCCCCGTCAAAGCCCCTAGGCTGGTGCAGCCACACTTGATCCCTCTGCTCTTCCTTCCTTCGCATCATGGCTGATCAGCTGACTGAAGAACAGATTGCTGAATTCAAGGAAGCTTTCTCCCTATTTGACAAAGATGGCGATGGCACCATCACAACAAAGGAACTTAGCGCTGTCATGCGGTCACTGGGTCAGAACCCAATAGAAACTGAATTGCAGGATATGATCAATGAAGTGGATGCTGACGGTAATGGCACCATTGACTTCCCAGAATTTTTGACTATGATGGCTAGAAAAATGAAAGATACAGACAGCGAAGAAGAAATCCATGAGGCATTCCGAGTCTTTGACAAGGATGGCAATAGTTACATCAGTGCGGCAGAACTACCTCATGTCATGACAGACTTAGGAGAAAAACTAACAAATGAAGAAGTAGATGAAATGATCAGAAAAGCAGATATTGATGGAGATGAACAAGTCAACTATGAAGAATTCGTAGAGATGATGACTGCAAAATGAAGACCTACTTTCAACTTTTTTCCCCCTCTAGAAGAATCAAATTGAATCTTTTGCCTATCTCTTGCAAAAAAAAAAAAAAAATCATTTACTTATTCTGTTTCTATATAGCAAAACTGAATGTCAAAAGTGTCTTCTGTCCACACACACAAAAAATCTGCATGTATTCGTTGGTGGTCCTGTCCCCTAAAGATCAAGCTACACATCAGTTTTACAATATAGATACTTGTACTACATTAATGATAAGGAAGCACTTAGTGGACTCCTTGCATTTCCATTGCTAATGATTAATACACCATTTAGGCTGGCCAGTTTTTCATGCATGCAGCTTGACAATCGAGCACAGTCAGGCATTTGTATTAAAAACGAAAAAACAAATTCAAAACCTATTCAAATGGGCTCTAATTCAGTTTGTTAGTATAAATTGTTGTAGCAGGTTTACTGAAAGCAAACACATTTAAAATTGGTTTACCTCAAAATGTGTGTAGAAAAATGGGTGAAGGATAAACCATCCAGACGTAGCCCACAAGCAGGGTGGTTCTCTTGTACTTCCATGTGCCCTGACCCACGATGACAGCAAAGCATCTTGGTGGCATGCTCACGTGTGTTGGTTTAGTGTTGTCTGCATATTTAGAGAGAAATGGGTGTCAGGCTGTCACCAGTCACAAAAATTTTTTAAAAAGAAACTTTTACCAAGGGAGCATCTTTGGACTCTGTTTTTAAAACCTTCTGGACCGCGACCCAGAGCCAGCAGAGGTAGGCTGAGGCTGTGGCCTGTGGCATAACCATCAACATTGCTGTTCAAGACATGACAATTTATGTCCATTCCAAGTTGTAAATGATAGTCTTCTAATTTTTTTTTCCAATAAAAAGACCATTAACTTAAAAAAATTTACTATTGACTAGCTCATAAGAAATATTTATATTATAGAAATATACTTTATACATTTAGAGGGGTAATTACACCTTTACATTTCAGAAATAAGCCAATAGCTAAAAGGGTTTAATAATTCCTTTGTAACAGACAAATCCAAGCTTTTATGTGTTCAGTCTGTATGACCTTGGGCAAGTCCTTTAACATCTTTGAATCTCTACTTAACTGTAAAAATATGATTAAAGAATAACCTCCTTGGGTAGCTAAAGAATTACATGAAACATTATTTTTCAAGGTCTGGAGTGTGAAAGATAAATGCTTATGAACCTATTATTTTTGAAATCAGTAATTATTAAAAGTATTTTTATACCTAAATGATTAGCTAGTCTAGACAAATTTTTAATTTATGACATTTGCATTTTCTTACTAGAGAGACAATATGTGAGAGATGGCTCATTTTTATTTAAGCTATACACTAAGATAAAGACAAAAAGTAATTTCAATTGTGATGTGTGTAATTGTATTTTGGAATTCTAATACCATCATTTGAGACTATGACTAACAGATGAAAAGATTGAATTGTGGGGAGAAGTGAAGGAATTATCTTAATTGTTCATTAACCTAATTAGCTTAATTAATTAAAGCAGTTTCCCTGCTTAAAATAAGTACTTTCCTGAACTTGTTCAGAAATCACATCTACCTTCATTAAAGCCAAATAGACATAAAGTGTTTAGTGGTTAGTTTATGATAAAGTTCAGGAATCAAAGAACTTGGCAATCATGTTGGCTAGGAAATAGCTCCTGGAAAATATCCCTTGATTTCTAAGATTTACTGATTCTTGTTAGGCCTTTCTTTATGTCTTGTTAAAATATATTATTTTGTTATTCCATATTAGAGATTTTAGCATGTTTAAGAGCTTCTTAGAGCTTTGGCTAAAACCAAGGATATTAAGATTAATGTGGGGAAAATCTACTGGATTTCTAACTGTAAAATATGTAATTTTTTTCCTTTTTAAAAAAGGAAGTTAGGTTTTCTTGCATTAAATATGCATTTAAATAACTATGTATAACTATCATACACTAGGCAACAATTTAGGTAGCTGAATATTCCTTTGTTCATGATTATTTAGAAGCATGTTGAATAAGGGAATATAAGGGATATACTGCTCATAATACATATTACAGAAGAAGATTTTAGAAGTAAACATATGTTGGGTTTCAGTCCATACAAAGAGTATTTTAATGTATAGTGCATACTATTAGCCGTTAAAGTTTTCGTGTGTATTCCCAGCACTGAGCACTTTTCTTACCATATAAGCAGCATAAAAAACAGTGCTTTTCTATTTGCGGATAATGGCAGCAAATATGATCGTTCTGGCATTACTCTTTTATTGAATTTGTTCTATTACACGTGTTAAAAATTAAATATAGGGTTGTATCATCGTGGACACCAAGTTGTGCCTTAAATCTAATGTTACATTTTCACCAGCAGAAATGACTTAATTACTAAAAATAAAATCATTGTCTAGTCCTTAATGACTTAATTATTTGGAAGCAAACTGATTTTTTTTTTTTATCTCAATAGACTCCTTACCTCCTGGGTTAAACAGAAGGAGGAAGTCTGTTGTGAAATAAAATGGAAGGTTTAAATATGTTTGATCACAGTTTTCTCCTAGTATAAAATGTGTGAAATCAACAGATTCAACACTTTTAGCTTCAGGAAATGCTTGACTCTCTGAAAGGCATGTAATTGAGTGTACCTGTGGTACAGGGCTATGTCTAATCAGTCGGCTGTGTAGCTGGGTAGAGTCAAGTGCCATTCATCCACTTCCCCTGAGATTTGTGGAAACAAGAAGGAGGATCAGGCATAAGACAAAGATATATAACCATGTTGACCACTGAAATTCATGGTTAACAACTTAATTATCTAAGTTCAGCTATCACTCAGAAACAAACCTGTGTGGTTTGCACACATTTTAAATTTGCAATAGAAATAGCATAATGCTAGGGACAGTGCTGCTGGAATTAGAATCTACACTAAGTGTGTTTAATTTAATTTTTCTAATTATATTTCTAATAGCTTAAATATCTGCTCTGATAAAACAGTTAACCACCTGCATTTAAATGTCACCTGATGCGTTTATTTTGGAACAGTAACAGATTGGTATAATTTGAGCTTAAGTTCCTCTGAGAATTCTTCTATTTATAGATCCTAAATTAATCCTTGTGCCTGATCTACAAATGATGCTAAAAGATAACAATCATGGTGAGAATTGCCATTACATGGTAATATACCATATTGCTTTTTTTTTTCAGTTCAAACTTAGATTAGTGGACAGTTAAATTAAAAATAGAAATTTTCACTGGCATTTCCATTTTCCTATGAAGTGTCAATGTTGAAATAGTGCCTGGTTTAAAAAAAATCAATTCATGAAATGTTTGCCTAGCACTATATGGGGAAGTTTAGGTGAATGTGCACTATACTTATTGCACCAAGAGAGCAAACATATGAATAATGTCTCTATTCCCATATAGTTTCTGTATGTTTCATATATTTGACCTGATAAAATAACGTAACTTAAACTAATTCATTGTCCACGCAGTATAAAGTCTAACATTTTCAAATCTGATGAATGATAGAGATCCTCTCCTCTCTCCCCCTGCCAAAAAAAAAAAAAAAAACAAAAAACAAAAAAAAACCAAGCAAACATGAAGATATCAGCATTTTATCAAGATAATTAAATGAAACTATTGTATTTCCTTTTGTTTAGAAATGAAATTAGTCCTAGAAAAACTCAGAAAAATGAGTTCAAATAGGCCATCTTGTTCATATTTCAATGTACAATTATATTTGAAAACATTGTCTTAAAATACTACAAGTAAAGACTTCCAGAGCTTAGATTTTAATGATACCATTTTCTCACTGAACCACTGCATATTCCATGCTAAATATGGTGTTATTCAAGGAAGCATGCAATAATGTGGCCACAGGGAATAATGTGGTAGTCCCACAGAAGTTCTGATATTAACTATAAGTATGGTTTTAATTAGCAACAGTGATAATAATACTGATGATTGTTACTATAATATTTATCATCATCTTTTTTTGTTGAATATGATACAGAAGATAGTTGAGTAGGAATCATTAGTTTAGGTGTTAGTGCTATCTCTAACACATAAAAGGTGTGTGACCTTAAGTCATTTATCAATCCATGCCATTGTTTCTGCTTCTGTAAAATGTAGAGCTAAAACCTGATCATCTTTAAACAAACAAAAAATTCTGTATTGAATAAACATTGTGAAGGAATAAAAATATAAACATTGGAATTGAAGACGGGTTAATATTTAGGCTCTACTATTTAATATATATGTCACTTTGTTCAAGAACAGCCTCTCCTAACCTCATTTTTCTTTTGAGCACATTTGAGATAAAATGATCAGACAGAGCTGAAGTCCAAAGTAAAGGGTAATAGTCTGGTTTTCATTTGTTAATTTGGTTTCATTATAACTCCTTTTTTTTGTCAATACATTTTTTAAATCTAAGATGTATTGAGGTGACATTGTTTAATAAAATTGTATAGGTTTCAAGACTACAACTCTATGCTACATCATCTGAATATAGCATTGTGTGTTTATTACCCAAAGTCAAATCTTCTTCCTTAACCATATATTTGATCCACTTTACTCTTTTCTATACACCCACCCCCTTTTCTTCTGGTGACCACCATACTATTGTGTGTGTCTGGGAGTTTTCATTGTTTTTCTTTTCTTTTTTATTTGTTGCTTTCAGTTCATAACCCATATATGAATGAAATCACATGGTTCTTGACTTATGTCTGACTTATTTCACTTAGCATAATATTCTAAAGGTCCATTCATATTGCTGCAAATGGCAGTATTTCATCTTATGGCTGAGAAGTATTCCATAGTATATATGTACCACATCTTTTTTTCCAGTCACCCATCAAAGTACACTTTAGCTTTTTCCATGTCTTGGCCACCATGAATAATGCTGCGATGAATGTAGGGGTGCATATATCTTTGCAAATAAATTTTTTCAAGTTTTTTTGGGGTAGATAACCAAGAGAGGACTTGCTGGATCATATGGTAACTGTATTCTTAATTCTTAAGGAACCTCCATACTATTTTCCATAGTGGTTACACCAGCTTGTATTCTGACCAGCAGTGAATGGGGGTTTCTTTTTCTCTACAACCTTTCCATCACTTGTTATTACTAGTCTTGTTATTATAATGGCCATTCTAACAGATGTGAGGTGGTTTTAGAGAAAAATTGATGAGCTTGACCTCAGAAGCAAAGAAAGTAATAGCAAAAGTACAGGAATGAAACTACATCAAACTAGAAAGCTTCTGGACAGCAAAAGAAACCCCTAACAAAACAAAAGGCAATGAACCAAAAAAGGAGAAGGTATTTACAAACAACAGCTCTGACAGGGGTTAATATCCATTACTCATACAACTTAACACCAAAAATAAGTAAGTAAATAAAAAAATAAATAAAACCTGATTTAAAACATCATGAAAGATCTGAAAAGACACTTCTCTTGGGAAGACATACAAATGGCCAAGAGATATATGAAAAGATGCTCAATTTCACTAGCCATTTAGGGAAATGCAAGTCAAAACTACAGTGAGATAACTCCTTTACTTGACTACGAATATGACAGAAGTGTCAGAACCGAGTCAGTAGCCAGTAATGATGTGATTAGAAAAATAGTATGGGTTTGTAGTGACTCCTCTTTGGAGGACTGTCACAGAAGTCCTTCAGAAACTGAAATGTTTAATTTGAAAGATGGCCTCATGTGTTAGACAGACTCGTGCGTTCATCAATAACTGCCGGAGGCTAAAGCAATAGTTCTACTCTGGGAAAGTCATGGATACATTTGCTCTTCTATTCACAACTATGCTCTCAAAAAGACTGCACAACAAGTTTGCTAAATGCCAATTATTAAAGGACGCTTTTGTAGCAACCTATGGAATTATAAGATAAACACTGTTACCTTAATTCATAATCTCCCAGAAAATATGAAATGGTTGAAAGTCCACTTGTCTTCAATGGTTTGAGGTTTTTCCTCTCTTTGGAAGAGAGAATTGAGTTCACTATGATTTCAAAAATATGTAATGATGGGAAACCATGTTTTGGATTAACATTGGAGGTGGAAAAAGGATACATGACTTCTGTGAGGACTATCGGAGAGGAAGCAGCCTTGATTGACACTGAAGAGCAAGATAATGAAGCATGAACTGACAGGTGATGGGTAAAATATTTGCAGGGCCTGTGTAATAAAATGAGTGAAATAGGTTGACTCGATCAAGAGACATTAAGAGAAATTATGTCATTGCTGTACTATTTGTTTCTGTGATGAATGAAAATCTCTATTTCCTTGACTCAGGTTTAAGATTTTTTTCTGTTCATAATTTCTTCAAAATCTACTTTAGAAAAAAGAAAAGATTCATTTGTAAAGTATTATTATATTTGTCTCCTGGTCTAAATTGTGTATGTCATTTTGAGCTATCCAAGATGAATATTGTGGTAGTGATTGTCTTATTTTCTTTCTCCAGTAGGAAAAGAAACACAATTTAAGATAATGGTCAGTTCTGAGACCATCAGAAATAGCTAATATAAGTCAAAATATGTTTGCAAACAATACTGAAAAATTTCTTCAGTGAGTAATGGATAGAGTAAAAAGAAAAAAAGAAAAAGAAGTATGTGATTTTTGGACTCAGAGCATTCTTGCCATAAAAGAGAAGTGATACTTCTTTACTCTATACAATATTTTTAATATCAATTAGTATCATGTTCTTGTTCAGGACTTGTCAATGAAATAATGTATGTTTTGTTTCATGTAAGGGTTACTGAGTCTTATTAGAAGAGGAGTTATTTTCAATTTCCTCAAAACCTTACTAGCACTGAGTATGGAGAACTTCAGTAGTGAAACAGATATCTCAGAGGGGCTGAACTGCTGATAATGAACTACTTGATTGGACCAGTTATAAGGGTGGTCTGCCTATCATTCTCCTCTCCCAGCAAGGAATAATGCCAGATGACCTTGGAGCATATCTCAAGTATCAGCTAATATTTTTACCTCTTGAGGTTTCAAGATTGACTAGTAAAAACAACTTCTTCACAGGTAGTTTGCATTCATGGGAAGTGACTTATTAGTCCCTTTTAATTGTGTGAATATAAAAATGGTCATTCAAATCCATTTGATATCTAAATACACTTTTAAGAACTATAAAAATGACTGGTTTTGGCATTGCAGAAAGCTCAATAAATAAAATAAACTCATTGAACATGTTGACATTACTTTGTCCCCCAAACAAGTACTGCGTTCTTTGTTCTTATGTTGCAGGTGATAAAATCTGAATTTTCATTAACTTCTCCATCTCTTCCTCTGGTTCCTGCCATTCTTCAACAGGTTCACCACTGCTATCACTTCTATCTCACAAGTATCTCCCTAACCTAGCTGCTTCTTTCTGTTACCATTCCTACTTTTTAGTTCTGAATCTTAACAACTCTCAAGAAGAATAGCCTTTTGATGTGTCTGTTTTGATTTTTGTCTGAGATGCATCCTTCCCTTGGCCTCTGGATTCTTGTCTAAAGAGCCCTGCTGATTATATATAGCTCCCTTGAATCCAGATCTGGGGGAAGAATAGGGATGTGAACTCCAGAAACAGATTATCAGGGTGCAGTTAAGTTGGAGATAAAGTAAAAAGGCAAATGTTTCTCTTGGGTGCTTTTGAAGCACATGATGTCTTGTAATTATAGGTGCTAGAATATGCAGTTACATCAGTTGCTTTACTGAAAATGTATATATAATTCATTGATTGAGAGGAGAAATCATTTAAACAACCATTTTTTAATAAAATGAAAAAAAAATCAAAATAAGTAACTTCTTTATGTTTTCTCGATGACGATTAAATGAATGAGTTAATAAGTGATAAGAACACAAAAGTTTCTCTAAGATATTTCTTTATAAAACTTTAAATCCTGAATAATGTTTTTCATTTAATAGGTATTAAATTTTCCTCACAGCAGCCAAGTCTTGGGATAATAGAATATAAAATGAAAGAAAACTGAGCAGGTTCCAGTTTGAGGACAGGTCTTGTAACACTGAAAAAAGAAAAGAAAAGAAAACAAACAATTAAGAACATAGGAGACTAAAGAGGGAAAAAGAAAGGAGGGAAAGAGAAAAAGACTAAAATCACCTGCCTCTGTTTGTTATTTTGATCCCAGTAGTGGCATGTGAGAGATTCTTTTTCTTCACTTCTCAGGGAAACATCTTTGAAGGCAAAAACAAAGGAGACATGTGCAAGATCAAGAAAATTAAATCAGTGTTTAATTACTAAATATTCTACCTCTAAAATTATAGAAAAAAGCTTAAATAATTCAGTTTGATTTGGTCTCATTAGTCTGATTTCCTAGTATTTAGTCTTAATTATGTGATACATAAGCCCTAATTATGTGGTACATATACAGTGCACTCTCTAAAGTTAAAGATCAGAACGGATATTGACTTAAATGATAAAATATGTTAAATTATTAATGATAATTAATCTTACAAAATAGGCATAATTAGTTTAAGTACTTTAGATATTATTCTTAATAGCCTTACAAATAATATGACAGTTTTATCCTTTTAAAATAATTTCTTGGAAAGAAAGGCTATGCAAGCAATACTTTTTACTCACAGGGCCCAACAAATTGCTTGGTGTTATCAAAATATCTCTCTCTCTCTCCTTGCTGAGAAGGTGAATTTGCTTTATTCCATGAAGTGCTGTGCCATAAAAATATTGGGAATATAGCTTTTACTGAATAATTTTTTCATAGATATAATTATGTTTAAAAATAACAGTACCTATGCCATTAAGAATTTTTGAATATTCTTTCATTCAATGCATTCTGGATTTTGGTGCCATGAACAGAACAACACTTTTTTTTTTTTTTTTTTTTTGGTGTTTTGCCTTTGGGTAGTTAATTTTTAAATATAAGTTGACCTTTTCCTAAGGTCAATTAAAAAATTAGTTATAAATGTTGATTCCATAAACCAAAGCCTTCTGTTTTAATGCTTTTTTTTTTTACTCCTTAATCTGCTATCATCACTTAATATATAACATGAGTTAAACTCTGAAAAGTTCTACAGGAATATAAAAGAATACAGTTTGCTTTTAAAGCAAAATTTTAAAATGAATATTTATTAATTGAAAAGGACCATACATGGAATCTGATAATGATCCATCTGTTCTACCTGGGGCTTAGTGATAAAAGTAATAAGCTACACATCAGAAATCATACTACTTGTTCTCTGGACTTTACTACTGTGTTCCCAGTACAGGCTTAAAAAATTGCCTTGCTGAATTATTCACAATATCCAAGACATGGAAACAACCAAAGTGTCCTTCCACCAATGATTGGTTAGAGATGTGGTATATGTATACAATAGAATACTGCTCAACCATAAAAAATGAAATACAGTGGTATCTTAGTATTTGTCATTAATTCATTCAGATGAGTGATGAGAAAAGAATAATTGATGAAGCACTTTCCCTTGCAAACTGGCATCGTAACTCATACAAGTTCTAGCAAGTGTGATGAATGGCAAGCAAGCACTGAGTGCTGAAACATTTTTTTCTCATCATAATGCGATGAGTACGAGGTTTGATGACTTCTGAAGCTGATGGATACTGAGGTACCACTTTATTATCATTTAAAACAAAATGAATGGATCTTGAGGGCATTACACTAAGTGAAATAAGTCAGACAGAAAATAACAGGAACCATATAATTTCACTCATGTATGGGATATTTAAAGAAGCAACAAACAAACACACTCAGACACAGATAACAGTATGGGTGTTCACAGAGGCGGGGAAGGGTGGGAGGAGGTTGAAGAGGGTAAAGGAGGACACATATATGGTGATGGAAGGAGACTAGACTTTGGGTGGTGAGCACACAAGTTAATGCTCATAAGTGTCTATTTTTCATGTTACATGGCTGGATACCTTCTGGACCGACCTCATATGTTGCAAGTTTTTATATAAATTATCCTTGTGGAACTCCTTAGTCCATATTTCATATAGGACATGAAATACTCTATATACATTACATCATACGATGTGCTCTTTATGAGATCTCTGATGAGAAATTTATGTTTGAAATTAGTTCCAAAAAGAATGGTGGTTTTGAGTCTTAAAAAAATCTATAGGTTGTGAACTATGCAATTGCCAAGGCTTACTTTTTAAATTTTGACAGCAAAAATTTAAGAGCCATTAGTTAGGACCAAGTACTAGGCATGTGTCTGTGTGCCTCTGTCTTTATACTGTAAACTATTTGCCTCATTTTCAGTCTTTTTCCATGCATGACTTTCTTTTATATATTTTTCCAAATTTTAAAATATGATATTGTCATATAATTTCATGTCATCTTAAATATTATCAGAAAAACTAAAGAAAGGGAAAACACTAATAATAGATCATTTAAAATTATATTTGACTGTTTCTTTCTCACTCCTGAAGAATAAGACCATGTCTAATTCCTTCCTGAATTCTCAGACTTAGGAACGTGTCTACTATTTAATGAAATTGTTGAATTAATGAAAACACTAATAATTCTAGATCTCTATAAAATTACTGTAATTTAGTATTGATTATTAATGAAACAATGTGTTAAATGTTTTTAATGATACAGTTCCTTTTTTGCTCTCAAAACTTATTTACCATCTTACAAATTCATATATGCCTAAGCATATTTCATGGTATTTAATAATTGTACTACTGCATGCAATTATCCTTGCAGTGTTTTTTGTTCTGGGATTTTTTTTCCCATCTTGTTAGTTTTAACCAAAATATCTCTTTCTCTTTGAAGTCTTTTATAACTATTGACAGAACTATTAATTACACTTCATTTAAATTTGTAATATAACTAGTCTCAAAACTTTATGTAATTTCTTAGCAAAATCTATCTTAATTATCCATCAATATACATAGCTGTTTATCCTGAAAGTCTATGATCTTTTTGAGGAGCTTATTTTTGTGTCTAACATATCATGAATGTTCAATAAGTTTTACCAAATCAATGCTGTTAAGCATATTTTAAAACAACAATTGACTATTAGTCCATTAGTTTTCATTTAGTAGCTTGAATTATAAAAATAGTCCTTACAATTGGTATTATTTACACTAACTTTGGCTAATTTTTAGTCTTATTTTTACTATTAGATAAGATTTTAAAAACATGTCTGTGATTCTTTGCCTGAATTTTTACATAACTGTTATGATTAAAGTCTTTTATGTTTCTTAGACCCATAAAAATGATAATAAATATTTTTAGGGATTGAAAACCCATCAAATTAAAATGAAATATATGCATACATATATTATTTATATATTTGAGCAGTAAAACAATAAGCCTAAACTGTTTATTTTTTGGAGTTATGCACATAAAGCTAAAAAGTCAGCATTTATACTGGTGCTGCCTATTGCACAAAATTGACATGTTTGGTAACTGTGTTTGTTATCTCTATTTAAGTTTGTTAGATGGTCATAGAGATATGATTAGCAGAGCCTCAAATATGAAGAAATGTGATGTTTAATTTCAGCCCCATAAAACTAATGAGTACTTTTGTGTGCATGTTAATAATGAGTGACTTTTCAATTAAGAATAAGTTGCAAAAGGGATAGATACTTGGTGTGTCAGTTTGTAGTTTTCATTTAATTATAACGTTATTTTTGATCAATTAGGACAATATTTGTGTTTTGAAATGGGCAGTTCTTTTAAAATTTATTTTTAATCATCCAGTCATTCATTTGACATGTACTTATTAAATAATAAATACTTCTTCTCCTGGTTGTCTAAATTTAAATTGATAAAAGTTTCAAAATCAAAATCATAAAAAAACTCCAGGGTTTTTCCTTTCTCCCCCCCCCTTTTTTTAGGCTTATGGAAAAGCTACAAAACACTAACAATTACATAATTATATAATGTTAAAGTTAGAGCCACATAAAGTTTTTAAATTGGAATACTACTGAGAAGAATTTACACTTAATAAGAAAATTTGTGATAAATCAACATTAAAACTGATTAACTGCATATCACCTTTATTTTGTAGTAATATTTCAATAGTACTTAATTGTTATATTACATTATAATAATTTCAGTGTGTTAATATACTCATAGAAAATAATAATACTAATTTGTTATCAGCCTACTGCCTGCATTACCCAGTTTAATAATTATAATATTAAAATGTTAGTGTGAAATAGACTAACTTTTCTTAAGTATTTTTATTTTGGCTCTCTCTTCTTTGATCTTCCTATTTGCTTACAAAGCAGTTAATAAAGTACTAAAATCAAAATGTATAAATAAAACACTTAAAGTCAATTCTTAATTCTATTTTTCCTAAATTGCTATGTTTGTTAGTGTCAGATACTTGTGCATTTAGTACATTATTAAGATAAAATGTTTAGTAAATTTCAATATATTAATATTTTCCTTTTCCTTTTCTTACCTGTTATTTTTAATAACATTTAATGGATTTCAGTGACATGCTTATTTTTGAGTTCTTAGGAAACTGATATATAGATTTTTTTCCTGTACTTTTTACATTATGTATTCTTTCACCAAAACCTTTATAATTTATAATTAAGAGAGAGAGAGAAAAGGAGAGGGGAGGGGGAAAGGAGAAGAGAGAAGACAGAGAAAAGGAGAGACTCACTATGCAGATCCAGTGCTAAGGAGAGAATCTAGCTACATTTAGGTGAGCAGAAAGAAGGTTAAAGCTCTAACAGAAAGATGGGAAGAAACCAGGAAAGGCTAGAACTCTATAGGAAAGACAGCAATACCATTAATCTACCATAAACTGCTTCTGAACTCATTGAAGATATTCAGTTATCTATCCAAATGTTTATTTGCAAATATATATGCAACCTTATGTTTATTGCAGCATTATTCACAAGGGCCAAAACATGGAAACAACCAAAGTATCTCTCAATAGATGATTGGATAAAGATGTGGTACCTATATACAGTGAAATACTACTCGGCCATAAGAATAGATGAAATACTGCCATTTGCAACATCATGGGTGGATCTTGGGGATTATCATACTAAAGAAAATAAAGCCAGACAGAAAAAGTCAAGAACTATATAATTTTACTCACATGTGGGATATAAAACTGAGAGCAACAATTGAACAAAGAAGAAAAACAAAAACTTATAGATACAGACAACAGTATGGTGGTTACCAGAAAGAAGGGGGGTAGGAGTGTAAAGGGGTAATGGGGGCCAAATATATTGTAACAGGAGAAGATTCAACTTTGACTGGTGGGCATACAATGCAATATACAGATGATGTATCATAAAACTGTGCACTTGAAAACTATATAACTTGCTTAACTAGTGTCACCTCAATAAATTTAATTTTAAAAAGATATTCAGAACAACCAGTGTGAATACATAATTTACTGAGTCTCAGGGAATACTTAGCATCCTCTCTTCTAAGCAGGAGAGAACACTCCTATATGTTTATTTTACCTTGAATTGGGTAATGAATGTCTTTTGAATCTTAACCATTAAGTTTCATCAAAGTAGAAAGGAAGAAAACTTGCTCTCTGACTAAAAATCTTCAAAGGGAAAGGTAGTATTTGAGTTAGACGTGACAGACTCATTACAAAGAAGGACAGAATAACATGCTTTTTCCCTCTCCATGTCTTGAATACTCCATGTCAGAAGAGCAGAATGTATTGCTCAAGAGAAGTAATACATAATTAGGTAGGGCTAAATGACAAACTTTTAAACATGTAATAAGAATTTTGGAGAGACTTCTGGCCATGATGGAGGCGTAGATAGACATCCTGCACCTCCCTCCACAACTAAGAAGGAATACAACTACCTCAAAACTAGAAACAACCAAAAGTTCAAGAAAATCAAACTGCATGGAAGTCCATCAAACAGGTAGGAGGAGTGGAGCCGGGACAGAGCAACGGTGGAAGTGGCAGGCCAGCAGAAAGCGCAGTCACACATTTTAAAGTCAGGAGGAACACCTAGGGAGCATTCCCAGCTCCTCACTGGACCTAGCAGCTCACAGTCCCAGCACCGGGGAAAATCAAGCCTCATTGCATCTGATTTGTGCAGTCCAGTGGGGGTTTAGGCTGAGACAGAACTGCTGGTCTCTTGCAGAATTAGTTTGTTTAAAGGGCCCCCACAGTCCTAGAATGTCCGTAGACCCACCCACTCTGGGAACAACTGCCAGGGCAGCAGCTAGAGGGGTGCCAGTCCAGTGCAGAAGTGGGAGAAGTGCCTGGAAAAGGGGCGAGTGCTGGGCAGGCAGCATTGTTCCCTCTCAGATCACTCCTCAACATACAGCACCACAACATGGTGAAACAGGTCACCCTGTACTGATGAATTCCTAAGGCTCTGCCCCTTACAATGTAACAGGAGTGAAAGCTCTTCCTGGGACGTGGAGGTAAACAAACACAGGAGCCTGTCAGAATGAGGAGACAGAGAAGTATGACCCAAAGGGGGAACGTATCAAGGTTCCAGTGGGAGAACTAATTGATGAGGAGATAGCCAACCTAACAGATGAAGAGATAGACAACCTAACAGACACAGAATTTAAAACAATGGTGATTAAGATGTTCACAGGCTTGACAGATATGCTTGAGTACGGCAAACGCATAAGAGAAGAAGTGAAGGCTATGCTAAATGAAATGAAGGAAAATCCACACAAAACCAATGGTGAAGGGAAGAAAACTGGGGTTCAAATCAATGATTTGGAACATAAGGAAGGAAACACAGTCAACCAGTACAGAATGAGGAAGCAAGAATTGAAAAAAATGAGGAAATTTTCCCAAATTTTGCGAAGGAGATGGACATACAGGCCTGGGAAGCACAGAAGGTCCCAGGCGAGCTGGATCCAGAGGGGACCACACCAGGATGCATCATGATCGAGATGTCAAAGATGAAAGATAAAGAAAGAGTCCTGGGGGTCAGCAAGAGACAGGCAGAGAGTTCCCTATAGGGGGGTGCCTCCAGGACTATCAGCTGATTTCTCGGAGGACACTTTGCAGGCAGGAAGGTATTGGCAAGAAATATTGAATATGATGAAAGGCAGCCTGCAACCAGGACTACTCTACCCAGCAAGGCTATCATTAGGAATGAAAGAACAGATGAAGTGCTTCCCAGACAAGGTGAAGCTAAAGGAGTTCATTGTTACCAAGCCATTATTATATGAAATGTCAAAGGGACTTACTTAAGAAAAAGAAGATCGAAACTATGAACACTAAAATGACAACAAACTCACAACTATCAACAACTGAATCTAAAAAATAAAAACAAAATCCAGCTAAGCAAACCAGAATAGGAATAGAATCATAGGTGTGGGGATCATTTGGAGGGTTATCAGCTGGGAGGGGAGAGGGGGAGAAATGGTGAAATTGTGCAGGGACTAAGAAGCATAATCAGTTTGTACAAAATAGACAGGGGGATGTTAAGAGTAATATAGGAAAGGGTGAAGCCAAAGAACTTATATGCATGACCCATGGACATAACTAGGGGGGGTGAAATTGCTGGAGGGAAGAGGGTACTAGGCAGAGGGGAGCAAAGGGGAAAAAATTATAACTACTGTAACAACATAATCAATAAAATATACTTAAAATTTTAAAAATAAAATAAAAACAAAATTAAAAAAAATAATTTTGGAAGTTAGAAAATATAGGTGTGGGCAAAAGTATGTTCACAATTGTGAGTACAAGAAACACTGTTTATTCTTGTATTATTATTTATTAGTGTATTGTTTTTCACATAAATGACTATAAACCTACTTTTGCCCACTCCTTTATATTTATTTTATAAAAAATTGGAAATTCAGTAATATTAAATTTAGTGACACTATATTATGTGATTTATAGTGAGGCATTGTTGGGGTCCCCATGGGAAAGTATCGAGACTTGGATCCCTGCTCAGGCCAGGTGAAGGAAACAAAGCTTGTAAGACCTGACTGGAAAACCAGGAAAGCTGGGTGCATATGTGCTTTGATGCTATAGCCAGTGGTTCCCAGTGGGAATTGAGCCATGAGAAAATGCTTTATTTCCTTTGAAGCTTGCCCTGTTTCATTTGCCTCACTTCATTGCTTTATCATACCAGCAGTAGAGGTTTTAACTTTAACTCAAAATGAACTCACCCTCCCTATTTTATGGCCATCTGAAGTCTTTATGTCCAACACACCCTGACCTGAGGGATATCTCAATGTTCCTTCAATTATTATCCCTGAACAATATCTGTTTTCTGTAATCAGCACTGTTTAACATTGATTGATGAGCTTTACATGCATGCTATATGCCCTTAAGCTTACTGCACTCCATAAAAGACCTTGGAGGAAGGCAATCGAGGCATTTGTCTCTCAGACATTTGCCTAGGAAGTCTTCACTTCATCCACAATACCTGAGGATCTCTGCAGGTCAAGGGTCCCCAGCAAGGCATATTGGAAAGGCTAAAATATACCTAGTAGTTAAGTTGAGACTTTGGTATATAGACATAAAAGTGAGGATAGGGGAAATTTAAAAAGTCACAAAATGTCCTTGAAAATGGGTAACTATTTTATTTTTTATTTAACAGATTCAATGAATGTGTTTATCCTGTTAGACGATGTTCTGAGCACTTATAAACGTTAATTCATTTAATATATACAAAGTATACCTAAATATTTGAATACAATAAGAAATAATTTTAAAATGGCTATGTGTTTGGTCTGAAGAGTTATGGATGTCTAATGAAAATATAATTTAAAACAATTATTTCCAATGGTTGACCTACAATACATATATTTAATAAGATGATCTATATGAAAGAATTTAATAAACAGCAAAGCCTTAACAAATGCTTAAAATATTATCATAATTATTCAAAATTGACCACAAACTTAAAGAAAACATATTTGAATAAATTAGGGGCAAGCAGTAGATTATCAGAATTACAAGAGAACTAGTTCATAGATGGCAATTGTATCTAAGCAACAGTGGAAAAAAATGTTTGCATGTTAACAGAGCTAGATAGCCATTTTTTGGAAACTATTATGTGACTATTTTCCATACTTGTTAACATTTTTTTTGAGATGGGAAATCCATGGAATGCTCCACTTTTCTTTTTGCATTAAGAAGGCTTTCATAAAAACTCATTGTGCCAGAGTGATAATTTTACATAGTTTAACAGTTCTCATAAATCATGAAACTACTTTCAACCCACGCACCATTTGACCCTTGCCAGTTTTTGCACACAATCCCAAAAGATGAAATTTGGATAAAATAAAAGTGTGCCAAACATAAAATATTATTCTGGATTAAAAACAAAGATGAAGGATTTATGTTGATTACTATATAAATGTGCTTTGTGATATGCAAAGTAAAGCAATGTACCACATCAGGATGCATGGAGCAGAACTGATACAGAAAGTGAAACCATGGATCACACAATAAAATAAATCACCTTAATTGTATTATTATTTTAAAAATGATAATCCCTAACTTACTCTAGCTACTGTATAAATCAGTTTTGAATTTCTTTGGTGGTTTAGCCCAGAAAAAAATACAGCCTGAACTTCTTGGAGAAAAATCTACTGTCTCCTCTGAAAATTTCAGATACTCTCTTGACTTCAAAAAGTATTTATAAACTTCATATTATCAAATAGTTATCTATAGGTTTGGCCATTCCCAGATTTCTAGATTCATATATTTAAAAAAACTGCTCTAACCCTCCTGCTCAATGTCTCAAATATACTTCAAAAATGAATTCATTTTCTCCTCTGCATACTCACTTCCACATATACAGACACTTAAATTTCTTTCTCTTTTTCTTATTTGGCACAGTGATAAAGTCTTATACCTAGAACAAAACTTCACTCTAACTCACCCCTACATCGCTAATGAAAAGTTGCTGATTTTAACTCCTAGATATCTTGAATGTGCTTTTTTCCTTCCTGCCTCGCTGTCATCCATGCCTCCTGACTAGGAAATAGCCTTTACATTATTTACCCTGACACCATTCTCTTCTTTATCCAATCAGTTTTCAGACTATTGTCAGTGATGATTCTGATATGCAAATCTAATGGTATGCCACTTAAAATTTTTCAGTTTTTTCCTAATGCCTAAATTATAAATCTAAACTCATCTTTTGCTCCTGTATTAAATGATGTACATCTCCCAGTTTTAACAAACTCTCTGAAATGTGTTTGATAAAAAGTGTTGCTAGGACCATGTGGGTATATACAAAATAGTGGGTGGGGTGAGGTGATCTTGAGTGATGTGGAAACATATGAAAGAACTAAAGTTGCATGAGTTCATTCTTTCATTTGTTAACAACTATTTAGTAAGCATTTAGTAGATACTGGGTGCTGTGCACAGACTGACTGGTAAGGCAGAGTCTTTGCCTTTGAATTGTTTTTAATCTCCCATGAGAGACATTTAAATTGCCATTTGAAGTTACACATCTATTTTTAAATAGGTTAGAAGGTGGGACCTGAGCACAATCTTGAAAGAAAATGAGGTTTTATTTGAGAAGAGAAAGGAAGAAAAGGTTTCTAAGCAGAAGAAATAGAGTGCCAAAGGTACAGATGATAACAACATCATACCACATTCTAAAAACAGGAAAAACAAAACAAAGCTAGACAGGAATGGTGTGTATCAATACTGACAAGATAAGCAAATGGGGAGCAATAAAGGTGCTGGTTGTCATTGTGAAATAATTGAATCTCATTCAAGCAGTGGAAAAAAACTTTATATATATATATATATATATATATATATATATATATATATATATATTTTAAGGTTGGGGTGGAGAGATACAAAATTTTTTTTAAAGTTTCTAAAGTAAAAATTATCATTGTTGTTAACTCCACAGATAAAGCATGATATCAGGAGTGACTTGATCAGCTCTGTATTTAGAAAGAGTCTTGTGATCTAGAG